>NC_044565.1:116096978-116462224 GCF_007565055.1 Rhinopithecus roxellana | reverse complement strand
AACCTATTCCCAAGTAGAATATCTCATCAGCTCCTAGTTTTCTTTCTTTCTATTTATTTATTTATTTGTTTATTTATTTATTTTTTGAGATGGAGTCTCACTCTGTCACCTGGGCTGGAGTACAGTGGTGCAATCTTGGCTCACTGCAAGCTCCACCTCCTGGGTTCACGCCATTCTCCTGCCTCAAACTCCTGAGTAGGTGGGACTACAGGTGCCCACCACCAAGCCTGGCTAATTTTTTGTATTTTTTTTAGTACAGATGGGGTTTCACCATGTTAACCAGGATAGTCTCGATCTGGTAACCTCATGATCTGCCTGCCTCGGCCTCCCAAAGTGCTGGGATTACAGGGGTGAGCCACCGCACCTGGCCATCAGCTCCTAGTTTTCATTGAAATATGGTTTAAGAAAGCTTTCCAAGTCTATCGAGATTGCTATATTAGTGATTTCCCACATAGTCAAATAACCCATTTTAGGCAGCTGTGACATTTTATAACTGGGAGGGTAGTTAGATATGAACAACAGCCCAGGTAGCTTAGAGATTCACCTTCTAGTTCCCACTCCCTTTGAAATTTCAGCTCAAGAAAACCTTCTCTGGTTCCTTGAACAACACAAGCAAGCTTCTGAGACCACAGTGCCCATTCACTCTTCCTCAGTGGCATTAATCATTCTGTCTTGTCATGGTTGGCTGTGCCTTTCCCTCAGTGACCTTCTGTGTACCTGGGTTTACATTCAGCAGGTAATAATTTGTCTATACATCTTAGTTAATATGCAAATACAGACAGTGGGCATTTGGATTAAAATAGATATTAGAAGAGGTAAAAATCACAAAAGAGACTACTAAGGCAAATAATTTCTTATCTAATTAGGAAAATTATAATATATTGCAGTTGACTGAGTAGTTTAGTAGTAGTCCAATAGGGAATCCAAGTTTGTTCTCATTCTATGCAACAGTATTAGATATTTTTCTCACTTGGAATACGGCCATTTTAGTTCAAACTTTTATTTTCTCTTGTAAACCCTCCTCAGCTACTTCTATACCTACTTGCCCTGTGTTGTAATCTCTTCAACTATAAGCAAAGTAAATAAGTTTAGAAGTAAAAATGTTAAGAGGTGGAGTTTTAGAATTTAGAGATTAGCTGGTACAGCCCTCTCATAAAATACATGAAAAAAGTAGGACTCAGAAAAATGAATTAACTCCCAAACATGGCAGTAATCAGTTTACACCAGACTAGAACTAGAGCCCTGTTGTTTAATATAAAACAGCTCTGACTTTGTATTCAGTCATAATATTTTTATTCAGTAATAAAAACAGACTTAAAAAAAACCTGTACCAAAAAATAACTTGTAAATTTCTCCTTCTACATTTTCCTTTAGCCTCTTTTGACTCCATCAGTTCATGCTGAAAGCCTTTCAGATATTTACTCATTCAGCCAATAATTGTTTGTGTACTGTGCACTACTGCTGTAATCCATAGGAATAGAGAGAAAATTAAGACCTGGTCCCTGCCATTAAGAAAACCATGGCCTTGATTATGTACACAGATAACTAGCAAATAAGATCCTAGGATATTTGCAGGATGCTAGAGGTGTATAGAGAATGGGGGTACCTAGAGTGATTTAAAAAGCCAGGGAGGACTTCCTGTAGGAGGCAATCTGGAAGGTAAAGTTAATTAGCCAATTAAATGGATACGCAGGGACTGAATGATGACAGAATACTTTAAGAGATAACAGTGTGTTTGAAGGCATAAAAAGTCAAAGAGCACCATACAACAGCAATGTTGCAAGTATTTCAAGATTGCTAGAACATAGCATGTGAGGATAGAATGTCCTCATTGAATTCAAATTCAGCTCAAACACTTTTTATAAAAATAATAATGACCTATTCTCACCTCCTCAGGCACCTCTTTACAAGTTTTCATTTGCTTCATTTCATTATAGTTAAGTTTATTATTTTACATGTTATATATCTGTGTGATGTACATGTCCTTAGAGTCTGTTTTTTTTTTTTTTGGTCTAAGCCTTGAAATTCCTCTGTTGGTAGAGTGAATTATTGAACCCTTCACTCTTTCCTGTATCCATGCCTTTTGCTGTGTAAATTTGTAGTTTGCTCCACAAAAGACAGTGTATTTCCCTCTGACTATAGGCTTGGCCATGTGATTTGTTTTCACGAATGGGCTGTTGGTAGATGTGATGTAAATACGCGTGTGCAATGGGCCTTGCCCTGCTGCCCCTCCATCACTGCCATGAGATCTTCATCTGCTCTCCACCAAGCAACTACATCACTTCATCCTGCACCCAAAAATTAGACACTTAGAGCAGATCTGAAGATCTACACCAGCTGGACCCACAGCTTGAAAACCAGCTGTTCAGGCAAGCCCAATTCCTATCACCCCAGCTGACCCATAGATGAGAAGCAAACCCAGCTGGATCAGCAGGACCACTCACATCTGACTCACAAGTGAAAAATAAAGGCTTATGTTTAGATGCCACTAATTTGGGGGTTGCTTTCTGGACAGAAATGGTTGAAATGCCCTCCATTTCAACCCTTGACCTACATTGTCTAAGGAATGGTTGTGCATTGTTTCAAAGGGTCTACACCTAGGTGACCGGGCTTCCCATCAACCCACTCATTCCTTGCCATGTCTGTCTCTGTGAATCATTCTATCCATCCCCAGGGTTCCTTCTCTCAGGAAACCCTACTCTAGATACCTAGGGAGAACAGAGATCATCCATGAAGCTCATGTGCCAGCTGAGGAGATAGGAAGTAACATTACGTACAGTGAAATGTGGGAGACCTGTAGAAAGTAAAATGTGGAACAACTAGGGCTAGACTGGGCCTGGGATGCATAATCCAAGCAGCCCAGACTGTCCTGGGAATGTAGGTGGGACCTGGGCTCTTTCAAATGGATGATTACAAAAGCTAAAAACTGTAAGAGAAGGTAGAGAATGGGACCAAAGCTATACACACAGGGAAGTGAATAATAGTGAATAATTTCATTATTGAAATTATTTGGATTATTTAAATTATTATGGAGCTCATCTTCTTTTACTGTTTCTGTTATCTTTGGGATGTTAAGCACAGAATTTACTTCTTAATATTTTATCTATCTGATGCCTAATATTTCATTTGTCAAGTGATGCAAATTCTTACAGACCACCAAAATTTAAAATGGCTGCATGAAATAATAGATGAATACGTACTTTGGAAACCCCACCAAATATATACAATTGTAAGAAGTAATAATTGTTCTTATTAAAAGGCTTAAAAAGCATTTGGAAAAATATATTAGAATTTTTACAAAGTTAGATATTATTGTTACTAAATTTAGTTTTAAATAATGCCTTCCCATATTAGTGCAGTACTAAACTGTTAACACGACCTTTTCTCATCCATTGTTCAATTTGATCTAATCAACATCTAAAGAGCACCTAGTATACCTGGAGAGAATGGCAGCAGAAAATCTATCCTACTAATTCTCCTAGGAATGGGGAGGACAAGAGACAAAGTTTGTAAACAAAGTCATCTGTCATTGCCTGATAATGTAAAATTTCACCACTCATCTCTAGCCAACCACAGCACGTGGGTACTTATAGAGTGAGTGTGAGGGATGGAGAAGGATGGGATTGGCAGTATAAAATAATCACTCTTGGATTGAGTATTTGCCTCCCTTGCAGACATAGAGAATGAATATGCTTGAAAATGATATGTGTCTTAATCCGCACCCTTCTCCCCCACAAGATGACAAGATGTTAAGACCTGTCTTTAAGATTTATAGGTGATAACAGTTAAAACAATTTAGGGTATGTTAGTAAGTTATAAATGAATTCCTATTAAACTTTACCAAGAAGAAATCATACAGATTATTATCTCTTATACCGATAGTGTAACACTAGGTATTAATAACAATAGTTGAAAAACACTTTTAATAATGAAAGCAAAGATATACTAATTAGAAATTATTTAAAAGCGCTATCTAAACAATTTCTATGTTTATGTGGAAGTTAAAGCTGCAATATGTTTATTATAAGCCTAGTAAAAATAAACTGTAAGAGAAGCTAGAGAATAGCACCAAAGCTATATACACAGGGAAATGAATAATAATGAATAATTTCATTATTGAAAACATCAAAATGAATTAAGTTAATTAAGGATGAACCTTATGAAATTTTAATGTGTAGGAATAACAATAAAATCAAATTGCAGGAAGAAAGGGCAAACAGGGATTTTAAGCTAATGCATTTATACAAAAAAGAGTAGCATTGAAAAATTCAAAATACAATTTTTAATTTTGTTTTGAATTGAGAATAAGTCATGGAAGCTCTATACTAATACATTTGACTATCTCAAAACAAAACTAATTTTTTAAATGAAAACATAAACAATCAAACATGTTTCAAGAAGAATGAAAAACCTGAATAAAACATGTAATTTAAAACATAGTAGAAAACTTATAATATGGAATGACCCCAGGAACAGGCAACGTTAAATATTTTATGGTGTTATGGAATAATTCTCATGTTATTAAAGTTGTTTCAAAGCCTAGAAAAGGCAGAAATGTTCAGAAATTTATTTCACCAAAATGTGACAATGATAGCACAGAAGGAACAAATGTCTCATTTGTAATTTTGAAAATAAATGGGAAAAACTTTATGAAATGCCAAGAAATGAAGATCCAGAACTGTATTTAAAGATTAGTATACTATGACTATGTAGGTTTTATTCGTGAAATAAAAGGCTGTTATAAAATTAGTTGTATTATTTTAATACATGTTCATGTATTAGAGAAGGAACATTTCTAATAATCTCAAAAAGTGTGAGAAGTCATTTAATGAAATTATTACCCATTCCAGATTAATGGAAAATGAAGAAATGAAAACACATATAATGGCAATGCGTAGTGAACTGGAAATTATAAAGGCACTTCTTAAACATTATAAAGAATATCTAAAATCAAGAACCAACCGCATACTAATGTTGAATAATTAGAGACATTCCAATTAAAATCAAGTGCAAGTCAAAGTCCTAAAAGCCCATTATCACAACCTTTCAAGAAACTTTAGACCATTCAGTAATACATGAAAGCGACATAAAAATTTCAGAGATTACAAAGGAGAACTAAAATTATCATTGGCAGAAGATGACATGTTTGCCTATTTAGTACATCAAAGAGAGTCGATGATCCAGGATATAAAAGAGAATCAGCAACCTGTTTGAACGAATACACAAGTTAGTAACATGGCTGGACTTTTAAAATATAAAAATGAACTGCTTATGTAGGTACCAGATATGACTAGATAGAAATTATAGCAGAGAAAAATAAAATAGCAATAGACAAAACACTGGTGAACCTCTACAAGACCCAGGAATAACAGGGAACATGAAGATCTGTTTAAGAGGATTGTCAACTTTCGTAGCAGAATGTGAAGAAAATATGAGTAAATGGAAAGGCATTTCAGGTCCTCAGCTGGGAAAATAAAACATTTTAACTAATTTCAGGTTTAATTATATTATAATTTTTTAAATGTGATGCATTATATTTTAGACTTCAGTGTAGTTCTAACCTAAGAACAAATAAATAGCAAAGCAAGTTTGGAGGTTGTGGAAATCTTGAGTATTTTTCCTACCAGATGTTAAAACACATTTTAAAATGACAATGATTAAAACAATGTACTATTACTGACTTACTTGAACAGATGGCACACACAAACCGGGTGACTTGAGGAGAGTTGGATAAAGGAACTGTTTACAAAAGTGTAGGCAGATTTTAGAGAAACGACTAAGGAATTATGCAATACTGCAGGCCAACCTTAGACCTGAAAGGTGGTGAGGAGACAGGGGCAGTCATAAATCCACTGATGGGAGAGCAGTGGAAGACAGACACCTGGCAGGTGCTGAGCCCTTCTAGAGGGACAAACTGCCCCACAGCCAGAAGGAAACCAAGGCAAGAAATGCTCCAACATAACTTACCTCCTTCCCCTGTCTCCTGTGATGTATCTCACTGGTCAAATCCAGCCGGAAGCCAGAGAGCAAAGCAGTCTGTGGATGTAGTCCCTAGGCATTAGCAGACAGGGGACAGATAAGAGTGGACATAGTGGTTAGATCCAGAGAATGCATCTCAAATAACAACAGAAAATAGCCCACAAAATGCCAGAATTGACAATAGACTAGATTAGATAGTCCAAATATATACTCTAAAATATTATTCAGTCAACAAATATTCAATGCATAAGAACATTAGTGTATTATAAATCAATAAAGAAAATAGGATTATTCAATAAATGGCGCTAGAAAATTGAGCAGCTCTTTGGGAAAATTAGATTAGTGCCTGTGCAGGACTGTACAAATAGACTGATTCAACACCCACTCCCACCTCTTTCCAACTTGGCTTCTTGTACCTAGAAGCTGGGAAGCTTAAAACCACAAGCTGTACAACACAATGCATGAGAGCACAGATTGAGGAGTCGGACGGCCTGGGTAAAAATTCTAGGTCTGCCATCCAATAGCTTTGTGATATTGGGTAATCACTTAACTCTGTGTCTCGGCTTCCTTGTATGCAAAATGGGATAATAACAATACCATTTCAAAGGATATTGTAAAACTTAAATTAGATAATATCTGTAAAAGTCCTTAGAGCAATGCATGGCATGCAATAAGCATTGCATAGTGTTAGCTTTATTACATTTTTCAGACACGGATTTTGCTTAGGAGATACACATCTAGATGCGTATCTAAGAGATCCCAGTTCACTACACATTCTCTGCTCATTGGAAGGCAGAAATGGGCACCATGAAGTGATAAGAGTGCCCCAGGAAACTGGGTCTCTTGGTAGAGATATTTAACTGTTCTGGGGCTGCTAAAGTGGGAGTTCTTCTCTCCAGTCCCTAGCATGCAGCAGTAGTGGGTTTCCCCTAAAATACTCACATGGGGTGTTTGAAGATTTCTTGCTCTTGGCTGTGTGGCATCCAAGTTTTGTGCCCTTACCCTCCTGGTAATTCAGTAAATTAACTTAAACTAT
Source organism: Rhinopithecus roxellana (assembly GCF_007565055.1). Classification (NCBI taxonomy): domain Eukaryota; kingdom Metazoa; phylum Chordata; class Mammalia; order Primates; family Cercopithecidae; genus Rhinopithecus; species Rhinopithecus roxellana. Next base: position 116,455,209 of record NC_044565.1, on the reverse strand, counting down.
TTAATAAATCCCTCTCACCTTAAACCAGCTAAAATAGATCCATAATTTGACCACTAAAGATCCCTGCCTTATGCCAAAATAAAACACAGAAATTCAAATACTTGATTGTAAAATTAAAGCATTTAACAATCAGAGAATAAATGTGAGCTCTTAAATGACTTCAGCGCTTGGGCAAAAATTATTGTAAATTTAAAGATATTGGAAAACATCTTGAGAGATTTGATCACATTCTTTATATATTTTATAATTTTATATTATGATCTTTATATATATTTATATATATGTTTATATATTAAAGATCAGAATTAAAATACATATAGAAGATCAAGAAGAAAATTTCCACATGAGAGTAGTCATACTCTTGACATATTAGTTTTTGTATATATCATTATAAAAATACTAAAGCAGCAATATAAATAAATCCAGAAGACATCATCAAATAATTTATATTAAACACATTTATATTTAGGCCAGGTGAGGTGGCTCACACCTGCAATCCCAGCACTTTGGGAGGCCGAGGCAGAATGGCTTGAATCCATGAGGTGGAGGCTGCAGTGAGCCAAGATCATGCCATTGTGCTCCAGCCTGGGTGACAGAGTGAGACTCCGTCTCAAAAAAAAAAAAAAAAATGTATACATATATATGTATATATGTGTATATATATATATATTTAATTATAATTTACAATCAACTTATATTTAAATATAATAAACATATTCCAATAAAGATATATAAAACATGTGTTTATTGGTAATTTTAAAATGCAAATTAAATGTAAAATATCTTTTTCTTTCCTTTACCAATTTGGTAAACTAAGAAAAAGAATTAAAGGATTTAATTTTTATCCTGGCAAAGAAGGTAGTGAGGAAGTACATGCATTCTCTGTTGGTGGGAACATAGATTGGTGAAATCATTCTGGAGGACAATTTGGTAACATTTACTGAGGCTTTATGCATCCTACTCCTGGCTCTAAAAGCCGTGCTTCAAGCTGTGGCTGGTACATAGAAAACAGCTTGAAAACAAAATCTATTTCAGGGAATTGCCCACGGCCACTCCCATCTATTCCTGACTGCTGCTCTCTGCAACTCTCTCTTGCCACCCAGTTCCAGCTTCAAAGACCACTTTGGATTTGAGAGCTTTTGAACCCTCCTTTAATGCCAAACTGTTCAGACTTCTCCGGTCTCCAGATTGGATTTTACACCTCACCCAATCTGAGATCCCACTCTAGTTTCCCAGTGTCTCCTTCAGTCTCAGAATGAGATCACTCCAGTTCTCCCTACCAAGCCCAGCCACAGGCTCCACTGGCTGGCCCTGCCCACGCTGGCTCCTTCACCTACATCTCTCCTCATCCTTCTTCAGTGAATATTTAAACAGTCCCCAACTAGATCCACAGCTGATTAATTTTTGTCAAATGCCAAAGTTAATATATACCTTTTAGAATAAGTATAATTGAAAAGGCTCCTTACATGCTACATAGTGTTTTTCCTTTATTTGATATTGTTGTATGTGACTGAACCAATTATATGCTATCTCTTGTTGGCAACTTTCAACAATATAATTTCTTTGACTATATTTTCTGTAGCTTTGCTCTAAGCTTTTAGTGATTCTCATTCTCCTCAAATATTTTTGGATTCTTCCTGCTCCGGGGAAGTAAAATTCCTCTCTTCTCATTTAAGAATCAATAGATTGTGTGAGTCATGGCTTTAGCAATTTTGAAACTTCCTATCTTCTTTTTCTCCAAGTTTTGAGCAAAATATGAATTGTCTTTAAATGGAGAAAAAAAGGGAAAAGCCACTTTTGTATTCCTTCTCTATTTCTTGCTGTATCTCCACTTAATATGAGACATTTTGTGACAATTAATTCTCTGTAGAAATCAAAATGAATTTTGAAAAGACAGTGAATGGGTTAGATTAAATGGCAAGTAGAGTCAGCCAAACAGGGATCTTTACTTTCTCATTTCAGCATCTTAATAGCCTTTCAGAAGTATTGTATCGACTGTCCTGGGGGAGAGGCAGCCGTTATGTATTTATCTGAAGATCATCCACTAAACCTTTACTAGTTTAAATAGGATAACAGTCCCTTAGGCATGACTTACCTTACCTTCTTAAATGCTTAAAACACACACATACACATACACACACACACCCTCCCTGGTTAAGATTATTATTTTATTTTATTACATTTCTCATTTTTCACTATAGCTAGCCCAGATTTGTGCTTGTCTTAATTTTTATTATGCTTAAATATAATCCACAAGCAAGATGAATAAATGTTAGAAATAATTTGCAGCCCGAGTGCAGAAACAGAGTTTGTTCATTATTTCTAGAGGCATAAAGTTTCATTAAAACATATTTGTCAAATATCTTCCATGTGACACTCACTGGAGGCATTCAGGGTCTTAACAACACTATTGATGAACACAGGGGTGGGGAAGAGCACGTGAAATTTTAAAATGTAGTAAGTGTTACCATGGTGATATGCATAGAATGTTATAGAACCTTATCAAAATGGAAGGCAGTGATGTCAAACATTCCTGGGAATTCTGCAGGGCTGTAGAGCTGATGTTTGGGGTTGAATGAATAACAGGAGAAATCCATCTAGATAGCAGAAGAAGGAGTTTACTAATGAGGGTGAGAAGCTGGAGAGTAGAACTGGCAGGAGATATGGGTGAAAGGCAAAGAGGAATGAGATGTATTGGAATAATTGATAGTAATAAGTGCAACCTCTTGAAGGGCAAACTAGATGCACAGCCAAACGTGCCCAAACAGTTTTATTCACTCATATCATTTTCGGAAGCCTATTTCAAAGAAATAATGCTAAATATGGGAAGAAAAAAAGTACAAAGCTATTTATAGCAGGCTTTTTTTTTTTTTTTTTTTTTTTTTTTTTTTGAGATGGAGTCTCGCTCTGTCACCCAGGCTGGAGTGCAGTGGTGTGATTCGGCTTACTGTAAGCTCCGCCTCCCGGGTTCATGCCATTCTTCTGCCTCAGCCTCCTGAGTAGCTGGGACTACAGGCACCTGCCACCATGCTCGATTAATTTTTTGTATTTTTAGTAGAGACCGGGTTTCACCGTGTTAGCCAGGATGGTCTCGATCTCCTGACCTCGTGATCCACCCATCTCGGCCTCCCAAAGTGCTGGGATTACAGGCTTGAGCCACCGCGCCCGGCCTATAGCAGGGTATTTTTAATATTAAAATAGGAGAAACAATCTCCAAGTCCAACTATCCGGAACACTTTAAATTAATTCAATTATTATAAAATAAAAAAACCCTGCAGTTTCATTAGAAAATTAGAAAGAAACATTGCCCCACATTATTCTAAAATGATGTGTCAGTTATGGTTATAGTTGTATAAAACTTAAAAGCAGAGGGATTAAAAATAGAAAGGGATCATAAAAATTGCCACAGCAGGGAGTCAAAATAAGTTCTTTTTTTTCATTTATAAGGTTTCAAGATGATTTAATAATATATTTTTAAAATAATTGTTAATGTCCACAAAAATAAAACTCCAACCTAGTGAATTCTAAACTTCTGCACTGGGACTTGTACCTTGAGTCTAAATTTCCAATTTAACATAATAGTCCTTTTAGTCCATGATGAAGTACAAGATGACTTGTAGAAAAGGTAGATTTGAGAAATTCAAATTTGCACTTTCAATCAAAATATATTCTAAGAGCCATAATTACTTCTGGCTGATATAGAGTGCTATGTCCTGCTAACCTGGCCAAGCGTCTTTCAAGATAAATGTGCAGAGTTGCCATAAGCTACTAGTTGAAGTCCCTCACCCTGGTTACTCAGATAAGAAAAAGAGCTGTTGGCTGTAATTTGATTATAGTTCATGCTCCAGCACTAACTGGCCTCTCTTTGAGGCTCCCTATTCTCATCTGAGAACTTGATCAGAGTAATCTTGACCTTGTCTATTTCATTAAACTGGATTTAGTTAAGATTGGCTCAGGAGTTGCCTGATATCCTGTGTTGAAATCTCCAAAGTTTGAACTGGAATTCTGGGACCATCAGATGAACGACATCAAAATCACTTCAGCAGCTCCTTCGAAAGCATAGAAAACTCAGCCTCACCCTCAGAGATTCAGCTGGTTTGGGAGATGACTCTGGCGACTATACATTTTAGAACCTTCACTAAAGGTGACTTCCTGTACCATGTAATGAAGTGGCTTGAACTCGACTAACCTTTCAGCTGATAATAATTATAAATTGTGGGGTAAGGGAGAACCCAGTGCTTGAAAATACTGATACGGACCCCAAAACAGGCAGACACTGGGAGATAATTCAATCTGTGAAAGAAGGAAATCACAGCGAGCAAAATCTGTGTTTTTAAAACTTTTTCCCTGATGATTGGCCCAGTCTGCACAGCATGTGGGTATAGAGTTCAAGCATAAAGTAACCGTATTACTAGGCTGGGAAGTCAGACATTAGAATTAGAGGATATCATATTGTCTGAGAATTGAAGAGGAAACCTTAAAAAGGAAGGAAACATGGGGGAGCCTCAAAATCTGTATACAAATTTCCCTTAAATTCTTGGCTGAATCCTAAAATGAATCATGTGGTCAATACTTCAAAAGGCCCAGAGAAAAACAACCAATAAAATATTGAAAGAGCTGAACACAGATTTTAGCAGCTTCTAAGTACAGGGTAAAGAGAGCTTGAAATTAGGTACTATCAAGCCAGGATTTATAACAACTATGATAAATATGCTAAATAATATATAGGGAAATGTGGTATAGTAGGAGAAAAGATGAAGAATGTAAGAAGAGGTATGAAAATTGCAAATAACAGCAAACTGTAATTCAAGAATTAAAATATATGACAATAAAAATTCAAAAATTAAATAAGTATGATTAAGAGCAAATTTTAATAGAACTGATATTGAAGACAGAGTAGCAAAAATAATACTAGCTGAAATATGGAAAAACAGATTGCAAAATATGAACGGAGATATGATCTGTGAAACAAAATCAAGTGGGCTAATATGCATGTAACTTACTAAAAAGAAAGAATGAGGAATTAATATTTGAGGAAGATTGACTCAAAATGTTTAATTATCAAAATTGGTAAACCACAGATAAGGTCTGCAAATCCCACAAAGGATAAATGCAAAGAATATTCCACCTAAGTACATCATAGTCAAACTGTAGTAAATCACTAATTTAAAAAAATGTCTGAAAAGCAACTAATTAAAAAACTACAAAGAACTGTGTGGTAAATGATACATTACACATAGGCTAAAAATAATAAGAATGACAGCTGACTATGAATTCAAAATAATGGTGACAAGAAGAGAATGGAGTGATATCACATTGCTAAAAATTAAAAATACAGTCTATATCCAGCAAACATATGTTTTAAAAAGGAAGGTGAAATGGCGACATCTCACATAAGTGAAAGTCAGTAAAATGTGTTATTAGCAGTCTTGCACTACAGGAACCACTAAGTTCTTCATACTAAAGGAAAATGATAACAAATAAAAATCAGGATCCATGAGAAGGAATAAAGAGGAGTACTGTGGTAAAGATGTGATTAATATGAAAGTTATTTTCATTTTTTTCTTAAATTCTCCAAAGGAATTATTTAAAGACAAAAACAACAATGTACTACAGGTTTTATAGAAAATTTAGAAGTCAACTATGACAACAATAATACAAAGAATGGAAGGTGGTGTATGTTTCTTAATTATACACCAAGTAATCTAATCTTTTTTTTTTTTTTTTTGAGACAGAGTTTCACTCTGTCACCCAGGCTGGAGTGCAGTGGCCGGATCTCAGCTCACTGCAAGCTCCGCCTCCTGGGTTTACGCCATTCTCCTGCCTCAGCCTCTGGAGTAGCTGGGACTACAGGCACCCGCCACCTCGCCCGGCTAGTTTTTTGTATCTTTTAGTAGAGACGGGGTTTCACCGTGTTAGCCAGGATGGTCTCGATCTCCTGACCTTGTGATCCACCCATCTCAGCCTCCCAAAGTGCTGGGATTACAGGCTTGAGCCACTGTGCCCAGCCAAGTAATCTAATCTTAATTCAATGCCAGAATTCCTAGATCAAATTATAGAAAATTATACAAAGCTAAAAATTCAATAAATAAAATAGGTAGAATTCTGAAGATATTTCATTAACTCAAAAAAGACAGGAAAGAAATAACAGAAGGAATAAATAGAAAAATGGCAAGATATTAGACTTAAAACACAAGCATACCAATAATTACATTAAATATAATTGGACTAACCCCTCCAATTAGAACACAATATTTTCAGAATAGATTTTAAAAAGGCATAGTTATGCAGTGTTACACATAGGTTGGAAGTAGTAGGATGCAAATACTAAGCAAAAGAAAGATAGTGTAGCTGTATAATGTCGGGCAAAGTAGACTTCTAGACAAGGAGTATAAGCAGAGGTAGAGGGATATTTCAAAATGATAAAAGGAAATCTCTCAGTAATAGCAGAAATAAATAAAAAATCATTAAGGACATGGAAGATTTGAGTAACACTTTTAAATAACTTGATCCTATAGGCATATATAAAACATCATGTTAAACAACTGCAGAATAAAACATTCTTTTGAAATGTATATGACACGTATACCAAGATACACTACGTGGACCATAAACAGAGTCTTAACACATTTCAAAGCTTGAGTTCATGCAGTATATACTCTCTTTTTCCACTAGAATTAAACTAGAAATCATAAATAATACCTATAGAATATTTGAAAATTAAGGGACATATTTTTAAATAATGCTTACGTCAAAGAAAAAGATTTATAAAGCCAATATATTTCTAACTAGATTCATCATGGTAAAAAAAAGAAAAAAAAAGATTGAAAACAAAAGTTATCACATTCCTCGAAAGTCTTCACAGGTTATTGTAGTACGCAAAGTGATAATCTCTGGTCTAAAGGATGCCACATATTTCCTACTTAACTTGTGGCCTGCCATTTCTCTAATCCATACCACCATACCTCCAACCTTTTTCTATCTCTTCAGAACTTAAAATCTTCCAGGGCACTCTGATTTTGCCCATAGGATCATGTCCTGGCTTCTTAATTTGATATAAAATATACTTCATGACTATTTCTTGCTTATCCAACCTCTCTCATTTTCACTTTCACCTATATCTTGCATTCCAGCTATAAAACCAAAACATGTAAGTAAATTTTTATTGATTCAATGATGCACGGTTTTCATATTTTAACATCTCTAATATTGGGATGTATTTTATGATCAATAGTATCATATCAATTTGCATATGATTTTTGTATTAGTGCAAGTTAAAAGTAATAGAAGTTATGCTTTTTTTCATGTGTCTTCGATTAAATACATAGAATCTTGCTTCCTCTTTTGTGTGCATCTGGCAATCTAAACACTCAACAGTGTTCGCAAATGCTGCATCTATGTCAACTTGTTAAAAATAAAAACTACTATTTGAGTGTCTACTATGTGCTAGCCTCTATGCAACGTGCTTACGATACCTCTTTCTAAGTTTTATGACCACGTGATTAGCAAGTATTATCTTAGGCTCAGGGAGGTAAATTTAATAGCACAAAAGTCACACAGCTAGCAAAAAAGTGACACAGTTGGAATAGAACAAAAGACTATTTGGTCCTAAAGCCTTTGCCATTCCCACTTCCCATGAGTCCTTTCCTAGCAATGCTCCATTACTTATCAAATTAGGTGTATGATTTTCAGAGCTCTCACAGTATCTTTTCACTATATTGTAAGGATTTTTCTTCCACATCTTTCTGATTTGTGACACAATGAAATAATTTATTTCTGTATCCTTAAGACTTAGCAGAGTGTCTGATACATAGCAATGCTGCATAGTATGAAGTATAAGAAATCAATCAATGACGTATCCCCAACCAGGTGACTTTCCTATCCCCCCTTCCAACCATATCCATTATAGTGTCAGTGACACTGGAAAGTCAAACAACCTGAAGATAGGATTATGGTCTGGAACTGAGAAGCCTAACCTGTAAGGCAGTGACAAGAAACGGTTTTCATCTTAGCACTTATTCTTAGTGTTCAGAAACACTCTGAACCTGTCTTAGCTCAGTGAGAAGTGCAGGGATTCATACCTGTGTCATCTTCCCTGGACATGGCTGGGTGGAGGATGGGAGAGTGGCAGCATTCCTGTGATGGGTTTGCTGTCTGTGCTTGAAAGAATCCTGTTCTCTCCACCCTCAGGGCCTTTTCTGTTACTGTTCCCTCTATTTGGAAAAGTCTTCTCCTAGATATGACTCTCTGCCACTCCCTCACTTCATTCAAAATTCTGTTTAAATATCAGTTGATCAAAGAGGCAGACTTTGCCATTCATTCTAAAACAGCACATTTCACCATCACATAATTCACTATGTATTTATTGGACTTTTAGAATTATTTGTTGCACTTATGTTTAAAATTATTTGTTGCACTTATGGACACTTTATATTGTCTGATATATTTTTGTGTATTCACTTATTGTTTGTCTCCCCTGTGTAAGCTCCATGAGGGCAGATACTTTATTCTGTTCACCAGCCACCTGAAGAATGCTCAGCATATAGGAAATGTTGAATCAATAATAATTGAGTGCAGTATCCTCTGTGTCCTCTTCCCTTGGTGGCAGTAGTAGCAAACAATAAGTATGAGAAAGGATATCTATGTTCTTAAATAATCTATTATCCATAAGATGGATCAGTTTTGCAAAATATATTGTGTTTATGCCTTACAGATTCTACATCTCTAACCATTTACGCATTTCTCGTTCTCTTCTTAATTTTACACCTCTCCACGTCTCTCTTTCTGGTCTTTACCACAAGAGACATTCGCTGTTTCTCTAAGAAGAGAATTTTAAAACACCTTTAACTATCCAGTCCAAAGAACCATGCTTTTTGTTTTCTTAATGAATGCTATTAATGAGTTCAGATTATTGACCCCTACACTTTTAATTATTCTCCTTCGCAGGTATTTTCTGAAAATAGTCCTCCAAAAAGCCTAGACTGTGATAAATTGGGTCATTTGTTAGTATCTCAAGGTCAGTTTGAGTATCAGTCCCAACGCTGAATTTTCTTTTTAACAGTGTTTGGCCTCTTGCAAGATACAGAGCCAAGTTAAGAAGAGAGGAAGAATAGTCCTGTCTTGAATGTTAACATTAAACTTAAAAACTTTAGGAAAGAGGATAGTGCAGTTGTCTAGTTCAATCTGCATGTTATAGAAAGTCACTAGTAATGGTTCCAATAACACATTTAAGGAGTATATTGGTTAGTATATAGTTTCAGTACCTTGTGACAAAAATTGAAAATAACAGTGGTATATACAAGGCAGAAATTTCTTTGCTTCTTCCAAAAAGACTGAAGATGCCATGGAGATGGCAGCTGTGGGCTTTGAATATCTAAGGAGCCCAGGCTCCTTTTGATCCAGTTTCTCGAACATTCCCAGAGTTTTCTTTTTGTCTACAAAGTCGTAAATTGTACAGTACTTCATCTCCATGCCAGCCAGCAAGAAAGAGAAAATAGAGTTGGGAGGGGCACACCTCATCCCTCCGGGGCCCAGGCAGGAAACCGAACATCACTCCTGTTTACACCTCATTTTTCAGAACCTAGTCACACCAAGATGCAAGATAAATAATGTTTATTCTTGGAAGCTGTGTAGAGAACTCAATATTAGACTTGCTCTTACTATAGACAGGGAGAGTGGTTAATGGCATATAGCTAAAAGTTTTTTTGTCATGGGAATAGTGGGTAGGATAGTATTGGTGTCTTCAATCCTATCTGATCAAGAACCATCAGTGGAAGACTTGGAATTCTTCTCATCGATTTCCCTTATGGCCCAGAATGTGGTCTTCTAACAAAACAAGCTGGTCATTTAGACAGAGTCACTAGAACTGTGTCTCAGTTTTGTAGGTACAGAAATATATGGGGAAAGATTTGTGTCAAGCATACTCTCTGCTATGTTCTGAATATTTATGTCCTCCTAAGATTCCTATGTTGAAGTCCTTAACCCCAAAGTGAGGATGTTAAGAAATAGGACTTTGGGGAGATGAATGGAATTCGTTTCTACATGGAACAGGCCCTGGAGATACCTTTCAATCCTTCTACCATTTGTGGTTAGAGTGAGAAGACAGGTGTCTATGAGGAAGAGGGTCCTTTCCAGACACTCAATCTGTCAGAGCCTTAACCTTGAATTTCCCAGCCTCCAAAGTATGAAAAATAAATTTCTGTTGTTTATAAGCTACACAGTTTATGATAGTTTGTTATTTTAATAACAACCTGAATGGACTAAGATATTCTTTAAAAATGGATGTATAAACCAGAAAAAGAAGCTAACTTAGAATGAGAAAAATAGTTATTGATTGGCATAGGCAGTTTGTGTTAACAGGATCATATGGGAAGCTGTTAGGAAAGCCAAGGGATAATGGGAAGCTGCTGAATGAATACAAAGAATTACAAAAGGCACCAGTTATTTCAATAAAAGTTCATAAAAATTATAAATGTAAGTAACATCTGAAACAGGTCTTATAGACTTTTAGAACTTGGAGGATATTTAAAGATCATTTAATTCAGTCTCCAATTTTGAGAAATAAGGAACAGAGGTCCAAAGTGGAAAAGTGACTCAATGAAAGATCTCATAGCTCATTACAGGGAGAACGAGGCAAAAATGAAACAACACAAAACAAACATATTTCTTCATTTCTAATACAAGAGTCTTTTTCAATTTAATTTACACTGGATTTCATTGTTTCATTGATTGAATTATTCATTCAACAAACTTAAATATTTTAAAAGCGTATTTAAATAAATAAAAACACAGCCATATAATTACCACCCAGATTAAGAAACAGAATGTGATCGGCACCTCAGAGGGGCCCTTTATGTTTCTTCTATTCACTATGTTCTATGCAAAAGTAACCACTATCTTTATATATAACACCATAGCTTAGTTTTGTTATGTTAAAAATTTGATGTCAACAGAGTACTATGTACTCTTTTGTTCAGCATTATGTTAATGAGGTTCATCATATTGTTGCATGCAAGAGCAATTCAATGACTTTTATTGCCGTAGAGTATGCTACTATATGAATACAGCACAAGTTATTTGTCTACTGTACTGAGATTTGAGTTTTCTCCAGTCTTTTGCTATGAGTAATAACACCTCTTTTAAGATTCTTGTACACATTTTTTTTACACCCGTGTACACATCTCTAAGATCCATAACTGATGCTGGGTCACAATGTATGAGTATTTCCAAGCCTGGCAGAAACTTCCCAAAGCTATTGTTATCAGTTTAAATGCCCATTAACCGTGTATGTGAGATCCAGGGACGTCCCATCCTCAGCAGCACTTGGTATTGTCAATATTTTCAACTTTACTTTGTGGTTGGTGTGTAGTGAAGAGTAGAAATAAAAAGAACTTCCGGCTAGGCACGGTGGATGACGCCTGTAATCCCAGCACTTTGGGAGGCCGAGGCGGGTGGGTCACGAGGTCAGGAGATCGAGACCATCCTGGCTAACATGGTGAAATCTCGTCTCCACTAAACAAAATACAAAACATTAGCCTGGCGTGGTCGTGGGCACTTGTAGTCACAGCTACTCAGGAGGCTGAGGCAGGAGAATGGCGTGAACCCGGGAGGTGGAGCTTGCAGTGAGCCTAGGTTGCGCCACTGCACTCCAGCCTGGATGACAGAACAAGACTCTGTCTCAAAAAATAATAATAATAATAAAATAAAATAAAAAGAACTTCCTTAGCTTAATAAAGAGTTGCTACCAAAAATCTACAGTAAACATTATACTTAAAGTTGAAACTTTAGAAGCTCTTTCTTTAATATCAGGAACAATATGAAAGTACTTGTTAACATGGTTTCTATTTAATCTTATACTGGATGTTCTAGTCAGTGTAGTAAAACAAATAAAATGAAATAAAATATTTAAGTAAAATTATGCAGGAAAACTGTGAAAAGGAGATCCTGAGGGATGATCAGTCCTACTGGCTTTTAAAATGATAACTAAAGCTACAGTAAGTTTTATGGCCTAAACTGAAAGCATTAAAACACAGACCAATGACAAATAATATAAAATTAAGAAATAGACCCACATATAGATGAAAAAATGTAGAATATGATAAATAGGACATTTCAAATCAATAGGGAAAGAGGGCTTATTCAACTGTGTAGCTAATATGATAATAAATTTGGATCTATACCTCACTTCTTATAACAGTATAAACTGCAAATAAATGAAATATTTAAAACTGAATTAATGAAAATATAAACCTACTAGAATGAAGCACAAGATAATTTCTTTAAAAAGGGCCTTTGTAAGCGGGATACAAAATAAAACATTGATACATTCTATTTCATAATGGTACGGCAAAATCACCAAAAATATAGGCAAAAATAATTGTAACACATTCACAAACAAAGGGCTAATAAGCCATTTGCCTTGTTAAGGCAAAGAGCTAATTTTCCCAATTTCTAAAGAGCTTCTGTCAATTTCTAGGGGAAAAACCAGACTTTATTTATTTATTTATTTATTTATTTATTTATTTATTTTATTTTGAGATAGAGTCTCGCTCTGTCACCCAGGCTGTAGTGCAGTGGCGTGATCAAGGCTCACTGCAACCTCCGCCTCCCGGGTTCAAGCTATTCTCCTGCCTCAGCCTCCCAAATAGCTGGTAGTACAGGCACATGCCACCAAGCACGGCTAATTTTTTGTATTTTTAGTAGAGACAGGGTTTCACCATGTTAGCTAGGATGGTCTCGATCTCTTGACCTTGTGATCCACCGGCCTCAGCCTCCAATGTGCAGAATTTATTTTTTAAAAAATATGATTGAACTGACAAAGTTAAACAAAAAGAAAGGTCCAAGACTACTGGAATAAAATCAATATATAAAAATTAATAGCATTTATCAAAAAATAAATTTATCACCAATTTACAATATGTACATTCAACTTAGATATAACAAAAACATCTGTGAATCAACCTATTAAACAAAACCACAAGATTTTCTCAAAAAAATATAAAATTCTATCAAAAATGTAAAATATGTTATTAACATTTATGATGAGAAAAAATGAAAACCCTATCAGATAAATGGACAAAGATATAAACAGGCAAATCAGATTAGAGAAACACAAATGACTAATAAACATATGAAAAGATGCTCAGACTCACTGGTATTTAGGGAAATACAAATGCAAACAACCACAAGATATCACTTTCCAACTGCCAGAGTGGGAAAATTAGGAAGATGGATAATGCCAAGTATGGATGGGAACTGTGGTTACAGAGACTCATATGCACAGCTGCTGAGAACACAGACTAGAGGAATCACTCTGGAAAGCAATCAGGCAGTACTTAGTACAGATAGGTGTATGTATATCTTATGGCCTAGCATTCTCATGTATCTATATATATACACACATACATATACACCATACCCATGAGGTGGCAAGGACCAGGGAAAATTATAGCAGCACTATTTGTTGTAGTGCAGAGCTAGATGCAGTCCAGGGAAGCCTACTAGTTAGAGAAGTACAGCATAATGGATGCATAGAAGCAAATCAGGCAGCACTCAGTAGTCTGAGATGGATCTATGGTGTAAATAGATCTTAAAAACCAAGTGCTAGGTGAAAAAAAGAGAAACACCATGAGATCCATAGCACAACATCATCATTTGTGTGCATTTACAGTACGTACACATAAAAATTCTCGCTAATATGATGATGTACAAATAGAGAGATATATATTAAGCAAATTAGACTGGGGTCCTATGATGAAGATGAGGGGGATGAAAATTAAGATCATAAATAAAAAGAAGTCAATCAATAAAGAATGTGAGATTTCACGGATCAATGATTGTGATAGGCCATGAACATAGGCATATGTTAGCTTTTTGCAAAACAGTGTGTGTATATGCACATAAATGTGTATGTGTGTATCCTAAAATCTTTCATGTTCATTTACTAAGTGACTCCATATCCAGAAATATATTCTAAGGAAATAACCCAAAATAAAGAAAAATATATCCAAAGATATTTATTGCAGCATGGTTTTCAATACTAAACAGCGTAAACAATGCAAATATTTAACAATAAATACAGTGATTAAATAAGCCATGGCATATCCAGTTGATATAATACTTTGCAACCATTAAATTGATGTTTACATGGAGTTTATATTGACATTGGTGATGCTAATAGCATATTAATAAGTAAAATGTATGATATAAAATTGTATTTGTGTGAATACAATTAAAATTGAGATATGCTTTGAAAGGTTAATAGAGGAAAGTACACATATGTGAATAGTGGTTTTATATGAGTGGTAGAATTATAGACAATTTTTTTCTTTCTTCCTGCATTTTCAAATGTAATTTAATGAATAGCTATTACTTTCAAAAATGTAAGACAAATTATACCAAGAAAATAAAGCATTACTTCTAGTTTAAATGCAAATATCCTAAGAAATACAACCAATTACGAGCTCTCAGTACTTTTCCTAAGTGCAAGGACACAGGACAAATTATGTAGCCACCTGAGTCCCTGGAACTGGGAAGAGCCAGTGAATGCTAGTTTCTTTAAATAACAGGGTGTTCAACTAGATGCTTTGACTAAGTCACTAGAGATAGAAAAGAGGTGGAATGCTATACTGAGAGCTAGAAACATCCACAGTATAATAAAGGGAAACTGGTTTAGACAACTCTTAAACCAACATTGAGGAAACACAATGTCTGTTTGGGCTGCTATGATATAATACCATAAACTGTGTTGCTTATAAACAATATACATTTATTTCTCCCAGTTCTGGAGGGTGGGAAGTCCAAGATCAAGGTGCCAGCAGATCTATGTCTGGTGAGGGACTGCTTTCTGGCTTATAGATGATGCCTTCTCGCTGTGTCCTCACATGGTGTTAGAAGTGAGCAAGTTTCCTTGGACCTATTTTGTAAGGGAACTAATCCATTTGTGAGGGCTTTTCCCCCGTATTTTAGTCAACTCCTGAAAGGCCCCACCTTCTAATATCATCACCTAGGGGGTTAGGATTTCAACATATGAATTTTAGGAAGACACAAAGATTCAGACCACAGCCTACAGGGAGAGAGAATTTTTGAGGACAGTGGTGCACTGTGAGTCCTCCCAGGTCTCCTGGGCATAAGATGGGGCAGTTCTGTCTCACCTCAGGCCTAGCACAAAGGGCTTCAGGAAACCACTGGAGATTCCTTCATTGGGATTCACTCCCAGGATATCCAGAGGACAAGAGGCTGGCCAACTGCAGGATTAGCCTGTGCTCCCATGTTGGATATAGGCTACATGCAAGAGAAAGCTTGGGTGGGATCTCCTGATATTTCACCCAGCAGAGCTGCTAGGCAGAGGAGTTGCTTCTTACCTTACCTGGTAACAGGAGGGAGCATATGGTTGCTGAAAAGAATACATTCATCCAGGTCGAGGGGTCCAGTTGCAATATCAGGGGTTGCTGCTTGGTGAGTCTCCTAAGAGCATCCAGGAGACAAAGATCCAGTTCTAAAATTCTGCTAGGCACAGGAAAAACACAATGTTTTTATTAAAAGTTCCAATGAAGTCATACATTTCCTGACTGCTTTACCAGCCTTCCTCCACCATCCTCTCTACATCACCCCTCCCCTAACCCCTACACACGCACATGCTCTAGAGGAGTGGGGTCTAGAGTTATCAACATAGGTCAAAAAGTGAAGACAGGCAAAACTGTTCCCACTGGGAAAGAGGCAAGTCCCAGGACTTTTAATAAAGTTGTAAATGGACTCTTTGAAGGGTATAGGCTTTCCAAGCACCACTTGAGATTTTGTTTCTGCAACTTGGAGCACCACAGAACTTTCTGTTACCTAAGAGAGAAGAGAAAAAGTTAATGAACTGGCCTGACTTTACCCAGTGACAGGGGAGAAACTACCTTCATGAATAAATGTAGGATTAAAAAAAACACGATAGTTTTGATTGTATTACTTCATGCCAGTTGCATGTGTATTTCACTGATGTGGTTATTTGGCAGATGGACGTCCTGAGTATGAGTACCAGGAAAAGCTAGTTGGAGGCTACTTGGAAAGCTAGGCAAGATCTCATTGCAGTGGTTCTCAAAGTGTGGTCCTGAATCCTGTGGGGTCCCTGAGACTCTTTTACAGGATGCACAAGCTGAAAACCATTTTCACAATTCTACCATTTTGGCTTTTCTACTCTAATTCTTACACAAGTGTTTACAGGAGTTTGACAAAGTTTACAAGATGTGTTATATGAGAACAGTTTGAGTGCAAAGGCAGACATAAGAATCCAGTTGTCTTCTATTAAAACAGTCATTAAAAAGATTTGCAAAACTGTAAAACAATGCCACTCTTCTCACTTTTCTCTTTGGAAAATATAGTTATTTTTATAAAAAAGCATCACTATGTAACAGGTAATAGGTTTGTGATTTGGTATTTTAAAATGTGTTAATATTTTAAAACTTAGTATTATTTCTATCATGGCAAATGTTGATAAATATAATTTACATAGACAAAAGCTCTTTGGCCCCCCCAATAATTTAAAGGCCCTAAGACCAAGAAGGTTGAGAACTGCTGTGCTAATGAAATAGGCAGAGGCTCCAAAGGGGAGACAGAGTCTATGAGGAACTGAAGCCTCTACAGACTGAGGAATACAATATTTATACAATTTCCTCTCACTTTTAAAAGTCTGAGTAAACACACAAATAAAAACATAACTTTTATAATAAAGAGTCACGCATGTAAGATCTTCCTCCAATATACAACAGAGATAAACCTTGCAATAGAGTTTTCAGTTGAAAGGGCGGAGAAGTTAACTGTAAGCATTGGGAAGTCCTTAAAAGCAGAACATAGATGAGAGTGCAATAGCTCTCAGTGAAGGATAGGAGGATAATGCCTGGAGAACCCTCTGGCCATGGGAACACAGCTGTGGGTACTATTTTTAGACTTTCAGTGCAGCTCAGATGCAGTCATTGAATAAAATATTAGGAGGAAGTATTTGTACTTCCTTTAATAGAAGAGTGTCATAGTCCATTTGGGTTAAAATACCATGAACTGAGTGACTTATCCACAACAGAAATGTATACCTCACAGTTCTGGAGGCTGAACATCTGAGATCACAGTGTCAGCATGATCAAGTTCTGGTGAGGGCCCTCTTAATGGTTACAGATTACTATATTCTCATTATATCCTCACATGGATAATAGAGAGAAAAAGCAAGGTCTTAAGTGTCTTTTTATAGAGGTACTAATCCAATTCATGAGGGGGTCCACCCTCATGACCTAACACTTCCCAAGGGCCCCATCTCCTAATATCATCACTTTGGGGGTTGGGATTTCAACATATGGATTTGGGGAGAATACACATATTGAGTCCATAGCAAGTAGTTCATATATTCATTCTAAGAAACACCCATTTTCATTGTCCTCAGAGCACCTCTATTTGAATACAATTTTAGTTGCCCTTTGACTTTTATCGAGAAGTGTTTGGACTACTTCGTGTTTGAAATTCTGCTAAGGGGGTTAAAAAATGAGTAAGAGAAGACTCATTCTCTCCAAAGATTTATCACCTAAGTGGAGACAAATAAAACACATTCAAAAATTAGGAAACCTGCAATCTCAGTGATAAAAGAAAATTCACTTAGTATTTTAACTTAATTCAGCTAATGTCTGCTGATTGCCTTTTATGTACAAAGCATTGTGGGTGGACAGGTTTATAGACATTTAATTAACTTCATCCTAACATTGTGAGTTAGAGTTCATAGTCTCCTGTTAAAAGGCTGAGGGATAGAGGCTCAGGGCAGTGACTAGTCTAAGATCACACAGCCAGAAGCAAAGAGCTGGATGTGTAACCATGTGTTTTTCAAGTCCAGTGTCCTTTTCCATATACCATCTTTCTCCGAGACAATTTACTGAGTGGGTTTCATTTATTTTGGTCTAATTTGATCTCCAGTGAGTTCATGGTTCATGAGGAACAACTAATCTCATTTAGAAATGGATACCAGATATTTTTTCATGAGAATGGTCATGGGTAACTTGTTTTACTGCAGCATCTCATGGTAATGCTCTCCTAGCTAAGTTAAATAGGGATCTTTATATGTGTAAAGAGGTCTGTCATTCAGATTTGTGTCTGGCCTGTCTCATGTCATTTACCCTGTTGTTAGGCCTGGCCATTCACTAAACAGTCATTATTTTGTACAACAATTGCAGGTTGTTGCTGGAAAAATTTTAATTAAAATTAATTAAAATTGCAAATATGCTTTTTATCCAGAATATTTAACTTCTTATAAGAAACTGAAAGCATGCTATGCATTGACATTTTTTCTTGTTCAGCTTATTTTTGAAAGACATTCTTCCCAACACATGATCAACAGCATAGTATTTATTGATGAATAAATGAAAAGTCCTTTGAGAATTACCTTGGACCCCTGGTTACCAACACAGATGCGTTGACTATTATCCAACAGATGCACCTCTGTTTCTAAAGTTGAGGATGAAAAACAAAAGAATCTGAAAATTGAGGCTTGATTCCATTTTGATATTTGAACATGTACTTGAGACTTTCATTCCAGGAGGCTGGACATCAATTATAGGTGATTAGTGTGTGTTACACAATTGGTCCAGAGTTTGAATGGATTTGCCTTTTTGAATACCCTGATACCTACCTCTCTAAGGTAGATCATTTTGAAAAATTAAGAGCTCATCTTTATTAAGTGGCCACTACTAGAACTTTGATATAAATACTCCCATGCATTCACTGAAAACATTAAATGGGTTTTGTTCTATAAGAAAAAGGTGGAGGGAGACATTTGATTATTCCAGGAGAATCTTATAAGGTTCAGACAGATGTAATGTTTTGATCAGAACCCCTGAGTTAAAGTGCTGGTTCTACTAAATTCAAGATATGTGATACTGAGTTGGGTGTTTTTCCCCTTCCAAGCCTCAGTGCCCCTATTTGTATGCTGGGAACAGTGAGACCTGACAGACACAAGGTTGGTCATGAGGACAATTGACTATGTAAGCTACACATTTCTGAGCAAATGTCAATAATTATTCTTCTGATGATGTAGACTTAGTTGTCTCCTTACATTATTTCATCATTATAAGCAAATATGATATTCAGGACACTCTTGTAAGTAATAAAAGGTTTTTCAAAGGAAACAAAATCATTGTGGTCCTATAAGGTTGGAGACTTAAATATTTGTTACTTAAAATTACTCTGATGGATATTCTTCCTCTAAGCAGCCCTTATTAAATTCCAAATGTAATTCTATTGGAAAAGTAGAACTACAACATCAGCAATACTCCTAGAGAGTTCTTGTCAATTTGACAGATTTGACAGGCAGATAAATTTAATTTATTAAAAGATTCCGTCTAGCATTTTTAAAAGACAAGGGGTTTGTACACTGTAAATGGACTGTTTTCACAGTCTTATTAAAATAAATGCATAAAGTCAGCTGTTTGTCTTTGTATTTCATTAACATTAAGGAATTGTAGTCCAGTAGCTGACGGTCATATACCTGGATATTTTGGCAAACTTATCAATCTTTGTATATAATCTGGAATTTCTCCTTCTGAAAGTAAATGGGAATTGCACACAAGAAAGAACATTTCGTTTGTATGATGTGCCGAATTTCATAGGGACATTTACTGTAGTTATTAGAGGCATTTAGAGAGCCGATGCTATGTGCCAAAGGCCATTGGAAACACATGAGCAAATTCAAGATTTCTTTGGACAAGAAGCTCAGATTTGTTTTTCTTCAAAGAAATGCAATTATTTATATTGAAAGAATACTGTCAAAGTTAACAGGTTTTCTGTTTTGCTTTTTCCTTCAGAAGGCCATTTTAAATTAAACACAATATGCTTTAAAATTGAAATATGTATATAGATTGTGAGCCAATACCAGTTTTTAGAGTTGTTAATTCTCTTTTAGCAATTGTCGCACCTCAATTATTATTTCTACTTTGGAAAAGGGTCTTGGTCCTGAAACACTCTATACACTGCATCTGATAGTTGTCCTCATAGCTCCAACATCCTGCTTGTTCTTTCTCTTTGTAGCTCCCCTAGCTCCTCAGCACTGGCCTGTGGCCCTGTCTTCCTGTCTATCAGCTCAGCCTCTCTCCTTGGGTGAGGCTATCCTCTCACTTCATCTCTGCTTTGGGTCCAGCCCCCTTCCAAGAAGCTCTTGTATGTTCACAGTTACCCATTAAAGAACCTGTCCCAACCCTGTGAACTGAATCTTAGGCAACCAATCCATCTATCAATCAAAGACCCTGTCTACAAATATACACTGGGAGGTGAATTAATTGGTAAATCTAATGCTAATAATCTGATCTTGGTAGTTCAACATCAAGAGGACTTCACTTAAACACATTTAAGCTGTACTTCTCCAGACTTCATAAGACCAAACTCACCCTAAAAATAGTATTTAATATACAATGACAGAAGATAGTCTATTATATTTAAATAACAAGAAGGTATATTTATCCATATTTCCACCTAATAATAAAAAGTTAACAAAACTGTGTAATTATCTCAGAAGAATCATCCAAATACTCTATGCCAGTCAATGACTGATTTTTGAAGCTGAGGTATACCTTCAAGTGTTTCTTCCTTTGACCTCCTATGGTAATTTTTTAAAATTTATACCTGGGTAATTACCTATATTCCAGGCTGTAATGGATTATAGCTAATAGTGGGCCTGTCTCCTTTGTCCTGTCTCGTTCTTGAAATCTAGACTATGCTTTGTATCCACGTGAAATTAAAAAAAAAAAAAAACAAAAAAAAAATCTTGCCTTTATTAGGGACCCAACAGATGTTTGAAGAGTTTATCTGCCACTAGGACATTAATTTGAAAATATAACTTACTGTTCTTGTTGTAGAATAGTTGTTTTTGAATTAAATGAGATTCAGATAATTAACTCAGCATTGATTGAGGACCTACTAAGCACCAGATACTAGTTACTAACCAATGAAAGATCAAAGTACCAAGCCACCTTCCTCACGCCTATTTCAGAAGCAATCAGGTTCTCATTAACTTAAATAGATTATGTTTGACATAGTTTAGGGGATGAAAACTGGAATATTAAATGGGTGGCATGATCATTAAATGTTTGAAGAAAGTGCTACACCAGAAGTTCAAACGGGAGAGGATGAGTTTGGCTAGTTTTAGCTGTTTTTGGAGGGAATGTTGCAGGAAAAGGAGAAGCTTCACAGAACAGTTGGTAAGTGAACAGGGTTCTCACCAGGACTCAGGAGGAGCAGGACTTTTACATGTGCCAAGGAGAGGAGAAGAATGTTCCATACAAGTGAAACAGCTTGAGCAAAGGCATACAATCACTAGGCTTTTGGAGAAAGGTAGGTGGTCCAGTACAGATGCCTCCCAGTGAGAATGTACTGTGAAGATCAGGCGGTGAAGCTTCAGAGGTTGGGAGCTGGGGTTGGAGGAGGGGAGTACGGGACAGACTGGAGCAGAGCTTGCGTGCTGCCAGGGAGTCTGGGTTTTATCTTATGAGTTATAGAAAGCCCTTAAAGGCTGTAAGGAAGTAACATAGGCAGAATTAATCTGGGTTTAGAGCCTTTGTTTTGTTGGCCTGTAAAGGATGGAGTAACTACCTCTCCTCCCATTTTCTTTCATAGATCGTCTTATAAAATTATACACAAATAAAGCAGACACATGCAAGGAGCACTGATTTCTGACATCAGAATAGTGAGGCTGCATAATGAAAAATCTCCTCCACTGTCTACTCTGGAAATTGCTCTCAGGGCAAAAGCAATGTTTTACCAGAACCCCTATTTACCCGGATTCGAATCCCAAATTAGTAATAATATTTCACTCTAAAGAAGTTCTCTAGAATTTTGACACTTTATTTCTCAACAGGATATCGTGGTTTAAAATCCCAAATTAAAGTAGCTTGTCTTAGATACAGGTAAGCTTAACCATGTCCAGAACCAGATTAAACTAAATTAAATGTCCAGAGGTGCTAAGAGAATAACTCCCTACAAAAGTAAGGGGTACTCCTCCTAGGAGTTCCAAGGAACACATCAATATAAAAGCATATATATTTCATAAGACATTAATGTAGTTACATTCTCAGTGCTCAATTGCATTTCAAATTATTCTAGCTGTTCAACCAGCCTGGAGGTCCAACCGTCAATCAAAGGAGGCTGTTTTTCTTCTGCTCCCCCTACTGGAAGGTCAGGCAAAGTGATTTTTTCCCCCCCAATACACGCTGTAGGTGAATGTAGGTGAATTTGCTTACTAAGATTGGGAGAGATTTTACTTTCCAGAAGGTAAACAGTACTTGGGTTTTCAGGAGACTCTTTCTTCACTGACTGAACATCTCTGGCAGTCTACAGCCCATTCACTACAGTGATCTAATCAAGAAATGTCTAGTCTCATCTTTAATTCTTGCAAATCAAACCTCAGGTGCCTTCGAAATTTGCAACACCCAAAGCTACTTCACCTGGGCAGAAATTAAATGACCAAGAAGAGAAAAATCTGTATTTCCATAGTAATGAAAATCATAAAGTTCATTCAAGAAGAAATGTTTGTACCAGTATACCCAGGATGGAGAAATCTTTTAAACTCTGTATAGCTAATCTCCCATCACTTGCAGTGTAATATACCACAATGAAGGTTCACATCATTCCAGCTTATTTTCTAAATAGAAACTAAATTTCTACTGTATGGTTCTTAAGGAGAATCTTGTATAAGTTGATACGCACAGTTAGCCCATTCCTACCATGGTTTACCTCCTAGAGAGATGCTGGGCAGTATTCCTCACATACCTTCCCCAGTTCCTCCACTGAGTGAATAGACTCTCATTTAGCACCTACTGCAAGTGTTAGACTTCCCAGCAGCAAAAAAAGAGCAAGTCACAGAGCCTTCCCCAATAGACCTAGGAAGAGACAGACATAAATTGTATTTGTAGTTGAAGAGAGAGTCTGGGGGTGTTAACAAATTACAGTGGGAACTACAAAAGAAAATGACTAAAGCCACCTGAGGGGCTAGCATGGAGCCCGGCCATAAAGCATAGATGAATAAGAGTTTGCTGTTCAGGAATTTAGAATGGTAATCAGGTTAAGGGGACAACATAGAAAGTCAAGGAAGTATGAATGAAAACTACATATTCTACAAAAAGTCCTGTGTGGCCCGAGTGTAAGCTGAGAGTTGAGGGAAATGCGAGTTGGTGAAGATAGGGGCCAGACCACAGAAGACGCTGACTGCCCCACTAAGGAGCTCAGCCTTTACTTGGCAGTGATGACTCTGTGGTTAGAAACAGCGCTATAGACACAGGTGTTTGGATAGAAGAGCTAGAGGGGTAGAGACAGGTGAGGAAGTTATAGAAATAGCCAGGTGTAAAGTGACAATCCAGATTGGAATAAATAGCAGGTGGGATAAAAAACAGTAGCATACAGCATTCCTGAATATATCTAGGAAAGTATTTATCATATCCCCAGGTAAAGGATGGTGTCTCCTATAAAACAGAATCAAGAGAGTAAGAAACACCTACCCATCCGCACCCACGCATACACACAACCAACTCTCTCTCAATGATGATGGGGGCTGTGAACCCTTCTGAGGCTTCTCCTGCACAATGTGCTCATTCCTGGGCCTGAATCTGACTCTGGCCTTAAAAGACACATGGAAAATCTCACAGGACCTCAATGCTCTGGGTAGGGGGTGTGTCCTTTGCCAGCTCCAAAAAGTCAGGGGACTCTGTTGCTTCTTAGAGTTGATAAAGTTATCCTTGAGAAGGGTTGCCAGATAATATACTGGACATGCAGTTACATTTGAATTTCAGATAAACAGATAAGCTTTAGTGCAAACAACCTAAATATTGCAGGGAACATATTTATTCTAACACAATAATCCTAAAATCAATAATAATTTATCTGAAATTCAAGTGTAACTGAGATTCTTGTTTTTTTATTTGCTAAATCTGGCAGTCCTACCTCTGAGCCTTGCTTCCCTTTAGCTCAGACCCCCTGGGCAGACACTTGCACTGAGAAGCGAAAGGTGGGAAGAAATAAAGTGAGTGCTGTTGGGAGTTGAGATGTTTTTCAAAGTCATCACGGGTATGATCTCCCTAGATCTGCTCACCCCCTTGCAGGATCTGAAATCTACAGTGGACTTGGAAGTGAGCAAAGAGCTGGTATGTCACAGGACTGTCATGGGGAAAATAACTGAATTTAGAATAATAACTTACTTGCTAAAGCAAATGTCAGTGTACTTATAAGAAAGAAGCTCTCAAATAGAACATTAATGTCTATATCACCCACTGATGGCAAGAATTTCCTTAGGATACATATAAGCAATAGACTTATATGAGCTTTTTCAATTTTTTGAAACATTAAATGATGCTCAAAGTAACTTCTGAAGCATTCATTTTATGCTTGAAATTTAGGACATTGATTCTATTAATACCTAGTATTTCATAGGCATCTATCCTTTGGACAAAATAAAGTTCACAACTCATATTCATATTAAGAATTGAATTATAAAAGCCAAGAGGCATAGCAATTAATATTTTAATATATCAATGAGTAATGTGTATTTATTAACAACACCCATGACCAAATTCCATCAAATCTAATTTTCCCAGAGTTAAGTGTACATCTAGTAAATCTATTCCTATAAACCGAAGAAAATTTTTAACAAGAGCTACAATAAGCTTCCTTCTGAAGGAATAATCTTGTGACTTCACGTGAGAAAAATCTCTCCCTGAGGTGAATGGGAGATGAAGTTATGAAAGTTACAGTTGGAACTATGAGTTTGCTTTTCCCTTTCTGACTGAATGACAAGAGAACATTTTCTGCTTTTCCTGGATTCTTTGTTTTCTCTGCTAGAAGCAAATCAAATATTCCAAATACCCTTCAGCTGAAATTAGCCTTAAGCCCCATAAGGTGTACTTTCATGAGCCTTTTGAGGTGGAAAGACTGCCGATTTTGCTTAGAGAAATTTCTTTCTTTCTTTTTTTTTTTTTTTTTTTTTTTTTTTGAGGCGGAGTCTCGCTCTGTCGCTCGGACTGGAGTGCAGTGGCCGGATCTCAGCTCACTGCAAGCTCCGCCTCCCGGGTTTACGCCATTCTCCCGCCTCAGCCTCCGAGGAGCTGGGACTACAGGCGCCCGCCACCTCGCCCGGCTAGTTTTTGTATTTTTTTTTAGTAGAGAAATTTCTTTAGTCTCACCTTTGCAAGCAAGGCAAGTGATGGGCTTTCTGGTTTCCTGGTAACTAAGAGTTAGTGAGAAGCACTTGTACTAGACGGCTGCCATAGTCTTACATTTATGGAGTACCTACTGTGTGCTTGTTCTATCAGCCATCAAAAAGAATGATAAAAGTCCATAGCATAGGAAGCCATTCATCTGAGTGTTCTGCCAAAAAATACAGTAATTACAAGCAGTGTCACCGTCAGTGACAAGATCGGGGAAGACTATTTTTCCTTTTTTTCCCCAGCTTATTCAAATACTTAAACCTCTTCTATTTCAAGTTCAAATGAGGTAAACATACAACCTCAAAGGTAAACTTTGAGTTATGAAATAATGGGATTTTATAAATTACTAAATGTTTGAAAGATAGGATCTTAGCTTCTCTTTAGTGTCTTCGGTTAGAAGGGAGAACAGGTGTCCCCTGTTGAAAAGCTTATTAGCTCATTATATCATCTCACAGCCTCCCCACTTTATCTTTCTTCTTAGTTTTCAGTTACTTCCTAATATTTACAGCTTTCCTTTGAATATTTTTCTTTTTAGTTAGAGAAATCAGGAACATATTTTTCCAAAAATGAGAATAAAACTAATTGCATAACTCCCACATTTTCTTTTTGTTTATTGTTAGCTTTACGAGTAGCTGCTTGCTGTCCAGTTATACATTAGCTATATGACTGCCAGGGTTTTTCTTCCTGTTTTTGTATATCTCAAATCACTCTCCATTTTGTTTTTAAGTAGCCTGTATGTGTGTGTGTGTGTGTGTGTATCTGAATGAAATAATTGCTAGCTATAGGCAAAAATGTATGTGCACACAGATATATATACATGTGTATACATGTATATGAATGTGTACTTACATATATGTAAATGTACACATGTGTTTATGTATATGTAAATATGTACATATATGCATATTATACCAATAGCTAGTAATTTCAAAAAAAATACATTGACTTGAGTGTTAGATAACCATTCTCTAAATTCAGTTTTTGATGTTTCAAGAAACAAGTCTGTCTTTTCACCTGCAGACCCTTTGTGCACATGGCAAATCACCTCTGAAAGGCAAAAACTAACTGGATTCTCTTCATTTGTTCAAAAAAGAGAAGAAAGTTTTAAAGATATGCCTATGAATAAAAGAAAATTAGGTTGCTGTATTATGATTGTGCAATTAGTATTAATTTCATTGGAACTTGACCCTGTTCCATTTATTGGATGACTAAGACATTTAACTCTTAGGGATGTTGATGCACACCACAAAACATAAGTAGTCAATAAAGTATGTTTGAAGACTTTTAGTATATACGGCTTATTCAGGTAAATCATTATTTTGTAAACACTAATAGCATATTTTTCCAAGAAAAATAAAAAAGCCAAGTTCTAACAAAAGTATTCACCACAGAAAAATTAAACATAGGGGAAGGTAAACATTAAAGTAGAAAAAAAACAAACAAGTAAGTCATACAGGTGCTTCTATGCTGCATGGTCTAATCTGGCACAAGTGTTTCCTAACTATAATATATATTATTATTTTTTAAAAATACTGTCATTACAATATCTTACATTTTTTAACATCGAGGAACACTTTATATCAATTTAACTCATACTTAAAAATGCAACATATGTAAATTCTATATATTTTTTTTGTTTGGAATGTACTTTGAGAATAACAGCATTTCAGGACTGGTTTTGTTTAAAGTATACCCAGCCCTCCTCCTTATTTTATTTGATTTTTGGTTTAAATAAAAGTGGACCAAAGCACTCTTTGAAGTAAAAGTACCTGTCTTTTCTTTTTCTTTTGTTAAATCATAGTTTGTTTTTACTACCTGAAAGTTGAGAAAGAATGCAGTATAAATATAGCTGTTCTCTACACTGGAGCAGGCAGAACAGAACCAGTCCCCAACTTAGCCACACCCAACATCATGGACATTACTGTGAAGCTGTGGTCTCTTGAGGACAACTAAAACCAAAACAACCCCTAACATTATTAAAATGTTAGGAAACTTTTCAGGTAATTTCTGTAACTCTGGTAAAATACAGAAAGATTACATTCACTCATAATAAAAATCAAGTGTGCCCATGCCATCTGCAAAGGGAACTTGCACCATCTTGGTTTCACTCACATTGTTAACAATGCCCTAAAAATATACACCTTTTCCAGGATAAAACCATTAGGTAATATCTTGGTCATATCCTCTGCGTGATGAACTATAACTCAAATTATTCTGTCATGGGTTACCTTACTAACATTGACAAAGAGATAATAAATGATAATTTCAACAGGAATATGAGAAACCTTGCAAAACTTTCAAGTTTCTTTCATAACTATTGTTTTGTTATTGCATATTTGTAGAGGTATTATCATCAACCCAATCCTTTATAGGCCAATATAGTAACAAATGCTAATTGAACTGCCCAACTCATTTTTATTGTCAGTCTAGCCTTAGCAAGTATAAAACTGACAAGACATTCCTCTATGAGAGTGACCCTCTTAGTGAGAGAGAAATCTGTGTACCATCAGAGGAAAAAAATCTTAGTATTCAGTGTGATAGAGACTAATTATTTGCTTTTCATGAAGTCCCACCCTTTGAGTGATTTTGAGGTGGAAGACAAAATGTCAAGAAGGAGTCCTGCAGGAACAAATGCTTAAGATGGTGTTTAATACAGCAGGGAGCCAAGATACAGTAGTAGGACACAGTAAAGAATGTGGAGTGTGTAGATACAATAAAGAAGTCATTTTATGATCTGCCACCTGTTATTTGAAAGAGGAAAAAGGGAAATAAATGACTTTCAGTTCTTCATACATGCAAAGATAAGTTAGTTATTACAAAAGTTTTGCTGTTGTTTGTGCTGAAAGAAAAGCATATGCGTTTAAACATTTTTTAAAAAATAAATCACTCAATAGGCTTAAGAAAAATACTTTAGTTCATATTTCATTGATCTGACCTTTTGATTTAAGATCAGGGGATGAATCCAGGATGAAAACCAAAGAAAAAAAAAAAGAAAAAGAAAAAATAGAAGTGAATCATGTACCATGAAAAAGGCATTTCCAGTCTCAGCTAACCTCAACTAGTTTTTATTGCATTATTTTTGAAATGCCAAGAAACTGGCTTTGGCCATAATACTTGCTGTCCAATCAAATCACAGCTGTTAATATGCAATTGCTTGCAACAATTAGTTAAACAGCATTATTTGACAGATTCCCTTGAAAGAGACATAGATGCTATAAGTGTCTAACACACTGAATCAAGTAACTATCAGTTAGGCTGGGGCCGCAGCGGGAGGAGAGAAGTTTACAAATCCTTGTCCACAGAAGGGGTTTCACACCCAGCCCTAAGTTTTTGAAAAACACACATTTGCCTGATCCTACAAGTTCAGGAAGAACTGAACTGTGGAACTGGCTAAAGAGGAGGGGGAAAAAGCCACCAACTCTAGATTCATTTTTAAGGAGATCAGGAGGAGAGGAAGAAAAATAGAAATGCAAATGTGAAATGGTAATGATATACAACATGGAGAAAATAAACATCATGGAACCTGCTAGCAATTTCCACCAATTTCCACCAAAGCAGTGAACCCCTTAACTGACAGAAATTCAGTACAATATACACATTAATTAACAACTCCACCATTACTAGGGCTGCTGTTGAAAGCCAAAAAATTAACAATATTCAAAAACAGAATTCTTACAATATTTGAGAAAAATAGAGTGAAAAGGCAATGTTAGCTAAGCTCTTAGCTACATCCACTCTTAATGGCCCCCAATATTTAAACTATCATGGATTAAAGCCATGAAAATAAAAATTTCAATTTGAAATTTTATTAGCATGTTGCTAAAATGGTCAATAAAAACATCAACACGATAGGCTTTGTTGACATAGTTGGAAAACTGCTCTCTCATTTTTCAAACTTTATTTCCACTGCCCCACCTTTGAAGATTTCTGTTAGGAAAAGCCAAACTAAATATACTGGCTATGGTGTTGTAATAATGCTGGTTTCTGGAATGGTGCCATGTCCTCCCCCTCCCTCTCCTCCAACTCCTTTAAAAATATGACTATTTTTGAAACGCAGCCCGAGGAGGGAGCAATCAAGGGTTCAGAACAATAAGCGCCCTTCACACATTCAAGTTCCCAGACACCAGGTGAACGAGGGAGCTCCTTGTCGGGGGCGGGGCCGGCTGTCCTCACCGAATTCGCTGCGCCATCTTCCTCCCGGGACCAGGTCGGCTTCCCTTCTGCCAGCGAGGGAGACTCGGAGGCAAAGGCGGGTGGGGGTGGCGTTCGCTTCCCTCGGTGGAAAGAACGGGAGGCAAACACTGTCTGGCTTAGCCCGCAGCCTGAAACACAATGTCAGGAGACCTGGGGCTGGAGAGCTGGAAAAGTCCCGGGCAGCCTCCGGATAACCCGGAATCCCGAAGTGCTGTCTTGGGGAATTATTCCCAAGTGCACAAGGGACAGGCTCGATTTCTTGGAAATCCTGCGATCTGGGGACGCATCCACAGAGGAGCTGAACTGTGCCCTGAAAAGACCAATTCTCGCCTCCGACCGGTCTCTGTTCGCGCGCTCGGGGCGGTGATGGTTCCTTTTGAGAAGAGGGTCGTTTTCGGGTCGGGCCACAGTCACTGGTCATGGACTCGTGAGGGAGGCCATATCCTTTCTCCCCTCAGCCCCTTCTCCGTCCCCGGTTTACATCTCAAGGGGAAAGGGCACGCGGGGTCTCCCAGCACCGTCACCACCACCGTGGCTGTCGGCCAGGCGCGCGCAGCGGCGCCCTTTCGGCCCTGGGGCAGTTCCTGAGACTTCCTGCCGCTGGCTGGGGGTGCGGGGGTGCAGCCTGGGCCCGGGACACCGGCAGCAGACGCGCTTAGGGGGCAGGGGTTGAGAACCGCCAACTGCGAAGTCCGGGTGCGGGGAAGGGAAGGGAGCGAAGTGTGGGGAGGCAGAGGGGCCGGCAGCCCCTAGGCGGCTACTCCTTGTCGTCCACGAGGTCGGCGAGCTCCTGGAGCACTCGCAGGCGGCCGCTGGCGTCGATGCGGCGCTTCTCGCGGATGAGGTCTTCCAGGCTGTGAAACCTGGCGGTATGGACCTTGTTCTCTCCCAGGTGCACCTTGAGATAGTACTGCTGCTGCGGGGACTGCGTGCCGGCCGGCACCTCCCCTCCCGCTTTGAACTCCCGCTTGCCAAAGCGGCACCAGGCGGCGAAGCTCTCCGAGTTCGTCCAGCAGATCTCCTCGCTCTTGAGGCCCAGGTGGCCGCAGGCGTTCTGCACCACCAGCTCGGCCACCAGCGGGCGGTAGCGGTACCAGCTATTCACCACCCGGCCCACGTTGGCCGCGCCCGCCTCGTATAGGCTGTCCTGGCGGATCTCGCCTTGGTGCAGGTGTATGATCTGCCCGCCGCCCACGTAGACGGCCCAGTGCGGGGCGGGCGCGGGCGGCTCCGGGGCGGGCTGCAGCCACAGCAGCTCCAGCAGGTCTCCGGGTTCGCAGAGCGCTGGCAGCGCGGTGACCGCGTAGACGCTCAGGTCGGCGCCCTGAGGGCCGCCGCTCACTTTGGAAAAGATGCATTCCTGGCCCCGAAAGGCGGAAAACTGAGTCTCGTTGAGGACCAGCTGGTGCAGCAGGTGGTGGTGGTGGCGGCTGGGGCTCTCCGGGCAGGGGGTGCAACCCGGGGGGGCCTTCACGCCAAACTTGTCGGGCTGCCCGCGTTCGTCCAGGTCTTCCTCATCATCCGAAAAGAAGTAGGCGACCCCGACCCGCAGTTCGTCCTTCTCAATCCCCGACGGGTCCCCTGTGGGCAACTCGCTGTAGTTGAGGTGGGTGATGCGGTCCAGTTGGTTGCCCATCAATGAGGTGGCGAGGTGAGGGCCAGGAGCGGGGATCTGCGGAGGCACAGAGAGACAGAGACGTCGTCAGAGTCCTGGCTGCCCCTTTCTTTTGTGTCCTTCCCCAAGACGTGCAGTGCCCCTGGGACCTGCTGGCTCGCCTACGTGCCCTCACCGGAGTCACCCTTTCCGGCCCAGTCCTCCGTGACTCCCCGGGGGTAGGTGGGGCGGAGAAGCCGCCACCGGTCCGGCGAGAGCAGACGCCACGACACAGCTTCCGACCCCTTCCGGGAACCCGGTCCAACTCCCAGAAGAAAACACCCAGGCTGGCTGGAGAGCTTGCGGGGTCCCAGTGGGGAGGACAGCGCTGACTGTGGTAGCGTGGGAGACGGACGCCCAGGAAGGACGGAGGGGTGGGCTGAAAGGGAGAAGGGAGCCTAAGGCCAGTAAGCTGGGAGCAAGCTAAGCTCCCATTTCTGTCCCCACCCTCTCCAGCCCACCTCCCAGTTTTGCACTAGGTTTTCTTCCTCCCCTTACAGTGGCTCGCACAATGACAGTCGGACACATTCTCAGGCATTCAGTTGACACCAGCAACATTTTGGACACTTGGGAGTCCAGACACGGGCAAGCTGGTATACTGGTGTATAATGTCACATACACCTATGATGACAAACCTTTGCGACGACACAGTGGCACACTTAGACCCCACACATTCGTACACAATTTCAGCTCCACACTTGCACGCTCGCCGTTGCACGTACGCCCAAGCACCCGGGCACACCTGCCCTCACAGGCAGGTGCACTCTGCCCCTTACTTCTCTTGCCTTGTCCCCATCAGGGCCAATCGGACTGCGCCAGGGCGAGGCTGCTCTGTCTAAAATAACCTAACAAAGAGGCAGGGGAAGGATGGAGAAAGCCTGTGCAGTGTATGTGTGTGGGTGTGGGTGGGAGCGTGTGTGTGTAGGGAGGTCCACTTTTAGCCCAAAGACCCCTTTCCCTCCTACCCAGCACAGGATCCAAACAATCGGACGAAGAAAAATCGTTTCCAAGGCAAAGAAAGTCGCTTCTCCCTACCCGTGATTTCCCTGCTCCCGAAACCCCAAACTCCTTTAAAGTCTCGTGGTCCCCATGGGTGCTGCGGAAGCGGCGGTGGCGAGTGGGTCCTGGCCTGCGCGTGGGGCTGCGGCTCCGCTCTACCCCTCGCCGAACCGTGCAGTGCGGCGCCCGTGCGCCACCAGGTCTGCGCTGGCCGACCCGCCTGCTCCCACTGGACAGTCCCGGCTCGGCTCTGCTTTCCCACCGCCGCGCGGACGACTCTAAGTAGCCGGAGCAGCCAGTTCCAGGGCCCGCCCCAGGACGCGCTCATTGGTTGGGGCGGGTGCCCGAGCCCTGTCAATCTCCGCCGGCGGGGGAGGGGAGCAAGGGCGGGCCTCCAGTGAGCTCCGCTCCGCTCCGCCCCGCCCCGTCCCCCGCACACCCGACCGCGCACCGCCCCCGGGAGCGGAGGTGTGCGCACAGGCGGGGTGCGCGGCGGTTTCTGCCAGGAGCTGCTGCAAGCTTGCGCCCGCGCCCCCAGGTCATGCGAGCTGATTGTGACTGAGAACACAGTCCGCCCGCGTTCCGTGTTCCAGGAAGACAGACTCGGGCGGCGAAGCTGAGTCTAGGTATGGAGAAGAAACCCCAGGACACCCCAGTGTGGCCCAGGCACTGCGAGCGGTCCGGGGCAGGCAGCGACATTGTTCGAGGCGGGCGCCTGGGCCCTGCTGGGATCCCCCAGAGCCTTGGTTCCTGATGCCCCTAGGCTGGTCCTTGGATCAAAGACCCTTTCCCAGACGTCTTTGAAATTGCGCCTGCGAAGTTTGGCTCCTCTTCTTTGACTGGAGTGAGGCTGCTGACCCAGAGCTCATGCCCGGTTTAAAAGGAGTTTGGTGTCAAATGCCACTCAAAAGCCTGAGCTTTGGCCAGTCTGTTCCCCAGCTGTGCCTATGATATTGGCCTCCAGTTTTCTGACTATAAGAGGAATACCTCACAACTTATGTATATGAGTTCATACATGGAAGCAGAGAGTAGGTCGTAAAAGTGTTTTCCAAACCTCAGAATTGGGATTCCTTAGCAAGTTTTGTTTGGTTTTGTGGGAAAGGAGGGTGCAGCAGTAGTTAATGATTACATTTCTGGATGGAAAGTTAATGAATGAATGTGTTCTGAATATTGGGTGTTGAAAAAATGAACTTCGTATATACAACGTTCTAGACCAATCATTTCAAAACTTCCTAACATTAAGCCTCAAAGAGTTCTTAGACATCTGGTTCTGGTCCCAACGCTACTCATCTTTAAGCTTGGACTCCAGCAACTTTTCTATGAAGCCTCTTTTCTTTCCCAATGAGGAAGTTGATGCTTCCTAGTTGAACCTCCCACCTCTTCCCTACAAAATGAATTCGTTGAGAGTAGACTTGCATTCTGCACAACCTTGTATTCTGGGCCTCTTTCCCAATGCTAGCCATGCAGTGGGTTCCATCAGTAAGAGTAAAAATGAAAACAGCCTGTATTGACCACTTATACGTGGGCAGGCACGTAAGAGTAAATTAAGTAGACAATTTAACCATTGTTCATCTGTAGGGTACTCACTAATATCCGAATTGTAACAAACAGGGAAACAAAATCTCCAATACTAATGCCAGCAATCCATCCAAGCCTATGGGATACCAGATCCAGTGTTTCACTAGATTATAGTGTTTATTGAATAAAATCTTGTTTCATAAAATGAGAAAACTGGTGTTCCAGAGAAGTTAGCTGATTGGCTCAAGGTTACATGGAGACTGATCCATATTACAACCCCCCTTTTTCTTTGCTAGACTTTTCTGCTTGAATATCTTCAAACCGCTAAGCCTCCAGTCTATGTTTACTTTCTGAAGGTCTCTGTACACCCCCACAGCCTCAAAATGCAGTGATTTATCAAATTAGATGCTAAAATATCACTGGAAAAAATGGTTTTAAATGATCATCTGTATACATTTGATGTACCTAAATCTTTTTAGAAATTTGGCTATTGTCCATGTGCATGCAAGTTATCAGAAAACAAGTTGTCATTCATGGAACTGACAACAGGTTGAGATGGCCTTTTTAATACTTGCCATAAGTAATAACTCATTTTGGCTCTGAAGTCAAGAGAATTGAACAAGCAGCTTTAGTGATCAAGAAGTGAGTTATTGGTCTTCTTATAAACTGGACTTCAGGGCTGTCTGGGATAAGGGTGTCTGAAGAGTTCATTATTGACGTCTGAGAAGAACTCTTGGAAAGCAACTCAGTATTTGAATAACTTAAAAAAAAAATCCTCCCTCCATCCCCAAGATCAAACCTTGTGCACAAACATTTACAGCTCATTTGCTGTGTTCCGTCCTATGTGTTCTGTTTCATTCTGCTCCAGACTACAGAGTAAGCAGGTTGTTCCTCTTTGTTTAGTATTCCAATACTATAAAGCATAATTAAGATAAAATGTTGTCAGTTATTGGAGATATAGTGCCTAAAGAGTAAAAATTTTTGCCTCTCCCTTTCCTCTCATTCCCCCTGCTAGGCTAAAAGGCTAACTCCTTTTGTAATCACATGGGAGGAAAAATAACCTGGAGCCGCCTTGAAACATAAGGCAGGGAACACATTGACTGTGAGGCTTGAAATAAAGGGAGCTAAAAGTAAACTAAGGAAAATACATCTACACTTTGTCATCTTTTGGCAATTATCAGATAATAAAGTAAGAAATATACCAGTCGAATGAGGGATGCTGATTGTAGAAAACGTTTTATGTTCATCACAAAATATTGTTTTCAAATTGTTTTGACTTTTATTTTTTACTCCATCCTGCCTGCGTTCACAAGGAGAAAATATAGTGCTATCAAAAGTAGAATATAGTTGTCCAAAACACAAACTCTGAAAGTTTGTGTTTTAATTTAAACTCTTTTTCAACATTTATTGCCGGGTAACCTCGAGTCAGTGATTTAACCTTTGTGGGCATCAAGAAACTTCCTTATCTGTAAAAAAGAGATAATAACCGTGGCTACCTCACTGAATTGTTGTGAGTTCATACATGTAAGCATAGTGTCTGACACACAGTGAGCTTTCAGTCAAGGCTATCTTATTATTATTCTTGGTGGAAGACAGAGGTCTCATACCCTACTTGTTTATGACAGCTGTGCAGTTCTCTTTCTCCTTTGCCTCAGGCAAAAGTTAGCAATAGATAGTGTCCAAGGTTCCTTGACTGGGGTGTAGGACTGCTTCTGTGTTAAGGTGGTGAGAGCCCTGCCTATCCTTCAAATACTCTGATACCTAAAGCTCTCTATAGATTTCAGCGTGTGAGCCCCCTGGGCTAATCATGTGGTGGCAGGGAGTGGTGCGGGGGTTCCCTGAAGGATTTTTAATCGTTTTAAACGAATATTTCCTGGTGTGAGGAATTTGTGTGGGAAAAAAGTTATGGGGGAGTGATTAGGAGTCAGTCAAATGTATGTGATCTTTTCTGCTAGTGCCATCTGGTGTATTCTCTCTCTCTCTCTCTCTCTCTCTCTCTCTCTCTCTCTCTCTCTCTCTTTCTCTCTCTCTCTCTCTCTCTCTGTTGCTTCTTTGGCACTATACGAAAAACTCTTCTCTGAATTTTACTGAACAGGTCCTTGGCTCAAACTGTCATCCTTTAAAATTGGCCTTGGAGTAAGGGTTCAGGAAAATTATATGTCCCACTTTATGCTTTAATGAATTGAACTGTTGCCTCTCCCTGGGCAGTTAATATACCCCCCGATCTGAGCTAAAGAATACTCTGTATCCATCTGGATTTGAGTTGGTGATATGGCTTCACCAATCCCATTTGCCTTCCTTCTGGGCATCCAGCTAAATGACAAGTCCCAGCATGCCTGCAGTCATTTGCCCTATGCCCTGTGATTGAGTTCTGGCAAATGGAATGTGCGTGGAAGTAGAATAAGCCACTCCCAGGTGCTGCTCCTGAAACTGAAACTATTAACACAATCTTCCAGAGCTTTCTTTTGCCATTTGGCCATTTGTAGAGGATTCATGGTAGGACTCCTAGGATCTACTAGATGGAGGTGCCACTAGATGGAAGAAGGCCAGGGCTCCTGAATGACTGTGTAGAGCTGATAATTTCCCCTCCCAAGAAAACTGCATTGGACTGTGAAGAAATAAATCTTCTTGGGTTAAGTCACTCCAAAATTGTGTGGTTATTTATTACAGCAGTTAGCCTGTACTGATTGATATACTCTCCTTCATTTTAGACCTATCTCAGAACAATAAAAATCCCCTCGCTGCCCGCTCCCCACAACACACACACACACACACCTCCTCCTCTCTTTGTATCTGTTCTCACTGTCAAGTTAACTTACCTGGAATCCCTGCAGCATTTCAGCAGGTTCACATCACCTAGAATGTAAAGAAATAACTAATGAACACATCTGTGACCTCTAGGTACTACCCCATATCTCCCTACTATTTGTTCTAGAAATTTTCACAGCTTCCATGTGACTTAACTTACCCAGCTCTCTAAACATCTTGCCTGCTTTCTACTTTTATAGACCACAAAAATGGCCTGGGAAATCCCTCCCAGTAAACTCCTTACAGCTGGTATCCTACTTCCCTTAACCTGAATGCATGTATTGACACTCTGGCTATTAATTTCTTCTTCAGTGACCTCTTCCAAGTTTGACTTCCACATTTCCATGTTTTCTAATTTCCTTCCCATAACTGAGTGTTCCTATTAAAGTGTCTTTCATAACTTCTTTTCATTGAACCATTAAAGACTCATGAATGCTCCCTGGGCAAAACCTTTAGCACTAATTGGTGTAATATTTTCTTTTAGGTGGATTATACAAAGATATCGTCACCTAGCATTCATTTTTCTCTGTGTCCTCTCCCGATTTTAGGAGAATTCATGCCTTTTGTGTGGGCCCACTTCCCCATATCAGTGATGGTTGGACTTCCCTGGGTAGGCATGGGTCACTATTACAGACACACTGTTTGCTCTTCCTTTTCTCTGGAATGCCTTTCCCTGCCTGTCTGAACTAACCTCCACTCAAAATTTATAACCCCTCCAAGTGTCAGCCCCTCCAATATATCTGTCCCCTCAGCCCACTCTTAATTGAGACCCTCCTTTATGCTTCCATAGCACCATGTGTATATTGGACACAAGATGTGTCAGAAATTTGTCAAAACACCTATCAAATTGAGCTGGCATCATGGGTTGACTTTCCTCTTTTTCTTTATTAATAGGCTGAAGAATATTTGAAGAAAAGTGCAAAATCTAGTTCAAGTCTATATTCCCTTTGCCAAGTATAGGGTTTGGTGCAGTGTGCACTCAATGAATACACCTTGCCTGACTCAATGCGCACATGAATAATGGTCTCTGTTTTATTTAGTTAGGTGTCAGTATTTGTGTTTGTTTCAGCTTTCACTAATTTGAATGCTTCGATGCCTAACACATGTATTAAATCAGACAATGTGTGGGAAGGTGTGCTATGTGATGTATAGTGTTGGTTTTCCAAATAGTCCTCTAGCATCATCAGGGAACCTGATAAAAATGCAGATTCCCAGGCTCTATCCCCAAGCTACTGAAACTTAATCTCAGGATTGGCTCTAGGAAATTTGCATTTTGAACAGTCTTTCCAGGCATTTTGGATGCCGTACAGTAATTACAAGTCAAATGCTACTCAAATGTTAAAAAAAAAAATAAAAGAAAAGAAAATTCTTCTTAAGTACAGCGATAGCCCTTGAGGAGTAGGCACTTAATAAATACTTGGAATTTCATTCTCTAGACATCCTCTGGTTTATTTCAACAGCACTGTGGCTCATTTTAGACTTGCTCTTACTAAGCTGGTAAATAAAGGTATCAGTTTGCATTGTGAAGTCAAGTGGCTTGTTTAAAAGTCATATTGCAGGTGTATGGTAGAGCTGAGGATTTATCTTTTTTTCTCCTTGCTCAAACTCCTGTGCCCCGGCCCACTGTGCTCAT
This sequence comes from Rhinopithecus roxellana, assembly GCF_007565055.1. Classification (NCBI taxonomy): domain Eukaryota; kingdom Metazoa; phylum Chordata; class Mammalia; order Primates; family Cercopithecidae; genus Rhinopithecus; species Rhinopithecus roxellana. The sequence goes on along the minus strand of NC_044565.1, from coordinate 116,417,204 downwards.
AGGCTGTGGTTAGAGCAGAAACCTGCATTAAACAGGAAAACTTTCTGGTCCTACGTGTCAAATTCCCTTTTAGGCTACTGACTGACTGATTATGAAAACCTTGGTTCTGTCTCTGCAAAGGGTAACTTTTACGCTCGTTGTGTTGCTTCTGGATTGCCCTTTTATTAGTGCCTTTGCTGGCCCCATCCTGGCAAAGACAAGTCCATCAACCTGGGCTCTGAATGCCACCTGTTTGTGCCCTCTCAAGAACCTCACACTTTTAATAACCCCTTCTCTCCACCTTCGTATGTAACTCCACCTATTCTCCTAACTGCTTCCCAGTTGCATGGAATCATATTTGTCTCTCACATCTTAAAAACATCTCCTAAGTGTACCTCTTCCTTTGGATACTCTCCCATCTTGCAGTTTATCCCAACCCAACACAGGCTATTTTGTGCAACCATCGCTCCATCACTGAGCAGCTCTCACCAAGGGGACCAGTGATATCATCAGCATTGAATGTGGTGGATGGTTTTGGGTTCTTACCTTACTTGATTTCTGGGAAGCATGTGCACAGACAACAACTTCTTCCTTGTTGAGCTAGGCTCTTCCTTTCCTTCCATTGTACTACAGTCACTTTCCTGGTTTCCTTCAACCTCTCTGGCTATTCATCTTACAACATTTGTGGACTCATTTCCTTTAACTTCTTTCAATAGTGGTTTTCTTCAGGACTTCTTCTGTTTCCAGGTACTCTTCTCAATGCATCCTCATTGACTGGCTTTTGAAAAGTCATATTGAAGGCGATCTTGTCTGCTTCTTTGGCTTTCATCCCATGCCTATCTGATAACTCCCTAATGGAACTATAGACCCAAATATCCAACTGCCTAGAAGACACGTCCTTGTGGCTGTTCCACAGATGTGGAAAGGCCAGGATGTACCAAGCTCTGAGCACTTCTTTTGCTTTTCTTTTTGTCTTTCATTTTGCTAATAGGCACTGTTGCCCTCCCAGTTTTGCAAGCCAGTGCCTGGGCATTATCTATCACTTTTCCCTTACCCCGGGCTACATATGGCCATGTCCAACTCTTATTACGTCTCCCTTACTCATATTCTTTCTCATCTGTCCCCTTTAGTCCCTTCCTGCAGCTCACCTTAGTCCCAGGCACCAGGCACTCCCATCTACGTTTCTGCAGCTGGCTATGAATTATTCCCCCAACCCCAAAGTTGTTCCCCGTAGTCATCTCCCTGTACTGTATACAGAGTGATTTCTAAAATGTGCATTTTTTAGGTCACTTCCCTGCTTGAAACTCTCAGTAACTTTCAGTTGCCCTCAGGAAAATATTGAACAACCATATGGCAGATTCATGATCTTGCCCTTGTTTACTGCTCCGTCTCATCTTTTGCTACCCACCCCTCTTGCTTCTTGCTTCAGCCTTTCTGATTAAGCTTATTTGTTTGTTTTTGAGGCAAAGTCTTGCTCTGTCACCCAGGCTGAAGTGCAATGGCATGACCTTGGCTTACTGCAACCTCAACCTCCCAGGTTCCAGCGATTCTCCTGCCTCAGCCTCTGGAGTAGCTGGGTTTACAGGCGCCCACCACCACTCCCAGCTAATTTTTGTATTTTTAGTAGAGACAGGGTTTCACCATGTTGGCTAGGCTGGACATGAACTCCTGACCTCAAATGATCCACCTGCCTCAGCCTCCTAAAGTGCTGGGATTACAGGCATGAGCCATCGTGCCTGGCCTATTTGTTTGGTTTTAACTATTCTCTGCCTCACTGAGAGCCTGTGTTGTTTCTTGTGTTACTGCTTATGTTTCCTCTGCTGAGATTCTTTCTTCCAATCTTCTTTTGACAAAAAAAATTCTTTCTTCATCTCAGTTTAGATTTCACCTCCTCCTGGTAGCCTTCTCTCACTTAGAAAATCTGCCTTGGGTGCCCTGCTAGGTGCTCCCACTGTTCTCTGTTCTTTCCCTGTTATATTGTCACTACCTAGCTCTGTGTCTGTATCCACTATGAGACTGTGAGCTTTTAGGTGAGAGACTGTATCTGTGATGTTCCCACCAGTATTTCCATCACTGAGCACTATCCCTGATGCAAGGTGGAAGTTTAATACACATTGGCTGAGTACAAATGAATTTGAATTGATAGTGATAGCTTTTGGAGTCAAAGGTGCTTTCTCTCTCTCTTTTTCTATTTCCTCTACCTACCTCCTCCTTCTTAGTTAAATTTTCCGACAACTGATAGCACAAGGTAGGGAATCTATGGAAAACTTGCAAAAAATGCATTGCTGATTGATAGAGATAACTTCATATTTTTTTTTAAAAAGTAGATATGTGCTTATTTAAAGCAGTAAAGTGACTGCTTAGATATGTGTTTCGCTTGTTCTTCTAGGTGTTTATTTCTGGTGTCATGGCACATTTTTATAGCTACCAATGATGATTTATTTTGTTTCCCTTGCTTAGTAATTATCTTTATCATAATGAGGTATTTATTTGTTTGCAGGTTGTCGAAATGAATCTAACTACAGACATAGCACATAATTAATAAAGTATGGTTTTTCTTTAAAACGTGTACTTAACATGCCACTCCTACCAGCAAATTCTCAGCCCATTTCTAAATTACCAAAAGCAAGGAGCTCAATTTACGCCTGTCCTCATGTTTCCTTTCCCTCATCCCTCTTGCTCTAATATTGTCTTAGTTGTTCTCTGTGTCTTTGCCTTTGATCCTAGTGTCTGAACTTGTTCTCCTGCCATAGGTCAGCTTTAATCTCAGGGTTCTATTCTGAGGGCCTGGATTCAAATTATGACTCACCTACTTATTCACAGTATGGTTTTAGGGAAGATGCCTAGTTCCTATGTGTCTCCGTTTATTCATCTTTCAAATACGAATAATAGTATTTTCCTTAAGAGGTTTTGATGAGTATTAAGTAAAATAATATAGTAAAACAGCAGAGCATCTAACCCAGAATAAGGTGTTAGTAACTATCAGGCCTTTTGTTTTGTTTTGTTTTGTTTTGTTTTGAGAAGGAGTCTTGGTCTTGTTGTCCAGGCTGGAGTGCAAAATGGTGCGATCTTGGCTCACTGCAACCTCTGCAACCTCTGGGTTCAAGCGATTCTCCCACCTCAGTCTCCCGAGTAGCTGAGATTACAGGCATGCGCTTCCACGCCCGGCTAATTATTGTATTTTTAGTAGAGACGGGGTTTCACCATGTTGGCCAGGGTGGTTTCAAACTCCTGACCTCTTGGCCAGGCTGATCTCAAACTCCTGACCTCAGGTGATCCGCCCGCCTCGCCCTCCCAAAGTGCTGTGATTACAGGCATGAGCCACCACGCCTGGTCACTATCAGGTCTTTTTAAAGAATCCTACCCTACTGAGTCAATAACATTTTCTTTTTCTATATTCTTCCTTTTTAACCTTCTGTAGTATTTCATTATTATTACTCTAGAGCACATAGTAATAAGCTTAAATATTTGATTTAGAATATACCTTAGATACTATCCATAATATTAACTTCCACATTTGATTTCAAAGCATTTATTAAGCTTGTCCTGTGAATCAGAAATAGGACTTAGACCTGAGTTGCAAAGGTGCAGAAGACACATTCACTATTCTCAGTGGAGCTCACATTATATGTGGAGGGGTGGCTAAGATAGGAACAAATGCAAACTAACGGAAGCAATAAAACTTTTTAAAAGCACAGAGGAGGGAATTATTAACTCTGGAAGAGATAAGGAGGAGGCTGTTTTATAAAGAAGTTTTATAGAATAAATAGAATTTTTCTGACTAGGAAAGAGTGGAAAGTCCTTTCAGCTACGAGGAGCAGCATATATAAATTTCTAGAGTCATAAAAAATGTGATATTTTCACAAAAACACAAAGTGGTTTGATATTGGTAGAATGTGAAGTAGGCATGATTCAAGTCAGAAAGGGGTCCTCATGGTATACCCTGGGCCCATAGTGTCAAGTTTATACTAAAGAAGAAGGAAGCCAGAGGCAGGGAGACCACCGAAGGGGGTAAGAGACCAGGTGTCTTAGCCCGTTTGTGCTGCTTTAAAAATACCGTAGACTGCCTGTCTTAAACAATAGAAACTTATTCTCACAGTTCTTAAGGCTAGAGGTCCAAGATGAAGTGTGGGCCTAGTTGGTTTCTGGTAAGGGCCTGTTTCTTAGTTTGCATACTGCTGGATTTCAGACTTGGATGGGGCCTGTAGTTCCCTTGTTTTGGCCAATTTCTGCTATTTGGAATGGCTGTATTTACCCAATGCCTGTACCCCCATTGTATCTAGGAGGTAACTAACTTGCTTTTGACTTTACAGGCTCATAGGCGGAAGGGACTTGCCTTGTCTCAGATAAGACTTTGGACTATGGACTTTTGAGTGAGTGCTGAAATGAGTTAAGACTTTGGAGGACTGATGAGAAGGCATGATTGGTTTTGAAATTTGAGGACATGAGATTTGGGAGGGGGCAGGGACAGAATGATATGGTTTGACTCTGTGTCCCCATCCACATCTCATCTTGAATTGTATTCCCATAGTTCCCACGTGCTGTGGAAGGGACCTGGTGGGAGACAATTGAATCATGGGGGCCGTTTCCTCCATACTGTTCTTGTGGCAGCGAATAAGACAAGACCCGAAGGTTTTATGAGGGGTTGCCACTTTTGCTTCTTTCATTCTCTCTTGCCACTGACATGTAAGAAGTGCCTTTTGCCTTCTGCCAAAATTGTGAGAGCTCCTCAACTATGTGGAGCTATGTGTTCATTAAACCTATTTTTCTTCCCAATCTCAGGTATGTCTTTATCGGCAGCATGAAAACGGACTAATACAGTAAATCTACCTTCTTGCCGTGTGCTCACATGGTCAGGGTAGGAAGTCATGACTTTTACTGACTTTCCTTATAAGGCCACTGATCCCTTCATATGAGCTCTGCCTTCAAGACCTAATTACCTTTCAAAAGTCCTGTCTCCACATACCAAATTACAACGCACTGGGAATTAGAGTTTCAACATCAGAATTTTGCAGGAACACAAACATTAGTGCCTAGCACCAGGTAAGCCAACTTAAGGCTCCAAAATAAAGCAGAGATAGTGGAGGCATAGGGGAATGTATGGGTTTTAGATCTATGTGGAAAGTAGAATCAATAGTGATTAGTGATTATTTGGATAATTTTGATAATAGGTTGAATTAGGGAAAATGATGACTTCTAGCTTTCTTGGTTGGACATCCAGGGCATACCTAGAATACCTGGACAGTCATGCTTCACAGACCATAATGCTACTCTACAAAAAAGGGATTTCTACTCCTCTCTAAAATTCAAAATAAGCTCCTCCCCACCTGCTTGTCAATACTTGTCTTTCATTATTCACTAACAGATTTTCAATAGGGAAATAGCACTACTCTCTGCCTTCAGAGCTTTGATTTTGAAATTCTTTCCATGTGGCATGTGCTCTGTTTTTTCCACCTAGTCTATTCTTGAAGGCTACTCTAATCTTACCTTCCTGGAAAAACTTGCCTTAACCACTCAGAATGACACCACTCTCTTCTAAATCTGATTTTCACGTATGTCTGATTGACTCTCTGTGGCAGATGCAATGCTATGTTATGGTCACCATTTCTCTTTCGAGATACACAAGGAGGTTTTATATCTCCAGCTTCTGCATAGTTTCAGTTCTAACCTCATGTGCCTAAGTTATCATCATTGGGAATGTGAGCAGATATGATATGTCATGTTAAGCCTGAGGCAGTTCTGAGCTTTGGGAGCTCTTCCTGCTTTGCCTTTCTGTCCATGCATTTCGAAGAAGGAGATCTAACATCCTGAGTAGAAAGATGGAAGCCATCAGAGGTGAAGTCATCTTGTAGAGATAATTGACTTCAAATCAGACCAGAACCAAACCTAACCAAAAAAAGCTTTATTTTGCTAAACTCCTGAGACTTGAGGATTAATCAATCTGTGAACACAGCAAAGCACAGTCTATTCTGACTAGCATGACCAGATATCCTCTTATGGGGTAGATATAAAATCATAGTTCTTTTTTTTAAAATTTCACATTGATATTTTTGGTTCTTAATATCTTTTGAATGAATTGTACATTTTTTGATGACTAAATGAAAACTGACATCTTAGATGAGAGATAAACTTATAACCAGTGTTGACAGCCCCATCTACCTCTGTTTTTCTCACACTTAAAAAAATTACCTTATTTCAGTTAACTCATAATCTTGTGTACCTGATTGCATTTCCTCAGTTCAGAAAATGGACGGTGTTCACTTATCAGAATTTAAGAATGTCTCTTAGTTATGTTCCACTGAATTATACTTTGTATTGAATTATACCATGAATAGAAGAGAGATAAAAGGAATGAAACTTGTCTACTTCTGATTATTATGATAGTCCTTTGATAGAAGTAGGCATATGAATACATAGTTTTTCTTTCTTTCTTTCTTTTTTTTCAGGGATACAGAAATTCTGATCCCAGCCAAAGTGTTGTTAAGTGTTGCTATGTTACCAATGAGACTGGGCCCCACTTTTCCTTCTTATATATGACACAATCTTTTATTGCATTTTTTTTTTTTGATATCTCTGTTTGGGTGTAATGCTACCAATTTGAAATGTGTATGTATTGCCTCCTGTCCTCAAGGACCTTCATCGAAATGGAATGTTTTAACTAAAATGAACACCAACAATTTCCCCCTGCCCTGCTGTTTCATTTATAATAAAAACCCTGTGTATCTATAAGACTTTGTTTTTTCACGTTTATTATCTCAAAAGTGATAGTTCAAAATTTATAAATAATGATACATGATTGAAAAGCAAAGGGGAAGTTCTGTCCGGATGACAGCAGCTATTCATAAAATTTTTAAGCAGTCTTCTTCCAGATTGAAATACAACGAATTCACAGAGCTGGTTTCAATAGAAAATTTGAACCATAGTACTTTCCGTTTCTTTGTATTTTCTTGTTTTTAAATGCAAGCTGCATATTCAGACAAAATCCTCTTTTCTGATTATGAGAAGTATGACTTTTAAGGCTTTGAAATATATATTTACAAATATATAGTATATAAAAATATAAATACTTATATATATTTTCTGCTGCAGTCTCTTTCTGGAATGGAGTATGGTTAGTAAGAGGAGTTAGTTTTCCTTTCTTTTGTCAACTCTATTGTACTAAAAAGAGGAATACAGAATAAGAATCAGGAGACTTGCATCCTTTTTTAATCATGAAGTCTCTGGGTGGCTTTTAAACAGCATATATCTTCTTATTGGACCTCCATTTATCATGTGAATTAGATAAGAGTCTGACTCCATTATGGGTCTCAACCAGGAGTACACATTAGAATCAACGAGAGATCATCCTTAAAACTTGCATTTCTGGGCTCCATTCCAGACCTACTGAATCAGAATGTCTAGGAGGGGGCTTGAGGTATTTGTAGTTTTCAAAGTTGGCATGATCTGTAAATCAGCATACTATGGACACGGGCATTCCATGAAGTTTTACTGGATAATGAGAGAGGTAGGAGTCTGGAATAATGGTTCAGGACAGGAAGGTAGACCATATAGTGAAGCCTTGCAGTAGGGACCCGGAGCAGTCGGTGACAGTCGCGAGCCGCTGGATGGCTGTGGGAAAAGACCACCACAGTGCATGCAAGCTGATGAGTGGTCATGAAAGCTAAGCCACATCTCCTTTACTGTCTTGATTAGGCTCTGGATTTGCTTGCTTTTGTCTGTTTTACAGTGTGCATATGTGTGTCTGTGCTTTCAGTGATCATGATTTTTTCGAAGAATACATTTCTGGGGGATGCTCTGCAGCTTCCCAGTAGCTCTCTGGGTGGGGGAAAATCCTGGCCTGGCTTCACTCAGTTACACGACTTAACTTAAATGGATCCCTAATAGAATGATTATAGGGACATAATGAGGGTGTAACCACACTGTGAAAATTGGTAAGCCCGGCTTTTGTCAGGTGGTCAATTTCATTCAGTTCAGTCTTAATCAATGAATATCTCCGAGTGCTGTCATGTACAGTGAAAGTATGGGTGGGGATGGCAGGTAAAAGAGGGAGGAAACAATGAATAAAACCTGGACTAGCAAGAGAGCAAAGATAGATTTGCAAACAATGAGTGGAGTGGAGGTACTAATACCAAAGGAAGTACAGACAAAGCTATGAAATTCATAGAAGCCACTAATTGTGACTGGGTTTCTAGAGCCACTGTGCCCTGTAGACAGTGGGAGGCTTTCTAGAAAACACACTGCCTGCTAGACTAGAATTCCCTTCACCGATTTTGGCAGGGGTGGGGGTCATGGAGAAGGCGTCTCATTGTAATTATTATTGTCTCCTTTATTTTGTTTTATTCCAAAGCAGTGGAAAATCCTTCCTTCTAATGGATTAATCTAAGAATGAGACAATACTTTCTTGCCATCCCTGAGATGCTTATGTGTAGTCTTTGAGAGTCATTTTTTTTTCTATTTTATTTCTGTCTATGTCATTTTGTGTTGGAATTGTCTGTTTTCTGAAGGCAGGGACTGGGTCTTCTAAGCCCCTTCCTCTCTTCGTTGTGCTGGGCACATAGTAAGTGCCAGTTGACTAAGTAAAAGCATGATTAATGCGGGTCAATGGAATAGTAATGAGAAATTGATTAGGATTTTAATAACTAAAATGTATTTTATTTAGAAGAGATCAGGGTATGTTAATGTCTACACATATTTTTCATTCTAGGATTACTCTGGGCTAAATACAAAGCAGTAGAATCTCCCCGTTATCGATAGAAAAACTGAGGCAAAGAGAGGTGCAGTGGCTTGCAAAGATTGTATAGAATGCAAATCCGATAATAAATCCTGATAATAACCACTCTTACTTGCATATCAGCCCCACACCGTGAAGTGGGAAGCACAGAGATTATTTGCATTTTATAGATAAGGACCTCAGCCTTAGACAGGAGACAATAAACAGGACACATTGACAAGTACTGGTAGGTCCCTGACAAAATGCTCTGTGTGAATTGCTTAAGCACAAATCAGTTTGGGGGATGCTCTGTGGAAGACAAGGGGGTTAGGATGTGTCAGTGGGGTAGAAAGGACATGGAGTTGGTGTTTGTCCTAGCTCACCCATGGATTTGTTTATGTCAGCTGGGAAAAAAATGACTTCCTTTTTCTTGGCTTTAGTTTCTTTAACCACAATGAGAAAGATGGGTCAAGATAATTTGTGAAGTTGCTTGTAGCTCCAACATGCTGACTTAAATATATCTTGAATATTCCATATTCAAAATGCTTGAGACCAGACATGCTCTAGATTTTGGAAATTTTCATATTTTTTAAAACATGCATATATATAATGAAATATATTGGGAATGGTACCCAAATCTAGACTTGAGATTTGTTTCATATACACCTTCTACACATAGTCTGAAGATAATTTCAAACAACATTTTAAATAATTTAGTTCATGAAGCAAAGTTCACGTACATTAAGCCATTAGAAAGCAAAGGTGTCACGTCAGCACTCAAAAAGTTTCAGATTTTTGAGCATTTTGGATTTTGGATTAGAGATGCTCAACCTGCAATACCATATTGGGAAATCATGATGGGCTGAATCATTTTAGGATAATATCATAGTTACTGATATATATAACTCTAAAAATTCTTTATTAAAAAATTCTGTTTAAAACAAGTTATCTCCCCTGAAATCCTTCAATGTTGGGGGCACATCGAGGAGAGATGATTGGGACACAGAGTTAATAAGTGGAGCATTTTGTAATAGTTTTTGGTGTCACCTAATCACAGGGTGAGGGATGAAGCACGTGACACTCTCTTCTGGGCTCTCTTCTTACCTGTCATCAAATACTGTGATGAAATAGAAACCAGTAACCCCAGCTCCGTGTGTTTTATAGGCTCAGATGAGTATTCAGTGTCTGCATTTAAAAATAGCAATAGGCCGAGCGTGGTGGCTCATGCCTGTAATCTCAGCACTTTGGGAGGCTGAGGCAGGCAGATCACTTGAGGTCAGGAGTTCGAGAGCAGCCTGGCCAACATGGTGAAACCATGTCTCTACTAAAAATGCAAAAATTAGCTGGGCGTGACAGTGCGTGCCTGTAGTTCCAGCTACTCAGGAGGCTTGAAGTATGAGAATTGCTTGAACCCCGGAGGCGGAGGTTGTGGTGAGCCAAGATAGTGCCACTGCACTTCAGCCTGGGTGACAGAGCAAAACCCTGTCTCAAAAAAAAAAAAAATAAAAAATAAAAAATAGAGATAAATAAATAAATAATAAAAATAGGAATAAAATGAGCAGCCTTGCCCCTTTCCAGAGGATCCTTATGTTGATCATGTGGAATAATCTGTCTGGAAGTGTTTTGTAAACTGCAGAGAGCTGTACGAAGTCTCCTGTGGATGTGAGGAATTACGACTGACTCACACAATCCAATGGCCTTGAGTATATTCATGTGGGGACGGTGGTGACCTACCGTTGCCTGAATTACTTGACTCTGGCCTCAGTGTTGGGCTTAGGAAAAAGAAAGTGAACCAATTCTTATTTAGTTTTATCTAAATCCCTCGAGTTACCTGGCTCGCTTCCCAGAACCTCATCAAAACGGAGCATGAGCCAGCTGTGTTGTCCATCCTGGAATAGAAAGGAAACACCATTAAGTCCTCACTTTCGCTGGGTGCCTGTCATGTTTAAAGGAATTTTATTCACCTGACCTGATTATCAACCACTGTGCATTATCACATTTGTGTGACCTTGAAGAAGTCATGTCCCCCCCTCTAGGCCTGAGTTTCTTACTCTTTCAAAGTTTAGGAGGTTTGACAGGATAATTTTTGAGATGCTATCCAACCTCTTGGTTTAACAGGGTTTTTAAATGAAGGGTTTGTTCACATAGAAAACAGAATTAGAGCCTCTCCACTACAACTGTACGCAAAGCTAGCATTTCACTGTGCTGGCAGGAGAGGGGCTGCGCCGGGTGACCTAACACTGATTTTTTTTCTTTTCCGTTTTCTTTTTCTCCAGCTGAGTCAAATGGACTGATGTGAACATGAGTCCCACTGTGCTCTCTGAGAGATGAAGCTGGTTCAGGAATTCTGAACGTGACTGCTTAGCAGTTGCGAATCAGAAACCTCTGGGCAAAAATTGGAGTTTCCAAGACAAGCAGGAACTCTGAAAAGCCTGCCCCAGTAAGGCTACTGGGCCTCAGCTACCCACATGTTCCAGGCCATGGCACTGCACTCTCAGACATCATCAGATGTCTCATCCCTAACACAGGATGGTCATTGTGTACCCGTATGTTCCAGGCCATGGCACTGCACTCTGAGGCATCATCAGATGTCTCATCCCTAACACAGGATGGTCATTCCAGTTATGGAACTTTGATAATTAGATAAGAAAATTCATGAACATATGACATAAAACCAGAAGAAAGCAAGAACATTGTTATCATAACATCTGGATAGGGTTTTCTAACAGGTGGGAGAGAGAGAAGGGACACATGGGGGCTTCTGGTTTTGATAAGATCCTTTTAATTTAATTTGGGTGGCATGTACAAGGACAATCACTTTATAATTATTCATTTAAATATACGTTTACTATTTTATGAATGTTTCTATGTCCATGTTTACTGCAGATTTTCAAATATTAAACCATGAGATAGTGCACGTGAATCATGTAATACACGTGGCAAAACATAAGCATTTAGTATCTACTTTTATTAGATACTAACTGTTTTATGGAGACAATTGCAGGCAGGTAACAAGGCAGATCAAGAAGGATACCTCCAAATTCAGAATCAGGCCCTGTAGGACAAAGGAATTCAGATGCGGAAGGACATGCCTTCAGAGGCAGCCATGTGGTCAGTCAGGGTTCCAACATCTGTCCCTGATTCTTACTGTCAGTGTAGAAAATGTTATTCCTATCTGAGACTCTTTCTTTTTTCCTTCCTTCCCTCCTTCCTTCCCTCCTTCCTTCCTTCCTTCCTTCCTTCCTTCCTTCCTTCCTTCCTTCCTTCCTTCCTTCCTTCCTTCCTTCCTTCCTTCCTTCCTTCCTTCCTTCCTTCTTCCATCCCTCCCTCCGTCCCTCCCTCCTTCCCTCCCTTCTTTCCTCCCTCCCTCCACCTTTCTGTCTTTTAAATAGGTTATTAAATCCCTGCTATATGATTAATACCATTAGGTATAAAGTCAAAGATGAAAAGACAAAGTTTCTTTCCCCCTTTTTGTGAAGTCTGGGTAACAAACATGTAAGCAGATTGGTACTCTAATAATGTCAGAAAAGCCAAGCTATAATTTTTGAAGGTGCTGTTTTGTAGGCATATGGCACATCCTCAGAAATTTTAGTTACCATCAGAGGGTCCTGTCAAGTCTATGGGGCCCTGAGGTTCTAAGGTGGCTTCTGAAAAACAGGTGTGATGTTAATTAACAAAGCAGAGAGTCAGAAGACTATTTTAAATCCACAGATTTTGCAGTTCAACTAGAGTGTTTCTTTCCCCACAGGAATGCATAAGGAAGGGCTAGTGACTTAGGCTGAGCTGGGAGAGCAAGTTTATCTTGTGTGGGAAAGGTGTGCTTACCTGCTCAAGTGCACCAGATGTCCTTTAAACTATGTTTGAACATTGTCACTTTATGAAAAACCTCCTGGGATTTCAGAAGAAACCAATTTCCTTGATTTTAAATTTAAAAAATAAAACTATTTTAGCCTCCCTCAGAGATTGAAATATGCAGTAGCAGTAGTAATTAATAGCGGATTTCTATCTTTTATAAGACAACATTTCATTTATATATAATTTTTTCTTTAAATGTTTCCTGTAGTTTTCCATGGACATTGCTGGATTTTTGTACACAAGAGTCTCACTCTTTTACTATCCCATCAGTAAAGAGTGGATCTAGCTTTTAGACACAAGGATACTATAAGGGATGATTTATTCACAGTTAATATGTGAATGCTAAATGAATCATAGCACTCATTTTTAAAACTTTTTTTTGTATATGCTAATCCCTAGTTCTAGAAAATGTGGTCTAAGTGTCTGGATGCATACCAAACCTCTCACCAGAGGCTTGATGGAAAGAAAACTCTGGAGGCAGAGCATCAGCACCCAGGAACAGATAAGGGACTCTCCTTAGACTTTGCAAAATGCAAATGCACAAATGGTTGTCTTTTAGATATTGCTGCTCTCCTTTGCTTCTGTACTCTGTTTCCTGGCTCCCTTTCTGCCAGTCTCCAAGACATTCGGCTCCTCTTGCTGGACCTGTTGTCCCAGAATCTATCACTCCAATTGCTGAACATCTCTTCTCTCTCAACTTCTTTCCTTAAATTCCTTCCTCAATGATCTATTTTGTCCACTTGCCTATGCCATGCACTTAACAGATGTTCTGGAGGATCAGATCAGTAAGAGACATTTTCTAGAGGAGTCAATAGATCAGTAAAATGAAAACTTTTTGAGAATCTGCTGAAAAGTATAAACCCCCTCCACATGAAAAATTACACACTCCACCTTAGAAAGTCCTTGTCATCTTGAATCATAGTGCCCAGCATAAGAAGGCTTTTAAGAACTCAGTAATATAGGCTAGGTGTTGTGGTTCATGCCTGTAATCCCAGAACATTGTGGGGCTGAAGCAGGTGGATCACTTGAGTTCGGGAGCTTGAAATCAGCCTGGGCTACATGGTGAAGCCCCATCTCTGCCAAAAAATTAGCGAGGGTGCACCCATGATCCCTGCTACTCAGGAGGTTGAGGTGGGAGGATCCCTTGAGCCCAGGAGGCAGAGGTTGCAGTGAGCCAAGATCACGCCACTGCACCCCAGCCTGAGTGACAGAGTGAGACCCTCATCTCAAAAAAAAAAAAAAAAAAACCAACCAATCAAGCAAAAAAACCTCACCTACTAGAAATACATAGTGGTAGAGAGTTCAGGCACTTCTCAACTAAATTCCTATTCACTCAGGGTTTTGTCTTTGAGTTGCATAATAAAACATAATGATATAAACATAATAGAATTAAAACCAATGAGATAAGGAAATGGAACGTTCTTTGTAAACTAGCATTCCTTGTATCAGATAAAGTATCATTATTATAACCAACAGGTAGTTTCAGTAAAGACAAGTGAAGTTAGTCTTCTCAGATAAACATTAACAGTATTTACCATTATCTGCTTCCCCTTCTCTTCTTTCAGGACACAAAAAGTATTGAATGTCTTAGTCTCTTGGTAGTTGAACAGGACTATATGATTAGTCTTGGAAGTGACATCTGTCACCCAGGCTGAGATGGTAAAAAGCCCACGTGCAGTTTTTCAGCCTGAAAATTATCCTCCTTGTTAGGGAAGAGGATTCCTGTTAAGATGATGGGACCACACAATTGAAGCGGAGCACATTGCTGAGAAACTATAGGAGTACCATTCAGACTTGCACTGAAATTTGCATGAATGAGATATAAACCTTTATGTTATGCCACTAGGAATTTGGGAGTTGTTTATTACTGCAGTATAACCTGGTTTATCATGACTAATGCCTCCCCTAAGTGGACTGGCATTGAAGAAGAGAGGCATGTTGATTTACATGGAATTCTGATTTTGTTTTTGAGCAGTAGGTTCTTCCTTGTGTATATCTCTTATTGTCCTCCTCTACAAAATATAGAGCAGAATAAAAATGTCAGCCACATCTATATGTCAAAATAAAAATAGCAACATTTTAAGCTCTCTTGTCAGAAAGGTTGGTGACTCCAATTTTAAAGGAATAATTGGTTACACATGCCTTGTAGCCATTGATAAAAATGTGTGTTTTAGTTCTTTCCCTAGGAAATTGCATGAATGGCATGCAGGAGAGAAGAGGGTCAACACATGATGGCTAATGTGATTAATTAAAGGGCTTAGTATAAATGGCCAGTGGTATTTAGTGATACCTTAGAGAGATTAATGCTGGTTAAACACATGGGTAGAGGGGGCAGATTAATGAATATCTCAGTGGCTGTAAAAGATGTTGGATTATTTTTCAGTGGAGCAATTAATAAACATCTCTACCTCCACATTATATGTGAGGGATCTCACTTTAATCCTTTAAATGCTTTCACCATCTGTAATTAGGCAATTAGTTCAGGGAGCAATGTAGCACATGCATAAGGAGAAAGAAAAACAACAAATGTGTATGACTAAGAGTTATTTATTTTACATCAGATCAGTGCTTCTATTTCTTTTGTTGGTGAATAGCAATTATCCCAGGAGCCTTACTGCCCCTCCACAGGGATGGGGACCTAGTTCTTACCTCTGCTCAAAAGCCCTGCAGCTAGCACAGAATTGGAACCTATTGGCACTTCATTAAATAAATGCCTTTTAGTTGGTTTCTAAGCAGGCATCAGAGAAAAGCTTAAGACTGGGCCCTGGAAGGCCTTTCATGAGCAGACATACCACATCTGAAAAGAGACCTTGGCCAATTCTCTTGGATAAAAGAATGTTTGAGTCACTGGTTTTTATTCTTGCTCCTTCTCCCTTCCTTCAATTATTCCCTTTCTTTATTCCTTCCTCATTCTGCAACCTTTCACAGCAAGGCTAGGTACTATGAGATGCTTAAGATTTTGCCTTTCAGAAGTTCACAGTTTACTTGGAGTTTGAGAAATAAGGCGCAGACCTATGACGAGTTAACTAATTATAAGGCAATATAAGTTTTGTATTAAAGTACTGGGGCATATGATGAGGTTTAAATAGGCCTTTAGGACATTGGTTTTGGAGTTGTGTTTTGTGCTTCTTGGTTCTTCTAATCTTCCTCAGCACACACTTGTATTTTCTTCTCCAGACCCATAGTCTATGCCTGCCACAGTGTAGCTTTGATCTTTGGTGATAACGAAGGTACAGATCATTTTTAAAAGTGTTTTGTCTATGGAATAAGTAACTTAAGGAAAGGAGTTATCAACCTGGAAAGATACTTTTCAAACAGATTCTGTATGATTTAAAAAAATGGGTGAGTGTTCCTTTTTTTTTTTTTTAATTTCAAAAAATAGGACATCTTTAGAAGAGTGAATAGAAAGGCTAAGAGAACCTACAAAATAGAGAGATTCCAAGAGTTAGAAAAGCAAGGACTGAGGACGCATAATTCACCAACTCATACCTAATGCTTGGCACAAGTTACTCAGTTATTTGTCAAATAGTAAATGAATAGTGAGAGTGGAGTAGGAGAAAAGAGACAAAGGGCCACTAAGATGGGTGTCAGAGACAACTTTTGAGGTAGAGAATTAGGGGAATTTTGAAAATGAATCACTATTATTGTAAAGGATATTAAGAAGGGCATCAATAGCGAAAGAGAAAGGGTAAGAAGATACATTTATTCTGTCTTAAAAGGGTATTTTCTCAAGAGACTGTAGAGATTTGAAGTGCTGTACTTCATAATATTTAGTTGCTGGTAGTAAACTGTGTTTTAAATTTTTTCTTTGTTTTCTTTGGTTATTTATTTATTTTTCTTTTTGTTTTGTTTTGTTTTCTGAGGCAGAGCCTTGCTCTGTCACCCAGGCTGGAGTGCGGTGACATGATCTAGGCTCACTGCAACCTCTGCCTCCACGGTTCGAACATTCTTGTGCCTCAGCCTCCTGAGTAGCTGGGACTACAAGTATGCACCACCATGCATGGGGATAATTTTTTTTTTTTTTTTTTTTTTTTGAGATGGAGTCTCACTCTGTTGCCCAGGCTGGAGTGCAGTGGTGCAATCTCGGCTCACTGCAAGCTCTGCCTCCTGGGTTCACGCCATTCTCCTGCCTCAGTTTCCTGAGTAGCTGGGACTACAGGTGCCCTCCACCATGCCCGGCTAATATTTTTTTGTGTGTGTATTTTTAGTAGAGATGGAGTTCACCTGTTAGCCAGTATGGTCTCCATCTCCTGACCTTGTGATCTGCTCACCTCGGCCTCCCAAAGTGCTGGCATTACAGGCGTGAGCCACCGCATTCAGCCTGTTTTCTTTGGTTTATAATGTGATCTTGCTCTAACATAGCCTTGTGGGGCTCTGGGATTCATTTGGTTTAGGCTACTGTTTATGAGTGCTGTTTATGAGTGCACTCTTTGCCAGGCAATGCACTATGTGTTTTATGAGTATTATCTCCTTGAATCCTCATCTTATCCCTCTTGGGTAGCTATTACTAGCTAGATATTATTTTATCTTTTTTTAAATAAACTGAGGTCAATAAATTTTTAGCAATCTGCCTATGGAGATATTCTACATTAACTATACACTTAAGATTTAACCCCATACTCAAAAGACCATTACCTTAATCCTGCTTTATGATCCTATGGTCAAATTTATGTGTGCTGCAGGGTGTCAAATGAGAAAATTAGTGAATGGACCTGATTCTCATTCTCCACTTCCCTCTCTGTTATTTCACCTATTTGGTTGCTAGCCTTTTGTTTTCCTATCTTGTTTCTATTCCCAATCCAAGTTTGATTTTTCTATTTTGACCCATAGTGTTCTTTTTGGACAGAGATTCCCACTTTTCAACATTTTTTTTTTTCATGTATGATCTGACAAGCATGTACTAGCACTTATGCTAAGCCCTGGCATCACAGGTATGAAGGAAACATCATGCCTACTTTCAAGGAGGTCACAGGCCATGGAGAGAAAAAGACACACGGACAGATCATTACACTGAGGTGTGGCTAGTGTTATGCAAAATGAAAGCACCAATCATTGAAGAGGCTCAGGAAAGGCATGCTTTAAGGTGTACCAGAGCAGAAGGTAGGTATTGAAGGCTGATGAGAAATGATACAGCCTCAGTTTAGAGGGATCAGATTTGTGCCCAGACCTCTCTATTTTCCTGCTTCCATCACCACAGGTAATGACTTTGCCTAAAGAAACCCTTGGACTCCGCCGGGGGCGCGGTGGCTCACGCCTGTAATCCCAGCACTTTGGGAGGCCGAGGCAGGCGGATCACAAGGTCAGGAGATCGAGACCATCCTGGTGAACATGGTGAAACCCTGTCTCTACTAAAAATACAAAAAAATTAGCCAGGCGTGGGGGCGGGCGCCTGTAGCCCCAGCTACTCGGGAGGCTGAGGCAGGAGAATGGCGTAAACCCGGGAGGCGGAGCTTGCAGTGAGCCGAGATCGCGCCACTGCACTCCAGCCTGGGCGACAGAGCGAGACTCCTCTCAAAAAAAAAAAAAACCCAGAAACCCTTGGACTCAGTTTTAGCCTGACCTTAGGTGACTTGAACAGCTTTTGTTCAAGGTATACCTGAAAACCAATGAAAGAGTGTTAGGAACATTTTAAAAGTTTTAAAATTTTGTATAGAAATACAGTCGAGTTTAAAAATAAAAACCTTACATCCAGTAACCTTGCTAAATTAATTCTAACAGATTGTAGCTTTTTTGTGTGTTTTCTACATACACAATCCTTTTGTCTACAAACAGACCGTATCCCAGGCAAGGTCATTATATTCTGTAGGGTTTTGTTTGTTTTGTTTTTTCAGTTTTTTTCTCTCTAAATTGTAGTTTGAATATTTTCTATTAATCAGTCCTCCAGTTCATGAATCCTGTCTTTTTCAGTATCCAATCTGTTGTTAAACACACTTATTGAGTTTAAAGTTTTATTATATTTTTATTAATATATTCCCCATTGTCCATTGAAATTATTTAAAATTTTTAATTACCTATGAAAGTTCTCCATTTTTTTAAGTCTATTTTGTGCTTTTGTTGTTGTTGTTTAGGAGATGGCATCTCACTCTGTCACCCAAGTTGGAGGGCATGTCGTGATCAGAGCTCACAGCAACCTCGATCTCCTGGGCTCAAATGATCCTCCTGCCTCAGCCTCCCAAGTAGCTGGGATTGCAGGAGTGAGCCACCGCACCCAGCTTCCATAATTTTTTTATTATTTTCTCCAGCATATTCATCACAGTTATTTTAATGTATATATCTGCTATCTCTAATGCTCTCAGTTCTGCTTCTGTTATCTTCTTTTAGTTTTTGGTCACACTGTACTGTATGTTCACATGCCCATTAATTTTGCTTGATGGCTAGACATGGTATATGCAAATTGGCAGGATCCCCAAATGATGTTTCATTTCGTGAATTGCTGACCACTTTGCATGACCAAGCTGGGATAAGGCAAAGTAGGTAGTGTTTGTAAGACATAGTCTGCCTCTAGCTTGCCCCTATTGCTGACGGGTCACCCACCAAGATTGTGAGTTGAGAGCCTGGTAGTTGCTTGTATGCTCACAACAGAGAGACTTGGAATTTCCCCTCTGCCTTTTTGAGAGGTGCTTGGCTCACCTCTTTAGGGAGCCAATTTCTTCAGGCAGAGTCCAGCTTGGGGTCTTTAGGTCATTCACATCCCTTCCTTTGTTACTTTCTCCCAAAGTAACCACGATAATTCTGATTTTTTTTTTTTTTTTTTTTTTTTGAGACATAGTTTCACTTCTGTTGCCCAGGCTGGAGTGCAGTGGCGCGACCTCAGCTCACTGCGACCTCCGCCTCCTGGGTTCAAGAAATTCTCCTGCCTCAGCCTCCCAAGTGACTGGGATTAAAGGTGACTGCCACCACTCCTGGCTAACTTTTGTAATTTTAGTAGAGATGGGGTTTCACCATGTTCGCCAGGCTGGTCTCGAACTCCTGACCTCAGGTGATCCACCTGCCCCAGTCTCCTAAAGTGCTGGGGTTACAGGTGTGAGCCACTGTGCCCGGCCTCTGATTTTTTTTTTTTTTTTTTTTTTGTGGGTGTTAAAATAGTTAAAGTTTATTATTGCTTACCATGTGCTATGCATTGTTTTAAGAGCTTTACATGTCTTCTATTTTCTTTTTTTTTCATTGTAGCAAGAACAGTTAACATGAGCTCTAGCCTCTTCAATTTTTAAGTCCACAAAACAGTACTTTAAGCTGCAGACACAATGTTGTATAGCAAATATCTAGAAAATGTTCATAGATGGCTAAATAAATAAGGAAAATGTGGTATATACATATAATGGAATATTATTCGGCCACAAAGTGGAAGGGAACCCTGCCATATGCAACAACATGAATGAACCTGGAGGATATTAAGCTAAATGAAATAGCCAATCACAGAAAAACAAATACTGCATGATTCCATTTCTGTGAAATATCTAAAATAGTAAAACTTACAGAAACAAATAATAGAATAGGGTTTGGCAGGTGCTGGGGGCGGAGAAATGAGGACTTGCTGTTAATGGGGTAAGGCCTCAGTTCTGCTGGTTTCTTTATATCCCAACAGCAGCCTTCTGCCAGCTCTCCCCACATGGGCAAATGTCCCCTGGAAAAAAGTCGTTGGAGGCCTCAGTGAAAGTCACCAGGTCTCAAAACATTCCCACTGTCATCTGTGGTTCTCCTGTAGGTTTTGTTTCCTTAGCGTGGGAGACTGCAAGGAAGTTCCATTCTGCTCTTTTGAAAATTTGACTTAACCTTTTAGTCTCCTGATCTAAGCACTTTTAGTGTATGTTTGAATGATATTATGTTTGGGATTTTGTATATGTTTGGATGGTAAAAACTGACTCTTTAAGGCCATGCAAATATCTAATTTGGTCCCTGCAATCCTTTGCACTGAGATTAGCTCCACTGGTTTCTGTCTAACAGCAGAGGCCCCTCACCTGCCCCTAACCAGCTGGTCCACTTTCAACTCACACCCAAGATCCATGACCCCATCCAGCTATGGCTGAAAGTGCTCAGGGTGCCTCTTCAAGGGGCTTTCTTCTTGGTGGAATTACAGTCTTCATTCTTCATTGCTTCTCCGATTCTTTGAAATGTATGTTTATTTGTTTGTTTATTTTCATGTATATTGCTGTTCTGATTGCTTTTTGTGGAACAGTTGCTGTGTCTTGAAGATCTCCCTCTTTCTTAGTGCAAAAATCCTCAAAATGTATTTCCAAATTTTATGGAAATGGAGATTCAACATTATTACCTGAAAACACTAGGTGGGCCGTGTGGGAAGAGACACCTAACCAACCAACTAACAAATAAATAACTTCAGGAGGCGCATTGGTCAGGGTTCTCTAAAGGGACAGAACTAATAGGATATAGACATAGATATAATATATATATAGTATATACATATATTATATAATATATACATATATTATCTATAATATATACATTATATATAGTATACATACATTATATATTATATATAATAATATAATAGGATATATATGGGAGTTTATTAAGTATTAACTCACATGATCACAAAGTCCCACAGTGGGCCATCTGCAAGCTGAGAAGCAAAGAGAACCAGTCCAAGTCCCAAAACTGAAAAACGTGGAGTCCGATGTTTGAGAGCAGGAAGCATCCAGCACAGGAGAAAGATGGAGGCTGGGAGGCGAGGCCAGTCTACCCTTTTCACGTTTTTCTGCCTGCTTTATATCCTGGCCATGCTGGCAGCTGATTAGATGGTACCCACCCACATTAGTGGGTCTGCCTTTCCCAGTCCACTGACTCAAATATTAATCTCCTGGCAACACCCTCAGGGACACACCCAGGATCAATACTTGGTATCCTTCAATCCAGTCAGGTTGACACTCAGTATTAATCATCACAGGAGGGTAGTAAAGATCTTAAAAGCAGTTACAGTGCAGCTAACTGGATATTTCTAAGTCAACAAATAAACATATAACTTTCTTTTTTTTTTTTTTTTTTTTTTAGACGGAGTCTGGCTGTGTCGCCCAGGCTGGAGTGCAGTGGCGCGATCTCGGCTCACTGCAAGCTCCGCCTCCTGGGTTCATGCCATTCTCCCGCCTCAGCCTCCGAGTAGCTGGGACTACAGGCGCCCACCACCACGCCCGGCTAATTTTTTGTATTTTTAGTAGAGACGGGGTTTCACCATGTTAGCCAAGATGGTCTCGATCTCCTGACCTCGTGATCCGCCCGCCTTGGCCTCCCAAAGTGCTGGGATTACAGGCTTGAGCCACCGCGCCCGGCCACATATAACTTTCTTTATACAGCATGAAAAAAGCTTTTTAAACCCAGTTGCAGAGCTGTTTTTATTAATCTCAGCATTTGAAAGAGATTTAATGTATTTGCTTCATTTGTTTAAGAGGAAAAGATGGAACACCAAATGTCACCAGTTTTACCAGTCATTTTAAAACATGCAAAAGGAACACCCATATGAAATTAAGCTACCAAATATTTCTTGGAGGAAAACAATCCTTCTTATTTCCTGATTCCTTTAAGACCCATTTCTTAATTATAATCCTGTCCCAACTTTGTGATAGATGGTTAGAGTCATTTCTTGAGGAAAGGCCTCAATGTCTCTGTACCTAAAATGATGAGATTGGATTAAATGATAGCTAAAGTGTAATTTCTCTGACTCCCTTATGAGCTTGGCTTTTGAGATTTACACTTTCCCCCCAATACATTTCTCAATAAACTAATATGTATAACCAAAATTACCATTAAAAAATTGCATGTTAGTGAGTATAGGGCTTCCTCTATCCCCAGCAGATTTTGTTCCTTGTCTCGAACTCATCTAACTCAGTAAAACTATGTTCCTCATATAGAAAATCACATAGAAAATCATCATTATCATTTATTCTGCTCTGTATGACAGGATCCACTTCAGAAACTTTCTGGGGCTCTTCTAACAGTCACAACTGAACAAACCTTCATTCATCCAAAGCTAAGCCAAAGTTGATTTATACTTCAAGGTTAAGTTGTTGCTGTGATTAACTGGTTCCATGGAATAAACGTTGAATAATATGTATTTTGGTGTTTAAAAATTGTAATGTATTTGGAACATCCTGTTGTGCATTACCTTTTCTTTCTAGAAATTTTGAAATGATTTTTAAACATCAGAAATGAATTTCGGATCTTCATCCCCTGTGATCAACAGATGTTTATCTGTTAAAGAGATTGCTGGAAGTTTCCTTGTCACGGTCTGGACATAATGCAGTGCCACCTGGATAAAACCTTGCAGCCCAGACTGGGGTTTTTGCCCATTTTATTAGCCAGTTTCAGGTCCAAGGGTGCATGTGGGTCTCTATACATAAGGTCATCACCTGATCCTAAAGTATGAAATCTGATTTAGGCCAAAATAAGCATTTCTAAGATCTCACTTGCATTGTATTCAAAGTGATTAGGAGTTACAGTGAACAAATGCCTCTGATACTTATTTTGAATCCTCACTCTTATTTGCCACATGTTCTTGAGACTTTGAAGAGCATGTGGCTTCCAAGAATTACTTTACTTCTTTGGTGTCTGTGTCTTTATTTATAAGTGGTGGAGAATGGTACTCTGCTGTGTAGAACTTCATTTTCTTTTTTTTTTTTTTTTTTTTTTTTTTGAGACGGAGTCTCGCTCTGTGGCCCAGGCTGGAGTGCAGTGGCCGGATCTCAGCTCACTGCAAGCTCCGCCTCCCGGGTTTACGCCATTCTCCTGACTCAGCCTCCCGAGTAGCTGGGACTACAGGCGCCCACCACCTCGCCCGGCTAGTTTTTTTTGTATTTTTTTTAGTAGAGACGGGGTTTCACCATGTTAGCCAGGATGGTCTCAATCTCTTGACCTCGTGATCCGCCCGTCTCGGCCTCCCAAAGTGCTGGGATCAGGCTTGAGCCACCGCGCCCGGCCGGAACTTCATTTTCTACGATGTATTTCAAGGAAGTCTAGTCCCAGGGGATGCACTATCAAAAAGGAATTTTATGGTAATTTGAGTTTAGAAAATTCTGTGTATTCTTAGAGACTCAAAATGCATAACAAGCAAGATACAGTGACTCATGCCTGTAATCCCAGCACTTTGGAAGTCCGAGGTTGGAGGATCACTTGAGCCTAAGAGTTTGAGGCTGCAGTGAGCTATGATAGCACCATTGCACTCCAGCTTGGGTGACAGAGTAAGACCTTTAAAGACCTGGGTAGTGTTAATGAAAAACAGTATGCCATTTCACTTGTGTTCTAAATTATTTCTGAGCAAGGAATCATTTTACCTTTTATTTCCCCACTACCGAGTTCGTGGAACATGCTTAGAGAAATGTCATAGAGGCCAGGCGCGGTGGCTCAAGCCTGTAATCCCAGCACTTTGGGAGGCCGAGACGGGCGGATCACGAGGTCAAGAGATCGAGACCATCCTGGCTAACATGGTGAAACCCCGTCTCTACTAAAAAAAATACAAAAAAAACTAGCCGGGCGAGGTGGTGGGCGCCTGTAGTCCCAGCTACTCGGGAGGCTGAGTCAGGAGAATGGCGTAAACCCGGGAGGCGGAGCTTGCAGTGAGCTGAGATCCGGCCACTGCACTCCAGCCCGGGTGACAGAGCGAGACTCCGTCTCCAAAAAAAAAAAAAAAAAAAAAAAAAAAAGAGAAATGTCATAGAATAATTTGAAGGCATGGTGAACAAAGATGTGAAAATATTTTGATATTTGATGATAATTCTCAAATTAATTATTGTTGTTGTTGTTGAAAAACTCTAGTTACCATACTTTTAAGAGCATCTTGCTGTGCTAATATCAAACTAAAACTTCCCTAACACTTGACTTTCTCCTAGAATCATGTACATTTTCATGTCATCATCCTATTTGATCATCTACTTTTGACACCAGTTAAACAATGGGTATAACATAAGAACATTTTGGCCACAAAAAATCAGAGTTTAAGATAGTAAAACCATCACTTCTTGAGCATTTCACCCCATACCCCCTCTTACTCTGGCTCCTTTCCTGCCTCTCCCATTCTCTACATCTCCTCTTCCTTCCCCTCCTTTACTTTCCCCTTTTTCTTCATGATCTCTGACAGCCTGACATAGTCTTTTGGTCCAAGCCAACCACGTTTTACTGGGACTTTACGTTTGAGAAAAGTGCTATGCCAATACTGGGATCCAAAACAGGTAGCACCTAGACGTGGCTCTCAAAAGTCTTACTTTCTGATAGAGATAATGCATATGGAACAAAGAAGCTAAGAGTGACTCATGAAATAATGAGATTCTCTGTAAAGTACAGGAAGTGACCCAGAAGAAGGAGTAGTTAATCTTGCTGGGAAATGTGGGAAGGGAAGTTTGTTAGTTAGGGTTCTTCAGAAGGAGAGAACTAATAGGATACATGTATACATGAAAGACAGTTTATTAAGGGTAGTTGACTCACACTGGTATATATGAAAGGGAGTTTATTAAGGTTAATTGACTCGTGTAATCACAAGGCAAAGTCCCATGATAGGCCGTCTGCAAACTGAGAAAGAAGGAAGCCAGTAGTGGCTGAGTCTGAGTACAAAAGCTTCAAAAGTAGCGAAGCTGACAGTGCAGCCTTCAGTCTGTGGCCGAAGGCCAGAGACCCCTGGCAAACCACTGGTATGAGTCCAAGAAAGAGTCCAAAGGTGGAAGAACCTGGAGTCTGATTTTCAAAGGCAGGAAGCATCCAGCAGAGGAGAAAGATGAAGGCCAGAAGACTCATCAAACCAGCTTATCCCACCTTCTTCCACCTGCTCTGTTCCAGCCACGCTGGCAGCCAATTGAATGGTGCCCACCCACACTGAGGGTGGGTCTTCCTCTCCCAGTTCATGGACTCAAATGTTAATCTCCTCTGGCAACACCTTCACAGACACACCCAGAAACAATACTTTACCAGCCATCTAGACATCCTTCAATCCAATCAAGTTGACACCTAATATTAACCATCACAGGAAGTGTTCACTGAACGCTTCACAGAGTAGGAGATGCCAGAGCAAGTGAGTTGTCGTTTCCTGGACAGTCAAGGACAGCAAGGTGGTTCTAGTAAGGATAGTAGATTGTGAAAAACCACAGACCGGGGGTGGGGGGGGGGGGGTGGGGAGGGGGGAGAGAGAGAGAGAGAAAGAGAAACAAGTTAGATGACATGCAAATCTGCAAACCATCCAAATAAGTAGTGGAAATTTGGAGAGAAGCTGACACCGCCCTTTGGGCAGTGGCTTTCTATCATTTTTAAGCTTAGAAAACTCCTTGACTTTTTACCTGGAAGCTCAAATTTTACTTTGCACCTTCCCTAGCTGAAACAAGGGAAGAGAGCTTCGACTAGGCACTATTGGAAATCCACTGCTGCAGAACATGAGCATATTTGTTTTCTGGTAGCACTCAATACATTTTTAATAGTGGCATAAAAGGAAGAAAGTTTACCAAAACCAGAGAAAAGAAAAGGGGTAAATGAAAACACTTTATTGGATGCTATTTCAGATGAAAAACCAGGATCCATCTGTTAATCCAGTAACACATGTAAGCGGCTTTCAAGAAAAGGAAGTGCTGATGTACATTAGCTCCTTCTGCTATTAAACGTGCTGGAACATATTTTAAAAACAGTTTAGAGCTAAAATTATACCCATTTATGTCTTCTATTCCTTTGAGGTCTTTTAGTGATAGACAAGTCCGAACTATATTTATTCACGTGGGAGAAGAATTATCTTTGATTACCAAGTACTTTCTGCTTGGATGAAAGCTATAATAAACCACTGCTGGGTATGTTGGGGTAGGTGTGTTTCTGTAAAATCAAAGATGGGGAAAGTTTGAGTGAAAGGAAATTTATTGCAAACATTATAAACATTCAGTTATCTTCTACCTCCCTGTTTAGCCGTGGCTCTGAATTTAACATGAATGCATTAGAAAAGACTTTGTGTTATTTTTCTTGGCATACCTAAGTTGGTGTCCCTAAAGGGACAGCTTTATCCTCTCATGGGTGTCTTCTATCAACCCTCACCTGGTGAGAAGGATATTTAAATCTTTAGCTCTGCCCATGGCAATGCCATGCTACAGACAAACATAGAAGGATATTCTGACCTGGCTTTATCAACCTTGTTATTTATATCTTGGCTCTCTTTTCCCATGGAGACAGAAATGCCAAACCAAGGCTTTGGTATGTTTTATCTGTTTCATTTGTAAATTACTCTTTTTTTTCACAAACGAATACATGTTCACTACAGATACATTTAAAAAACACAGATATGCAAAGAGAAGAAATTAAATCTACTGGCGATGCTTGACTCCTAGAAATAATTACTATTAACATTTAGAGTATATCCATATATTCATCTTGTCTTATACACTTTACAATGCTTAAATGGTGTTACACAGATTATTTTGTAATCCAATTTTTGCATTTTAAATATATCAAAAACAAAAATACTTTTAAATTCAGTAAACAGTTCTACAACATAGCTTTTGCATGGATGCATGCTATTTCATTATAAGGATACATTCCAATTCATTTAAACAAACAATTCATTTTTGAACATTTGGCTTCTGGTCTGGAACCAATATAAACAGTGTGGCTGGAAATATACTACTCGCTAAAATTTGTACTCATTTATACTTGCCTCCTTAGAATAAATCCACAAGTGGAATTTCTGGGTCAAAGGCTATGCACATGCACATGGCCACTGCTGTTGATATGCTTTGAAAAACTGTCCTCAAGAAGGAAGGCTATTCTTGTTATGCTCCAAAAATGAATGCATGATAACATTTCCAACAAATATTACCAGTTCCAGTAAATACTGGTTCAGCCAGTTTAATATCACTTAAAATTCCTGGGGGTAATATCCTCCTCTGTACATTGGGTACAATAAAATGTACACTCAAGGGAAAGTGGCTAGGATTAAATGAGATAAGTGAAGCAGAGGAGCCTTCCACATGGTAGGGGCTCAGTAATGCATTTGGAATTGATTTAAGTTCATTTTGAGAATCCAACTCACAGATATAGCTCTTAGATGGATATTACATTTTAACTATTGAAGCTTTAGGATAAGAGTTAAGTCACTTACGAACCGCCGTGATTCTATGCTCCCTAAGGGAGGTTCCTTATCAGGTGGAGGGAAAGAGGTGCCTCAGGATAGGCACTGGAGACTCAGAAGGTTGTAGGGGTGGAGGATGAGAAATCACTTAATGGGCACAATGCACATTATTTGGGTGATGGATACACAAAAAGCTCAGACTTTACTGCTATGCAGTGCATCCATGTAACAAAATTGTACCTGTACCCTTTAAAGTTATACAAATTTAAAAATAAAAGACAAAACAAAATTAAAACTGTTCTTAAGATCAACTTGAAATCAAGTGAGCCAGGTGGGCCTTAGTGATGTGGGGACTCCAAAAGGGTGGATAATTTTGAAGAAAATATAATCATTGGTTAAAGCTTGGAAAATACTGAAAAATATAGAGGGTAAAGTGATCCCCGTAGAGCTGTTGTCCCTGATCTGCACTCTGGCGTGGTGCCATTGGCTGATAGGGCAAATTGCTTTCTTTCTGGATTGAGAAGCACCAGAGCATGGTGATAAACTGTGCTGGGTGTGTGGAGTCAGAATTCTGGGTCCACCATTTGCTTGCTCATTGAATCTGAGCCATTCTCCACACCTGTATCGGGTCTCTCAGGGATGATAATGATATATTGCAGGGTTGTGTGAGGATTAGATGAGCGAACACGGGTAAGTCACTTAACATAGAGTCTGGGAATCGATAACGATCCATAGTTATCAACAGCTACATAAAGTAGCTGTTGCTACTTTATGTATTTTTTGACACTCCACTGCTTGGTTACAGAGAGGCCACCGGGAACAACTCTAGGTGACTCTCTGGGTTATGGAGGGCAACAAATGTTACCCCCACCGTTCATCATTGTCCACAGAGTCCTCTTGAGCAGAGAACCATGGGAGAAATTTCCTTCCTGTTTTCTGAAATGGAATAATGTTGCTTATTGCTGTTGTTTTCCTGTTAATGCTTCATTTTGTCCACATGCAACACATAGTCTACTGTGTCTCCCTGTCTGTGTTGGTGGCTAGAAAGCTTAGGGGTGGATTTGTGTCCAATCTCTAGCTAATATGTAGGGCTTCTTGGGATACATTTCATACACTAGTCACCCTACTGGCTATACCTTATCTTTCTTATGTTCGTTCCACGTCTCTTTACATTTTCTCAAATTTAATTTTTTCTTGCATGTATTTTGTAAACAACTTCAAATTGATTTTAGAACAAGACAGATATAACTAAAGAAATAAAAATTAAGAAGAACATAAAACCCATCCCTGGTACACTCACTGCGGTAAATCTTGCTTATGTATTGCTGTAATTTCTTCTTTCCCTCTTCGCTCATTGTCTCTGTCTCTGTCCCTCAAATGTGTATCCATCCTTCCAGCTTACCTGCAGGCGTGCAAGGTATGATTTTCATATAACTTTATGTCCTCAACATTTTCTTTCATTATAAAGTTCTTCATAAAATGGCTTTTAATGGCTGTCTAGCCTTCCATCATATAGATAAGCCATAGTTTACTTAACTATTCTCCTGTTGTTAAAATTTAGGTTTTGTTTTTCTAAATTTTCCTTTGCTGTGTAACATTTATCTTTTTTTTTCATAAAAGGCATTTTATAATGTGGCAGACTTTATAGAAGTTTGGGGCTACATTAGGGGTTAACTTCACAGTAACACTAACAGTTAAAATGCTTATCACTAACCTTGTATATAAATTTATATAATGCTTTACCATTTTTAAACAAAATACTTTGATATATTGTTGGCAATACTCCTTCTCCTATTAAAAATGAAATTAAAGCATATAATAATTTCTGTCTGCCCCAGCAGAGTCAGGAAGCAGGAGAGTGGTGTTCCCTGAGCCAACCCTCTATGCATCAGGCAAGTGTATAAAACAAGGAATAAAAATATCTTCTCCTTTTGGCTTACAGAGGGCTTCATTAGAGAAGTCACTGAGGAATAGGAAGGCTTAGCTAGTAATTGCTGCTGCACCTGGCTTCTTCTTTCTCAAACCCCTAGAGGCAGTCTCCAACCATCGAATCCATGGCCTGAGAAGCAGGAGGCGTCCTTGCTGGGGCCTCGCTCCTGTTGGGTCTGGAGTTCACAGGCATCATCAAGTCTTCCTCAAAGACTGGACCCTTCATCACTTGGTTTTCAGCAAAATGCAAGAGTCTGACATCCCCAGATATGCTGAGGGTTTTGAGCTGGATGTTTTTCCAACTCAGTTGGCGAAGTCTGAAGGCCATGTTTAATAGAAGATGAGATGCTTGAGCTTTCAGCCTTAATCTTTAATTAAAGATTATAAGTAACATTTTAAATTCCCCTGTCAAAGAACTCCCTGCCTACAGCTCCCATGCCTAGTGATCCAGGCTTGAGGCCCTTATCTTGTCTCTGTGGTTGTGGCACCATATTCTGTCTCAATCTACTGACTATTTCGTTTCCAGAATGTTATTGGAGTCAGGCTCAGACCTCCTTCAGAAACAACTGTGTTGTCTGTATAGATCCTCCTGAGTTTTTGATATCTGTGTTAGCAAACATGTCTCTTGCTTATGTTGTTTTTCAAGAAAAAGACCTGGGTTGACTCTAGAATCCAGCTTCTATCAGCAGAGCCACTGTGAACACCAATTAGAGCTTTAGTTTTTATACCCATATCCAGGAAAATAATTATTTCCTCACAGAGTCACTGTGGAGACTGAACTATCTGAGGTTAGATAAGATATTGTTTGAGGACATGGCTGATACTTAACCAATGCCTGTTTCATTACAATGACCTGATTTTGATTCAAGAGTTTGACCTGGGCACAATTGGAAGGAGTCGTGAGAGCAAACAGTTACCAAGTTCTTAGAATATGCCTGTTGCCATCCTCAATGCCTTACCAACAATCCTACAAGGTAGGCACTGTTTTCATCCCCAGATCCACAGAGAAGTTAAGTGGCTTGTTGAGGTTTAGAGCTAGATGGAAACAAAGCCATGATTTGAACTCAAACAGTCTGGTTGTAGAATCTGTTCTCTTGGCCACTCACTCATGCTGCCTAAAGCCTAACACATTGATTAAGAATGTGTTCTCTTTAAAGATTAATAAAAGCTCTGAATGTGGTTAGGCATTGGGAACCCTGGCCGGACATTGCATCTTACTGCCAATAAATACCCACCTTTGCCTCCCAGCCAGTCACAGTCCCCTCTTGAGTCTGGTTCCTGTGACTTCAGCTCTGTTTTTTCCTAAAACAGTGGAAACAGTGTATGACTTGCAAACCTGCCTTGCCACCAAGAGGTTTACATCTCAGTAGATCCTGAACCAGAGAGACCCAAGGAAAACAACCTCTTGTGTCCCAGTACCAAAGAAGAGGGGCTGTGACCCAGCACAGGAGTGGCATAAACTGAGTGTTGTTCTACACAGGAAAGTCCTATGTGGCTCCTTCCAGGCGAGACTGTCAAATTTTTTACTCAACTTCAAATTATGCATTTTGGGGCTTAACTTTATCTCGCAGAGCTCTTAAGCTTACATAGCAGTGTGCGGTTTACAAAGCATTTTCACTGCTTTGCCCTGTATAGTTGCCATAGCTAGTTCATGAGGGAAACCAGCAGTTTTTTCTTCCATCCCTGGCTCTCTAGTCCCTCCTCTTTGCTTTATTGAGTTCCTGGGGTGGGTGTGTTTTGAGAATTAAACAACAAAAGATAAGGCTCTTCCCTCACTTTCCCGTTGAGTCCTCATGGATAATAAATGGGGGTGTGCTTTAGAATCTGGGTTTCTTGATGGGAAATCTAGGAATTGCTCTTTCCTCAGCTTGCCTTTTCCAAATGGCCACCAAACTTGATTAACCACTGAGTGCTGATACATCAGTAACACAGGGCTCATAGCGAGCCTGTTACAGAAACTGTGGGCTCTAGGCCTGATCTTCTACATCCTTAGGAAATGGCTCAGATCCAATCAGCTTGCATTTGATAAATCCTTTTTGAGGTTGTAGTCAAGGCTGACAGCAGCTAGTGATGCTAATGCTTCATCTTGCAGAAACAAGAATGGTTAAAATCAACAACTAACGTGCCCTAACAGCACCTTTAAAACAGGACAAAACAATATGAACATAGTAATTTCTTAACCCATTAATTAATTAATTTGTTCACTCTGAAATGGGGTGACCTCTGCATGGTAAAGGAACACACTTGTCATGTCCATTGTATCTGTAGAATACCAGTGATCAGTCTCTCTGGATGTCCCCCTCTCATCAGGCCCCCAGAACTCTCCGATCAATAATGAGCAAAAGCTCTATATAGTTTTTTTCTCCTCTTTGTCTTGGGTCTTGAGGATGAAGGTGGCAGGAGAAGGGCATTCATTTCTACTTCACAAAGTGGTGGTTAAGAAGGAGGTCAGCTTGGTGAGTTGCATCCAGGCACAATAAATGTTTCAAGTCCTCTTCCCATAGTAGCTGCAGAGTCAGGACATCATCAATTTCTGCTGTAATGAGACTTCAGCTTGGGGCTGCCCACTCCCTAGTACTTAGAAAGAGATGACAATCAACTGGCAAAGCCACTGTAAAGTTCACTCAGTAGAGATTTGGGTGAAGGAAGGTCAATGGTAATGCTGCCACTTATTGGGCATGGCGCATTAGGCATGTTGGATGGTGTGTAGGGAGGTGGAGGGCAAGTCCCTCTAGCAGAAGACTGAAGCTACCAGGAGTCGTATCACCCAGGTCAGAGTCTGGATCTACTGCTGGTCCTATTATATTCCTGTCTCTCATGCCATCTGTCAGAAAACAAAGAGTTATAGCTGTACTGATTAACCATTTCAGCCTTCTCACATGGCTACCTCTTCAAATGGCTGAGCTAAGACTTGTTCAAGCATTTATTACATCAAGAACCCAGATTCTCCATCCTTTTCTCTTCCTGAAGATAATATTTCCTTTTGAAAACTAAAATGCAAAGGTTCCCATTAGCTATTTTTTTCTCAAGAAGGTGAACCTAATGACCACCCTCTGAGTAGGTCACCCTTAGGATTCCAAAGTGACTCTCATTCCTGCCAATATTGTGACATGACCTGTAATTACACTTTTAAAAAAAAAATATTCTGACAGATAATCTGCCTCCCTCCATAAATTCATTCATTCCTGTGCCAACCTCAAGGGGCCAGGAATTTGTAAATAAGTCATAGATATTCTAGATATGTGTCTAGCAATAAACTTGATTTTTTCATATTTCTCTAATACCCCGGGATCTTCCTGGCTTCTGACATTTTGGACTTTGTTTCCTGGTACTGGCTGGGGGACACCCTTCGAAGCTGATGGCTGAACTCAGTTTCTCTGCTTGGTGTTGGGCACCCCTAGGATATTGCTGTGCTCAATTCCTTGACCCTGGTACTCCTGGCCCCTCTGACTGGCTCCCTTTACATGTAGCTTACCCTAGGGCTTACCCTCCCCCTGCCCCTCAACCCCTTAACACCCTGGAGGGAACATGCTTACTATACCTTGTCTGTTACAAATTGTTCAGAACTCAATAAACTCTAGACAACACTCTTTCTGACTTAATTTATTCTTATAATGTGTCTTTGTAAGTCATCTTCTCATGAATAACAGGGCTAGGGTTTCACTTGCCTTGTTGATATGTTGTTAAAAATAAATAAATTGTATTTGAGTAAATCTGAAGAAAAAGAAGACTCTCCCTCCTTTCTCACCAGTCCTGCCCCACTATTGCCCAATGTCAAAAATGTACTTGATCTGAAATTGCTCAGTAAACCACAAACAATAAAATAGAAATAATTTCTCTCTACAAAAATGAGGATGAATTAGTTATCCTTTAAATAACAAACTTGAAAGAGTACTAATCTACCCTGAGAACTTTTTGAAGACCTGCCTTTGTCACCAACTCTCTAGGAGGCCTGCTGTAGTCATTAACCTCTGGGACCCTCTTGTCCTCTCTTTACAAACAGAAGGCACAACATGGATATTCTGTGGTCCTAAGAGGATGGCACATCATTCACAATGTAATGTGAACAAATAGTGAGACCTTTGGTTATACGTAATTTTGTTTTTACTATATGGATAAACCTTGATATTTAGAAATGAGCAGAATTATGTTATTCTCTGTATAGCCATTTGAAGTTAATTAGGCAGTGAATCTTAATTACCTATATTAGATGAACCTGGAAAACTCAAAGGACACAGTTTCTGCACACTGTCTTCCAATATGCCATTAATAGCATAAACAAAGAGCCAAATTCATACATTTGGTCAGCAACCACTGACTTCAGGGTTTTTAAATTCATGGTTACATTTTTATCCCAGGTTAACAGTTTCCAGATCCAAGATAAGCCTCAACATTCTCTCTTGAAATGAAGATGAGAGAAGCTTAAGAACTTATTCCGTTTGGGGTGCTATAACAAATACTGTAACTGGGATGCCTTATAAGTAACAGATTTATTGCTCACAATTCTGAAGGCTGGCAATTTCAAGATCGAGGTGCCAGCAGATTTAATGTCTGGCAGGTGCCCATTTCCTGGTTCATAGATGGCATCTTCTCACTATCTTCCCATGGCGGAAGGGGTAAGGAGCTCTCTGAAGCCTTTTTATTCTTTTTTCTTTTTTAAATAACAGCACTGATCCCAGAAATTTTATCTCTTAATACTATCACATTAGGATTAGATTTCAACAGATAAATTTGGGAGAGGATAAAAAATGTCTAGACACTAGCAAGGACTATGGCAATTCTTAACTTTACTCAGGCAATTAAATTGCTCTGATTCTGTTAAAATTTATTTTCTTCAACTCCTGACATCTTGTATGTGCAAGTGTCTCAGCCTGAAATTTTTGTCTAAGTAGTGAAACATCTAGGAGTAAGATCATCCACATTAGAATGAGACCTGCTTCAGACAATCTGGATTTGAATGTAGCAGTTCATGTTTCCTTTCTTCACTATGTAGAGCAAAAGGATTTTAGAAACCACCCAGTTCTCAGCCACATTTGGCCCATTTTGCTGATAGGAAAACTAAGTCTCAGAGGGGTCAGATGCTTTGCTCAAAGCCATGCAGCAGCTAGTAGCAAACCCAAAACTAGGATCCAGCCCTCTGACTTTTAATCCTTGATAAAAAAAGAAAAAGTGTATGTTTGGTTGATTTAAAATGCTGAATGTGGAAGGAAAATCATTTCAAAAGATTAACAACAATTACAATTTCTTTTTTCCAATGAATCCCAAGCCCTTTGATGCTAAAACATTGGAAAAAGATGAAGTTTCCTTTTACAGCTGTGCAGACTTAGACTTCTCCTTTGTACCTGGAAACGTGATGCATTATTCATGCAAACAGAATGTATTTGTTCTGAGACTCTGCAGAGGAAAAAAAAAAAAAAACAGTTAATGGCAAAATTAAGAGAAGGAGTGATCTCTGCTGTGCTTTGAAAGAACAGCTATGAACAGCTATCTAAAGTTAGACATGGAAGCCCTCCTTGGGAAAGGAGCCCAAATAAAGACATTAATGAAAGCAGATTTATCGATGCGTCTGGAATTCTACTGACTTTGTTCCTTCAGGTACAATGGTGTGCCGTCTCTGGAGTCCTTCCCTTTCAAGTTTTAAGGCATTTAAGTACTAGACACCCCAGTAAAAAGTGCTATGGATTCTATTTGTCCTCACTGTATGTTTTAGATATGTAAAAAATAATATTTGCATGTTGTGAGATGTCAGAATAGTTTGAAGAGGGAGGTTGCAGTGTTTTATAAAAAGGAAATATCCAAAAGTGGAAACGATTACTGTGGCATCACTCTGTTAATAGGCACTTGCTTAAAGTCTAGTGTATGGCAGACATCACAGTTATTAAATATGGAGAGCAAGATTTTTCAACAGGTGATCTACAGACACCTACAGCTGACTCACTTGAGGCCGTTGACAAGATGTAGATGCGTAGGCCAATTCCAGAGCTTCTGTAGCTGAATCTTAGGGGATGGACCTGAGCCTCTGCATTGCTAATCTGCTTCTGAGGGCTTCTGATACAAGAAACTGCTGTCGAGGATGAAGATTCTTTCCTTCTTTTACTTCTTTATTCAAAGTCACTTATTTCATTTGAGGTATACAATGAAAGACGTGTTTAAATTAGGTCAAGAAGATGTTTTGGGGCAAGCTTGTGGCTGGTGTTTTTTCTTCTTATAGATAGTCTAGACTTTACCCCATAGGAAATAGGGAGCTCACCATGATCTTTGAGTAAGATTTAATGCCTGATTTGATTTTTAGGAAAATAATCCTGGGAGCAATGGGGACACTGCACAATAGTGAAAAGATTGATTCGATCATTAAGGTTGTTTCTAAATGAGTTTCTCATACATTTATGTTGCTCCAAGATCATCTAATAGAAAGGAGAAGATCTGATATTCACAATGTAGCTAAGAGTATTTCTCTTTTTCTCTCCACGATAAGAACATTTTGGAGTGGGTTTCTTTCTTCACCTGCTCATTCCTCTTTACTTGTGCAGAAGTAACTAACCTGATTAGTATAACTATGGCCAGTTGTTCTCCAATTTTGGTGTGCATAAGAATCACCTGGAAGGCCTGTTAAACTAAAGACTCCTGGGCCTCACCCCCAGAGGTTCTGATTTAGTGGGCCTGTGTTGGGAAACCAATAAATTTGCATTTCTAACGAGTTGCCAGGAGGTGCTGATGCTTAACAAGGGTCCACACCTGGAGAGCTATCTTTTTAGGCCAAAGCGTTCTTTCCCTGGAATTCTCTTGAAATAGTAAGAAGGGCAGTGGGGGGTTCCTCTTTGCTTTATTTTTCAATGAATTAAACTCATCTGAGCTGGTCCTATTCACACTGTGGAGAGACACCCTGTTCCAACTTTTCAGTCTAAGACCACGTATGTATGTCAAGGTGACCCTGCTTGTGCGTCCAGCTGTATCACTTGGATGAGGCATAGATTAGGACATTGTGTTTCAGCAATCTCAAATCCAAGTTCACCATCTCATCCTTCTATTTACTAGATTATTAGAAAGACAGGAAGGGGGAAAGTGATAGTATTTGAACATCAACCACTTTTGTCCTTTTTAGGAAGAAAGTTTCCTTACAGAAAATCTGCATATTTGCTCAAATGAGCTGATATGCCAAACCTTGGCACCCCTTAGGCCGAGAAGTTTGCAGTAGATTGTGTGTGGATGCCATAGCACTGCAGTGACAGGCAGACATTATATTACCGGGACTTTAAGTTACAAAAATGAAGCTAAATGGCACCTATAAAACATTATTGTGTCATGTTTTGGCCCGGAGATTGTTAATATTTGGGATTTGACAGAGTCCTAGAGTAGCATTTTCAAATATTGTCTCTGTTTTGTTTTGAATTTCATCCTAGGAGAAGAGGAAACTTTTCCCAGGAGACTTGCATTCATTCAGCTTCCAGAGGTGGAGTCACTCCTGCCCACATAAGTCCCAGGTATGTTCTAGATTGTTCCCTTCAGAAGCCCTGAACATGAGTATGGGTTTCAGAGATCCGTGCTGAGATCAGTGACAGAGAAATGTAGCATTTTTAGTCAAGGAGAAGATAAAAAGAAATAGGATTTCTTCCTAGATCAGTAATGTGTCATTTTGGTGGATTGAGATTGAAAGCCTATGAAATGGAAAAAAAAAATTAAAACAGCCCATGTGTGAAACAGACTGTTTTCAGGAATGGGAGCAGAATTAGTTTTAAAAATGACAAGTTTTTGTTGTCAAGTCGGAGAGGAGCAGTGGAAATGTGGGGAAAGAAATGAAGGAATCTGTGTTGATTGAAATGGAGCAAGAGAGGCATTTTCTTAACCCAAAGACTGAGAACTTACGAAACACACAGATACGAATGGGAAAGGATTTTGCTATATCTAATTGCTTTCAAAGGAATAACTAAAAATAAAGAGGATGATTTAGTCGTTACTAGAATGGAGCCTATATTTCTCCCCTAAATTTTGGCAACTATTAGGCAGTATCTTCTCAGAGAGGGAACTAGAATGTTTTTCCAGAGGAAGGCTGCCTTAAGCACCGTTGAGAGACCTTCTCTTAGTAGTAAGTGGGGAGCCAGTCATAAGAGCAAATCAGACACCACCCTAAAACCCGAGACAGCTACATGAGGAGATTACATGAGATGGTCAGGTTGTTAAGGTGAATACCAGCAGAGCATACTTCAAGGTAGCACAATGACTTGTGGGGAAACAGATAAGGCATGTGCTATGAGGGATATGGCTAGGAAATGTATGAAGTTGATGGATTCAGGGAAGATTGCATTCTCAGTTTCAGCAAGAAACATCAATAAGATTTAAACTGGGCCTAGATTTGCTGTAGACTGCGGGAAGAGACCATCCATGTGGTGGGCTGCATTTATTTTTGGCAGATCTGGAACAGAATGAATTTCTTTCTCTCATGCTGGGGACACCGTGAGACAGAAGCTGGAGGCATGTGTGCCTGGCCCAAGAGCAAAGAGAAAGGAAGGAAAGCAGAGTGATCTAGCTAACAGGGTTAACTCCTTATGTGGTTAAGAAGAAAGAGAAGCAACTTAGAAAGTAGGTTAAACATTTTAAACTTCACTCAGTCTGCTGAGAAGGAAGAAAAGGAAAACAGGGGAACCAGAGCACTCAGACAAATCCCTCTGTGATTAAAAAAAAAATGAGAAAAGAAAGACATTTTGCTGCCAGAAAAACAGAACAAGTTAGTCAAGGCCTGAAAAATTCAAACCCTGAGAGATGAGAAGATTTTCAGGGAGCGCACATGGTCTGGAGCATGTTGATTCTTCCTGGCCTCTGGAGGTACACATGCTTTTGGAAGTTCATGAATTTGCTAAAGGCGATTTTGAACACAGAGATGTGGAGAACGAGGATGACTCCCTTTAAGAGATAAGCTTCGTATGCCTAGGTAACTCAAGAGCAAGAGGTAAGATCAGTAGCCACTAGTACATGAAAATACAACAGGCTTTGGAATCTTGCTGGGGGTGAAGAATGGCATAGAGAGAGCAAGGCAGTTGGGAGAGCTGACTGTTTATAAAAGTTATACATGTGAGGAAACATCCTCGTGAGAGACTCACTAGACAGGGTCCGCCACAATTTGGTTTTGAGTTAAAGAACATACAGCTCAAAATGGGGTTGGATTTTCAGAGGGACAGACCCCAAGAGGGAATATCCACCTGCAACTGCCTAACTCTTGTAAAAAGTCAGGATAATCCCAAATGCTACTCCTAGGGGGACTGTATGATAGATGGATTTATTTTTTCTTTCAAGAAATCAGGAGGTCACAATTAACCTCTCAATAGAAGATTTCTCCTTACTGGTTTTAGATAATGACCCCAGGACAGACACAATAGCCTCCTGGCAGAACTAAAGCCAAAAATATTTCCTCCTTTTTCTCAGTCAGTATTAAGCATTTGTGGCTGGAGATAGTACCGTGAGCCCGGGTCACTCTTCGAATTATGCACTAGGATCTGAAAACCTGACTCTGCATGCAGTAGGTGATTCAGAAGCTGGGGATTTTTTTGTGACATCTAAACAATGCTGGTATGAGTTTGGCTCCATGATACTCTTATGTGTACTTCCCACTGATACTACAGAAAATTAAATCATGAGAAACTTGGAGTTCCACTAACTCAATTTTGGAGGTGCTAAAAGCTGTAACCACTTGGCAGAAGTGGACCAAGATGCTACTTTTGCTGAAGACAGACTCCATCAGAGTGACACTCATCTGGCTGAGGAAGAGCAGAATAAGGAAGTAGGGAGTATATTATTTTCTAGGCTGCTGTAAGAAAGGTTGATCATCCCTAATTGAAACATCCAAAATCCAAAATGCTCCACAATCTGAGACTTTTTGAGTGCTGACATGAGGCCACAAGTGGAAACATCCACACCTGAATTTCGTGCATGAAACAAATTTGTGTTTTATGCACAAAATTAGTAAGAATATTGTATAAAACTACATTCAGGTTATGTGTATAATGTGTGCATGAAACATAAATGAATTTCTTGTTTAGACTGAGGTCCAATCCCCAACATATTTCATTATGTATATGCAAATACTTCAAAAAAAAAAAAAAAAAAAAAAAACCAAAACACTTCTGGTTTCAAGCATTTCAAGTAAGAGGTACTCAAACTGTACCATAAATTTGGTGGCTTAAACCAACATGAATGTATGGTCTTATTGTTCTGTGAGTCTGAAATGGGTCTCATTGGGTTAACATTAAGTTCGGCACGTTTGCTTTTGCCTTCTAGAGGCTTTAGGGGAGAATCCATTCTCTTGCCTTTTGCAGCTTCTAAAGGTGGCCCACCTTCCTTGGCTTACGGCCCCTTCAGATACCTTCAGAACCAGCAACACTAGGCTGATTCCTACTCACACTGCTGTCTCTGTGGCTCCAAGTTCCTCTTGCCCTTTTAAGGACCATTATTGTTACATTGGGCCCATACAGAGAATCTAGGATAATCTCCCTATTTTAAGGTGGCTAATTAGCAACCTTAATTCTATCTGCAACTTTAGTTCTCCTTTGCCATATAAGGTAACATATTCACAGATTCGAGATTAGGACGTGGACATGGGACAATTATTCTGCCTAATACAGGGAGCAAGAAATTTTGACTTCAGTTCTTTAAACTTGAATGTATGAGGCGTAGAGGATTTTTAAAAATTTTACTTCCTTTCTTAGAATGTAAAAATGGGGAGATCCACATACAAATTCAGGGCATTTTTTATGTACTCTTCATTGTATATCTTATAAGCAATATTTTAATGATGTGGTAGGGCATAATTTGAAATAAAATAGGTGATGAATTTTTGGTATAGGATACAGCATTTAATGCTAATTTCATTAACCTCCTCCTCTGGCTCTCCAGCTGAACTGCCCGTATCATAGAAGAGCAGTTGTTTGTCTGTCTCATAGGCAGAAGCAGGAAACTTTTTTATATGGATGATCTTTTTCCCCAAAAAGAAAATGAGTAAAGCAATACTCCTGGCTGACCCAAGTCTTGGCCTTTGAATCAAATGTTAAGAAAGAAGAAAAGTGAGGGAGAGGAAGGAGAAACACGTAACCTTTCTTTCTGTGCCGAAGAAGACTCTGCCCTCCTCTCTGTGAGTAGGGAATACTGTGGTGAGCAGTTTCAGATTTTCTCTCCAGTAGTTTTCTTGGGCCCATACTGTTATGGTTGCTGAGGGTCATGGTTCTCTCTCTCTGCTTGTCTCATGGTTCAGTAAAAGGGAAGTGAATTTTTTTCTGCTTTCTGTCCAATGTGATAAACCTATACATACCCACTGTACAAATGCAAATTTTTAGCTTGTGACTGGTGAGAAATTCTGAAAACTTTGCTTCAGGTCCCATTACCATAAGACGGTAGGGCTGTGTCCATGTATTCTCAGGTGCAGGTAGTATTTTCCAAACCAATTTTATCAAGAAACCCTATGTCAAGGGCTTGTATGCAATTTCGAAGATTAACAATGCTGTTATATTGATCACCATTAACTATCAGTTCTTTGAAATTGGGATGGAGGGGTGATTTCTTGACACCCCCAAACTTACATGTCTAGAAGATAAACAGAAATCCTTACAAGCAGAAATTTAAAGATGATATTACAACACCTCTCAGTCTACCGAAGCTGTGACCTAAATTATTATCCACAGTTTTATAAACACATACGCTTTTATGAAGTCTTAACCCACAATGCTGTGATCTTCATCATCATCTTCGTTAGAAGCAGATGACAGCAAAGTGTTGCCTACACATTTACAATAATGTTTAAATAATTCCTGGGTGGGGGGGTGAACCTGGTAACCTAATCAAGTTTTGAGGGGCTATAGTAGGAGCTGGGGATGGGGGATTATTTAACAAATAATGTCTTCAAGAAACTAATTTATCATCAAGATGATGAAGAGAGTATATTACATTGAAAAACAGATCACTCTATAAAAAAGCAATCAATATAAAAATCTCATCAATATCATTGGGATAAATTTTTGAAATATAACATTGTTACTTGCTTTTTCTCTTCTACAAACACTTAAGATTTAGTATAGGATATTTGGAAAATATAGTGCAATGCATGCACACACATATCTCAGTTTTCACTTCTGAAGATAGATCACTGCTGAGAATTGTAGTTGAACATATTTTTGTTGTTGTTGTTGTTGTTGTGTTTTTGTTTTTTGTTTTTTTTGAGATGGAGTCTAGCTCTATCGCCAGACTGAAGTGCAGTGGCACCATCTTGGCTCACTGCAACCTCCGACTCCCTGATTCCAGTGTTTCTCCTGCCTCAGCCTTCCAAGTAGCTGGAATTACAGACATGCACCACCATGCCCAGCTAATTTTTGTATTTTTAGTAGAGATGGGGTTTTACCGCGTTGGCCAGGATGGTCTTGATCTCCTGACCGAGGCCCACCTTGGCATCCCAAAGTGCTGGGATTACAGGTGTGAGCCACCGTGCCTGGCCTGAACACTGTTTTGTTGTGTCCGACAAGCCTTATCCCTTCCACTCAAATGGCGATCCCCAAATCTCTCCTATGTAGACATTCCAGAACTTCCCGGAACAGTTTCCAGTACTTGGTTGTGCTGGTGTCTTCCAATGTCAGTCTTGATGCTTTGTTTTCAACTTCCTTTCTTTTGAAAAAGCAAATCTCAGTATTCTGGAACATTTGTTACACTCTTGTTGCCTCCCTTAGGCCAGGCAACCTTGAAGGCAAGAGCCATTCCTTCCAGTATCAGAAGGGAGATACTAACGAGGAGGGTGCAATGCTGCAGATGTGCTGAGTATGTATCTTATTCTCTGAAATCAGTATACTTTTCAGCTAGTTTTTCCTCCTGATAAAGGAAGATGAACTCTCTCTGTGAATCCTTTATTTTTGTTTTCTAGAGACAGAAAGATTAACAGGTATAGCCTGTGTTTATAATCCTTTTTTTTATGGACAAAACTCAGAATCAAAATAAACTGACCTTCTACTTCCCTCCCCAATCACCATTTTATTTTTCCTCACAATTGTTTAAAACGTGATCAGAAAGATTTTTTTATGTACTATTTTCAGGGCCCAAATACAAGAAAAAGTAGCTGCTGTAACAATTCAATTTTAGAATAATATTTCTAAGAAATGCTCTGAAATGAAATGCATTTTAAACCATTGTGTCATTGAATGTCACCAATTTTTTTTTCAGTTTGCTCCTTAACTAGTTGTCTAGGTATTTCAATCCTTTCCTTTGAATGACTTTAAAAATTATTTATAGTAAACTGTAGCTATTATTGTAATGAAGTGGTATTATCCCGGATAGGTGAATATATGTTATTTTTATAGAGCAATTGTTTAGGAATCATAGTGTAGACAATTCAGAGGTTATTTCTCTTTACTGGGGAGGAAATCAACTCACAGGATGCTTCCTAACTTTATTTCCCTTTCTTGTTGAATACGTCTCTGGCTTCTTATACATAAACCCCTGAGTTACATCAGTTGTTGGTTATTGCAGTGACCTCAAGGCCACATAGCTAGTGAATGGCAGGCTTGAGGCCAGAGCCAAATATTTAGTACCCAAGTCCTTTGCCCCTGGCACTGATTTCGCTTCCTATCCAAAAGGATTAAAATAGTTTCTATTTAGGTGACTAAAAATAAATAAGAGATCCTTGACTGGAAGGCTTTTACTGTACAGAAAATTTCTTTTCATGTTTGAAAAGCTTTAAGCCCCAATTTCATTCTTCTGTATGTGGATATCTAGTTTTCTCAACACTATTTATTAAAGAGAGTATTATTTTTCATTGCGAATTCTGGGCTCCTTTGCCAAAAATCAGTTGGCCATATATGTATGGGTTTATGTCTGAGCTCTCTATATTATTCCCTTGGTCAGGTTATCTATTATTATTATTAATATTTTTGGCCCATATCATGCTATTTTAATTACTATTGCTTTGTAGTATTGTTTGAAATTAGGTAATGTGATACCTCCAGCTTTGTTCTTTTTGCTCAAGATTGCTTTAGCTATTCAGGTATTTTTGTAGTTCCATATAAATTTTAGTATTTTTTTCTCTTTCTGTGAAAAATAATGTTGGAATTTTGATGGAAATTACATTGAATTTATAGATTGCTTTAAGTAGTATGGACATTTGAAAAACTATTTTTTTTTTCAATCCATGAACACAGGATATCTTTCCATTTATTTGTGTCTTGGACAATCTCTTTCATCAAAGTTTTATAGTTTTTGGTGTATACGTCTTTCACCTCTTTGGTTAAATTTATTCCTAAGTATTTTATTTTTTGTAGCTCTTATAAATGAGATTACTCTCTTAATTTCTTTTGCAAATCATTTGTTGTTAGTGTATAGAAATGCTAATGATTTTGTGTGTTGATTTTGTGTTCTGTGACTTTACTGTATTTGATTATTAGTTCTAACAGTTCTTTGGTGGAGTTTGTAGAGTTTTCTGTATATAAAATCATGTCATCAGCAGTTTCAATTTCACTACTTCCTTCCCTACTTGGATACCTTAATTTC
The DNA here is from genome assembly GCF_007565055.1 of Rhinopithecus roxellana. NCBI lineage: Eukaryota > Metazoa > Chordata > Mammalia > Primates > Cercopithecidae > Rhinopithecus > Rhinopithecus roxellana. The sequence continues at coordinate 116,373,186 of NC_044565.1, read as the reverse complement.
TGTCTCTTGGCTAACTGCTCTGGCAAGTTCTTCCAATACTGTTGAGTAGAAGTTGTGAGAGTAGGCATCCTTGTCTTGTTCCAGGTCTTAGAAGTAAGGGTTTCAGTTTTTCACTAATGAGTATAATGCTAGCTGTGGGCTTCTCACACATGGCCTTTGTTGTATTGTATTGTATTTCTTCTATACTAATTTGGTGACAATTTTTAATTATGAAAGAATGTAGAATTTTGTCAAATGCTTTATCTGCATATAATCAGATACATGGTTTTTGCCCTTCATTCTGTTAATTATCTCACAACATATACAAAAATCAAATCAAAAATGTATGAAAGACTTAAACATAAGACCACGAACTGTAAAGCTGCCAAAAGAAAACATAGGGGTGAAATTACGTGACATTGTATGGACAATGATCTTTTGGATTTGATGCCAGAAGTGCAGGCAATAAAAACAAAAATAGACAAATGGGATTATGTTAAACTGTAAAGCTTCTGCATAGCAAAGGAAAGAATCAACAGGGTAAGGAGACTCCCTACTGAATGAGTGAATATATTTGCAAATCATACAAGTCCTAAGGAGCTAATATCCAAAATATAATGTATAAGGAACTCAAACAATTCAATAGTAAAAAAAAAAAAAAACACAGTTTTAGAAATAGGCAAAGGACCTGAATAATTTTAGAAGAAGCCATACAAATGGTTAACAGGTATTTGAAAAGGTGCTCCACGTCACTAATTATTAGGGAAATACAAACTAAAACCACAATAAAATCTCACTTCATGCTGTTAGAATGGCTACTATCAAAAAGAAGAAAGGTAAGTATTGATGAGTATGTGGAGAAAAGGGATCCCTTGCAGGCTGTTGGTGGGAATGTAAATTAATACTGTCATTATGGAAAACTGTGTGAAGTTCCTGAAAAAACTAGAAATAGAATTGTCATATGATCCAGCAATCCCATTTCTGAATATTTACACAGAAGATTTGAAATCAGTTTGGCAAAGGGTTATCTGCACTTCTATGTTCCTTGCAGCATTATTCACAATAGCCAAGTTATGGAATCAACCTATGTCCATCAACAGAAGAATGAATAAAAAAAAAAATGTGCTAGGAACACAAAACGGAATACTATTTGGCCTTAAAAGAGAAGGAAATCCTGACATTTGTGACAACATGGATGGAACTGGAAATGTTATGCTAAGTGAAATAAGCCAGGCACAGAAAGACAAATGCCACATTCTCACTTATATGTAGAATCTAAATCAATTGACCTCACAGAAGCAGAGGGTAAGACGGTGGTAGGCTGGGGGGTGGTCAAAGCATGTAAAACATTAAGAGGAATATATTTTTGGGTTATATTGAACAGCATAGGGGATACAGTTAATAATAGAGTATTGTATATTTCAAAATTTCTGAGAGTAAATTTCGAGTGTTTTCACCACAGACAATCTTAACTATCGGAAGTGCTGGATATGTTAACAAGCTTGATTTAATTATGTCACATTGTATTAATAACTCATAGCATCACTTTGTACCCTATAAATTTATAAAATTATAAATTGTCAATTTATAATTCAAACAAAACAAAACAAAAGCTTTGAGCTGCAGGGCTGGCTCCTGCTTCACAGCCAGGATGAAACTCTTAGCAGAGAGCATGCTGGGAGGATGGAGAAGAAAGATGGACACCATCGTGCTTTCCCAGTGCTGATAGGGTCTCTACTGGGATGTCATTTTCTTTAGCTATTTATTAATTAATGTAACAAATGTTTACTAAACATTTGCTCTGTGTCAGAGATGTTTAGGATAGAAAGGAGTGAACCAAACAAACAAATAGTGTGGCTTCCTGGAGCTCACATTTTAACAATTCCCTTAGTGTTTTATTCTGTTAAGTCTGTCTTTAGCACCAATGATCTGAATGCTATCTCTATAATAGATATTTTTGGTCGCAGAGCAATTGCTACTCTTTACTGGATGCTTGTAACATTCCAGACACCATGCTAAGCGGGTCATACATTATTCAATTTAAACTACCCATCTTTGAGGCTGTTCTTATAATTTTTACTCTACATAATTAGTACATGGTAGATCTAGAATTTTAACATAGGTCTGTTTGACTCCTAAAGCTATTCTCTTTACCACAATCTACACTAGTGTATCTTAATAATCATTGTCTTAAGTTAGAGGTCCAAAAAATAAAATAAAATAAAATAAAACATGAAATTGCTTTATTTTTGTATCAGATACATTCAACATAAATTAGCTTTCAAATCAGAGGAAAGCTATCTGTTCTTTAAGTCCCATTGTGAGGTGGTAAAATAGAAGTGTAAACTTCAGCATGGACAATTATGTCTATTTCAACACTTGCCTAGCTTATCATACATGGATGTGTTACTGTTGAAAATTATACAGACAACCATCATCAGCAATTGTCTTCAGTTCTTTGTACTTGACCAAGAGTATACAGTAGATATATTACATGGTTAAAATGATTGCCACTATTTTTTTTTTCTGGCACAGGGTCTTGCTCTGTGGTCCAGGCTGGAATGCAGTGGCATGATCTCATCTTACTGCAACCTCCATCTCCCTGACTCAAGGAATCCTCCAACCTCAGCCTCCCAAGTAAGCTGGGACTACAGGTGCCTGCCATCATGCCAGGCTAATTGTTGTATTTTTTGTAGAGATGGGATCTCACTATGTTGCCCAGGCTGGTCTTGAACTCCTGGGCTCAAGTGATCTGCCCATCTCAACCTCCCAAAGGTGTGAGTCACTGCACCTGGACTTTTGCCAATAGATTTTAATAATTATTGTATTTATCTTCAATGGAAAGTATGGGTCATAGCTTAAGGAAGTATGTATTTAAAACATACTTACATGCATACATACATAATACACACATTGTGGCAAAAGAGTTACTAGTGGTTTATACAAATGTATGAGTTTATGTAGCTTTTCCTCAACTCAGGTCTTTGATAATACATATAGCCTTTGACACCCATTCTTCTTGTAACTTTCAAATGCTTACCTGTTTTAAAAGCTCTGTTTCCTTCTCTTTTCCTCTGTCCTTCTTGGATACCCGTTCTTTTGCAAATATTCATTATGGCTGCTCCATGTAACTTCTACAGCATTAGAAGTTCAAAGCTGGGGCCAGGCTTTATGATTCCGACTACGCTAGCTGTGATTTCAGCATGATTTTGAAAACAACAATGAATTCTAGGTGGTTAGAGAAAGTAATGATTACCATAGATGTGCAAGCAAGTCTGATACAATGGGGAAATTAGAAAATTATATAGGGAGATATTAATATTAGCAGATGCTAACTATTGAGAGATTATCATATTCCAGGCAATTCTGCTAAGTGGTTTGTATAAATCATCTCATTTAATCCTCACAGCAGGCCTATGTAAAAGATAACTGATTGCTGAGAGAGGTTCAATAACTTGCTCATGGTTTGCACTGCTTGCAGATAGCTAATCAGAATTAAAGTCCGGGTAATCTTATTTCTAGAATTAGGATTCTTCTATAGTATGTGATAGGGTCAGAGATGGTAAGGAAGCCTTCACAGAGGCAACACCGCTGTACTTAAGCAAAAATTTCTACTGACACTTCAATCCCATTTACATCACTTTACCATTTCAGGTGTAACTAGATAGCATCAAACATCTCTTATTTAATTAGATTAACTAAACCATATAACATAAGTAATTATAATTATCTAATCAAACAGTTGTAATGACTGAAATTTACATAGTCCATGTTTTAGTACCATTTGGATTTGTGTACATTTTACTACAGCCCTGTTTATTGTTCTTCTCACTACCAAAGAATGCTTAGATTTGATTTAAAAGTTTTCTCTTGCTTCTTGTATTGTGCCTCAGATTCTAGGATTACAATCAAAAAGAAATTATATGAGGTAAAATTTTATGATATTTTCAATCAAGAGAATCATAGATCATGAACAAAATGGACAGGTATTTGAACAAAGTCTTTAGGCATCTCGGTCTTTATCACGAAAGCTTTTATTATGAAGTCAATTAGAGACAATAATCTATTTGGCTTAACCATGTATAGCTATCATGTGCCCAAAGCTGTGTGGCTCATCTTCGTTGTTCTTTTACATGAGCTGGAAAAAGGTGCTGCTTCTGAATTGGTATTCAGCTAGGCAATGGCAAGAGGATTTGTTAGGGAGAAGCAGGCATCGCTTCACAGAGATGGATGCAGCCCTGAGCCAGGACACAAACTTGGCAGGTGAAGAGAGGGATGAATCGCGGCCCATACTTGCCAACAGAACAGGAACATTTGCGAAGTAAACAACCATACATGTTGGTTCTGTCTGCCTGTTGCTATAGAGGAAATTACAGGTAGAACGCTGAATACCATGTATTCCTTTCATATGGTCTTAAGACCATCTGTAAGGTCGGTAGTGAGGGAACTGACTAAGAGAAGCTGTGAGCACACAGCTATTAAGTGTGGGAGCCAGGATTTAGACTGAGGTCTGATTTATTCTAAAGTATGGCTCATTCTCTCTGATACACAAATACCTTATTTCTGCTCTGAAAGAATTTCCAAACTTGTGGGTGGCATAATTAGCCCTGATGAACAAAAAGCAGCAAGTAGAATCCTGTTTCTTATGCACATCAAGCATTTTCTCATCTCTTTGCCTTTGTTTAATCTCTTTCTCGTACTAGGAGTTCCCTTTTCTTCTCATCTTCATGTATTAAAATCTTGCCTATTTTTAAAAATGTCATTAAAATACTATTTCTCTCCATGAAGCTTTCTGTGATACCCTTTAACATGAAAATAATCTCCATCCTCAAAATCACCAAAGCACATTCTTTGCCACTCTGATGGATCTGACCTTGTTGGAACTTTCATATGGCTATATGTATACATACCTCTTTTTTGCCCCTGTAATGGACCATAAATTCTTAGATGCTGACGTTATATAAAAACTTTTTATCATCACTTCTTGGCACAGTATAGGAATTCAAGAGTTTGTTAACTAAATAAATCAATGATTGTATAAATGATTGAATGAATAAACCAATGATAATTAAGACTTATTTTCAATAAAATGATAGGCCAACCACTAATGCTGCTGGAAATAATGAAAAATCTTGATAAGAGAGTTTTGAAAATCTTAAAGAGCTAACATGATGCTACCAGCTGAAATGAATGCCCCTCAAATTTGTATGTTGAAGTCTTAACCCTCAGTACCTCAGAATTTAACTTTATTTGGAAAAGGACCACTGCAGATATAGTTAGCTGTTAAGAAACTAGAGAAAAGCAATGCATTGCCTACTGAAGAACAGCAATTGGAGTGGCAGTAGAATTATCATCTGAAACCATGGAAGCCAAAAGGAAGTGGCACAAAGCATCAAGTGCTAAAAGAAAAGAATAATCAACTCTGATTTTATATGCAGCAAAAATATCCTTCAGGAATAAAGGGAAAATGCAAGCCTCCTAAGATAAAGGAAAACTATGAAAATTTGTTGCTAACGGAAACACCCTTAAAAATAACTACAGGTGACTCAGTGCGGTGGCTCAGGCTTGTAATTCCAGCACGTTGTGAGGCTGAGATGGGACGATTGTTTGAGCCCAGGAGTTCAAGACCAGCCTGGGCAACATAGTGAGACCCATCTCTACAAGAAATAAACAAAATTAGTCAGGTATGGTTGGTGCATGTCTGTAATTCCAGCTACTCAGGAGGCTGAGGTGGGAGGATCTCTGGAGCCTAGGAGGTCAAGGCTGCAGTGAGTCAAGATCGTACTACTGCACTCCAGCCTGGGCGACAGAGTGAGACTCTGTCTCAAAAATAAAATAACAGCATGGCTGAATCCTACATTCCATGCAGAATCTATCTCGTTCTTTGTATCTTAGAGTTATTGGGAGGTTTAGGATTTTTCTAGTCATCTGATTCCTACAGGACAGTTCTCCAGGTGGTCTTGAACCAACCCAGTTTCCCCTTTTCTTGTTTGTAGTTTTCAACAACAACTGTAGAATGTTCTGGGAATGCACATCCTGATATAAGCAGAAACCGTCTGAAATAACCTGGGCTCTGTTACAGTCCCTCCCAGAAAAGGATGTCCTTCAAAGCTTTAGCACAGTGTGTCATGTTCCCTGGGGTATAAACCCTGGGGCACTTACAGAAGAGGCATCTGCCCTGGACAGCTTTCCTGAGCCTTGTCCTGGAGCAAGCTTGCCCTGAATCCTGGTTTCTGTGGTCCCTTGCTACCTATTTGTAAGTAATAAACCCGCTTTCTGTGACTTGGGTATTTGAGCATTCTGTCTCACCAGACTTCTGCTCCAGATATGAATTGTGTTATTCCTCCAGAATAAAGAAGCAGTAGCTGCAGCAGATGTCTTGTTTATTAAGCATGTTTTAGTTCCTGCTAAGACATCATACACAGCCCTTTGATACCTGGCCCCTACTTCCCTTTTATTCTCTGTGTGGGGCATCCTGAATGGTATTTAGCATCTGTGGGACCCTGGTCCTCTCTGAGCCTTTGCCTGTTTTCTTCTCTTTCCTTCTGGGAATACCTTATCACCAATCTCTTTCCCAGTTAACACCTTCTAAAAGTCAGTTTTTAGGTTAATTCCTTCACAGAGGCATCCCTGATGCTCTGGATTATGTTAGATGCTCTTAGAATGTGCCTTCAAAGGATCATGTATTTCACTTACCATGGAAAATATCCTATTCATTGGAATGAGCTGCTGGCTTCCTGGGGGCAGGAGCTGTGTTATCTTTTCCACTGTCAACCTGTGTCAGGTACTCTCTTCATGCATCATAAAAGTCAATAAACCTCTGCCATAGAAATGAAAAACAAATTTATGATTCTTTTCTGAGAGGTTCAGAGGAAGCTTCACTGTCCTCTGCCAATAGTGAATCAATGATCACCAATCACTGAGGTACTGTATTTGGTCCCATATTGGATAATTTCTTTTTTTTTTTTTTTTTTTTTTTTTGAGACGGAGTATCGCTCTGTCGCCTGGGCTGGAGTACAGTGGCCGGATCTCAGCTCACTGCAAGCTCCGCCTCCCGGGTTTACGCCATTCTCCTGCCTCAGCCTCCCGAGTAGCTGGGACTACAGGTGCCCACCACCACACCCAGCTAATTTTTTATAGTTTTAGTAGAGACAGAGTTTCACTGTGTTAGCCAGGATGGTCTTGATCTCCTGACCTTGTGATCCACACACCTCGGCCTTCCAAAGTGCTGGGATTACAGGCATGAGCCACCACGCCCAGCCCATATTACTCATTTCTGCTGTACTAATATTCTTTTGTGCTAGGTAATTGTTATATTAAAGTCAGGAGAAAAAAAAAATACAAGAAATGAAAAAACAGCCTACTATTTCTTAGTTTCCAAGAAAAATAGAAGATTTAAGCCTCCCCTATTAGATTAAATCATTTTTCTAGGACATGCTAATTTAAACTAGGTTGTAAAAAATATCCCAATTACTACATTTAGCAAAGCTATGTAGCATGAATTTTCTGTCACATTTTCCTAAAATGGGCTTCATTTATATCCTATTTTACTTTGCCTCATTTGATTTAATTGTTCTTGAAATATTCTACATTCTTGTACAAACTTAGATCTTGAGGGCATTGCCCTCATGCATAACAAATTTGTTTTTTACAATCTTAAGGATAAAAGAACCTCAACCCCATTATTTCTTTCAAAAATCTTTGATAAGATACTTTAAAAATGTATTTTGTTACTTATAAAATGCTATAATATCATAATACTATGCACTCTTTCAAACAATTTCCAAGTTATTTATGATTTTAAGAAATGTTTTTAAAATACTGAGAATTCAAAATTCTTTAGATCACAAAATTATTTCAGATAACTCATGTAAGCTTCACAGCTACCTCAATCAGTAGGAGAGTGCTGTCACTTTTATCCATGTTTTACAGGGGACAGCATGGTAATATGTAGTTTTAATCCAAGATTCCATTTGTGATTTCCTTTGATATGTAGAACACATTAAAAATAACAATAAGTAAACTCTTCAGAAGATACAGTTCTGTTAAGCACATTTATGAATCAGAGATAAAAACTTCAGAGCATAATAGCTGAGTCCTGACAGTGCAAATGTACTGAATACTTTTAGGTTCCTTTGCCATCAAATTAATCATTTGGCTAAAGTGGAAAAACTATGAATCGACCTTCACATTTAAAGTTGCTGTTATCAACCTGCAAACAGAACATTCAGTTAAAAAATCATTTTTAAAAGAGTCTATCATAAAAAAGATAATTATGGGTTTGAAGCGTCTCAAATTATAGAATTCCATAGAATTTTAGAGCAAAAAGCACTCTTTCAGATCTGCTAGTATTCTGAACTTTCAAAGAATTACAACATTCTAATGCTTTTTAGAGGTACTGTAGCCTGAGTTCCCAAGTACAATGACATATTTTGGTTCTGACGCATGAGGAAATTTTTATCAATTCTGAATAAATGAAAAAAAAAGCTAGTCAATTGTTTAAATAAACTCAGTTATATTAAATTTAAAGAATTACATGTTATCTAAGATTTTAATTGTTTCATGTTTTTAAAATTCAAATAATATTTCCTTGTTTTATTTGCAGAAATTAAAAATTGACAATCCTATCTCAGGCTCCTCTTCCCCTTCTTTGAGTGTGTATAGGAAATTTTATTAGTCTGTGATACCAAACAATTTGAGTTCAGGAATATTAGCCACTGCTGGTGCTTCTGGAAGTATAGATGGATAAGGTAAGGATAGGAAGTGTTCAACAACTTGCTGTACGTCTGGGCTTGGAGCCTGGGTCCCCTGACTCCCAGGCCAGGTCTCTCCAGCTCATTGTGCTGCCACAGAAACCACAAAATAGCTGCTTTTCCCTTTTCTTTGCCAAATCCAAGAGTGAGAAGCTAAATTGCGCATTAAAATTCTACTCACCAATTCATGATAAAGCATTAAAAATTCAAATTCAATCCCTTTTGTCAAGCACCTTTCCTTTTATTAATTATCTAATCACAGCAGACTCGATCAATAACCCTTGTTACATGAATCTCCAGCTTATTGATAACGTCCATCTGGGTACTATCATGTATGTGAAGACAAGTGTATTTAAAAATTATTAGAGCATTTAAAATGAGGGTAAATAAAACTAACCCAGTCTCAGCAGAATTGTGAGAAAATCATGAGGGGGGAAAATTACTTTCAATGATAATGTTAAGGAGATTCACTCCAGCCCTGAGCCTACAGAAGATAACATCTTAAATACAAATTTCATTCTCTAATGACAGAAAAACTGTTAAACAGCTGGAGTTCAAGAAGGAAAATAGCCTAGAGTAGGGTGAAATTCCAAACATGCTATAAAAACAAATGCCTGATATTTTTATTGAAGTAATTTATTTTGAAAGGGAGACGAGTAAATATTTAAAAAACAAAGTCAATAATTTTCTTTTTATTTGTTCAGACAAATGAAAAGGTCAGTAACTGAGCTCCTGATATGTGCTCCCAGGAGACAGGACCATAACAGTGATTTTTCAGCCTTGTAATTACTGCTGGTTTGCAAAGAGCATACATATTTGCATAATATAAAGCAACATGTTATGAATACAACAAAATGTAGGATACAACAGCCAGTGCTGGCAAAATTAACTGGACCTAGGGGGAAATCAACTCTTTTAGCCTCCCCTAAATGTTTCCAATACCTCTAGATAGTGGGCATTTTGGAGGTTGATGATGTTTCCTATGATGCCGACCATTTCTGCAGATGGTACATACAATGTGTGAGAAAAACTGAACAGCAAGAAATTAGAAATAATCCTTTATGTTTGCATGTTGATCTAATATTTTACAAAACACTTTGCATGTGGGAGAATAAGGTTCAGAAATGTCAAGAAGTTAGTTCAAAACCACTCAGGTAGAAATGGCTGAAGAGGAACGGAAACTAGTGACGTATGACTCCAGATTCCACTTGTCTGCCACACTCTACTTCAAATCTGTCTATCACTCAGTGTCTTAGAATATGCTTGTGTCTTAACATGTGCACTATAAGCATGTTCATTTCACCTGGGAGATGGCTGTTTCTCCTGAATTTGGTAACTCCTTTGTATTCAGAGATCTTGAGATTCAGAGCTGGGGCCTTGCAGATGAGGGCGTAAAGTTAAATGATGACCCCAAATCCAACTTAGGTCAGACTCCATGATTTCGCAGTCCTGTCACCTGGCTCCAGGTGATTGATGTTCTTTCCAACACAGCCCATTCTGTTTCTTTCCAAAGTTGCTTAGTTTCAACAAAGGGGCTTGTCACAGTAGCCTGGTGCAACGTTAGGAGGACTAAAAAATTACATGATGTAAATATAGTAGTATGTACATGTTTAGAAAGGTACAAAGACCTAAACTAGTACTGACAATACAAGGAACCCCATTCAGGTCTTTAGGAATCAATCGAGTGGACTTCTAGTTATAAATGGCTTATTTTTATTTATTTACTTGTTTTTTTAAATCTTACTCTGTCACCCAGGCTAGAGTGCAATGGCAGGATCTTGGCTCACTGAAACCTCTGTCTCCCAGGTTCAAGTGATTCTTCTGCCTCAGCCTCCTGAGTAGCTGGGGCTGTAGGCACACACCACCACACCCAGCTAATTTTTGTATTTTTAGTAGAGACGGGGTTTCACCATATTGGCCAGGCTGGTCTTGAACTCCTGAGCTCGTGATCTGCCCGCCTCGGACCCCCAGAGTGCTGGGATTATAGGCGGAGCCACCGCGCCCGGCCATAGATGGCTTACTTCTGGCCATGTTGAGGTTTGTCTGCCACTGATGTTTTGTCTTCCTCTTCATCTAGTCCAACTCAAGCAACATAAAGGAATGTCTTCATTTTCATGATCTAGTGAGGTTTTCTGTTTGATTCTGGTGTCTATAAACTTCTGGAGAAATCTCCTTTACTCTTGTAATTGCCTAACAATGCCGTAACCTGGAAGATGACTTATATTTGCATTTCATTCATATTTAAAACAAACATGAATAATGTTCAGCATTTATTTCTCCAGTTCCTTAAGAAGACAGCTGTCCTCTTGTTCTGTCCTGTAATTCACCTGTATTTCATGTTGAATCATGACACCAGTCAAGATTCTGAGAGAGACAAATTGTTTAAACACAAATACTTAATTTAAAATATTCTCAGCCCAGTACTTTGGGAGGCTGAGGCAGGTGGATCACCTGAGGTCAGGACTTTGAGACCAGCCTGGCTAACATGGCGAAACTCTGTCACTACTAAAAATACAAAAATTAGCTGGGCATGGTGGTGGGCACCATAATCCCAGCTACCCGGGAGGCTGAGGCAGGAGAATTGCTTGAACCTTGGAGTCATAGTTTGCAGTAACCTGAGATGGTGCCATTGCACTCCAGCCTGGGCAACAAGAGCTAAACTCTCTCTATCATCTATCTATCTATCTATCTATCTATCTATCTATCTATCTATCTATCTATCATCTATCATGTATTTCTCTCTATCATCTATCATGTATTTCTCTCTATCTATCATCTATCATGTATTTATCTATCATCTATCATGTATTTATCTATCTATCTATCCATCTATCCATCCATCCATCCATCCATCCATCCATCCATCCATCCATCCATCCATCCATCCATCTATCCTCTTAGTTAAGAATGCTTTGATTTCAGGTGAATTTACCTAAACATTATCAGAATGAAGTAGAAACAGCATGAGACTCAGAATTTGGATCCTGAAGCTCCAATCCCAGTTTCACTGCTGGGCTGCTTTATGAGCCTTGGCAAGTCTCTCTTCTGTGAGCCTGACTGCAATGAGGGATTAATTATGTGGTGCCTAAGTTCCATCCTAGGCTACAGTCATTACATTATCCTGAAATCTGTAATGGTAGAAAGGCTTCATCTGACTTCTTGACAGGCGTCTATTGCCCCATAACTATGGGAAACAAGCTAGGCTGAAACCTACACAAAGCATTCTCCATTATGTTCTTGGTAAAAATACTGGATCAGGTTCTCAGAGAATTTTAACAAGTCTCAGGTAGTGGTACTTCATCCTGATCCTGCAGGTTTCTAAAGGCTCATCATCTATATTCTCATTTATTTGTGGCTATTGGCTGGTTATGGAGTGGCAGACATCTTAATTGCATATTAATGAGAAGTTAATTGCAATTAAGTGTTTTAATAGCAGCTAGTGATTATTAGCTTTTGAAGAAAAGGCAATTTTAGTTTAAGTAGGTCCCACAGCTTTTTAGGCTGAAAAAGGATTGACAATAATAGACCCTTAAAGCAGAGAATCTATGTACAGCAGAGAACATGTCTTTAGGAGAGAATGTACCCTTTCAATGAGGTCACTCATCTGACTTGGGTCTCCTCTGAGAGGGGATCAAATCCCTGTCAGGGCATTGGAATGGATTCCTATGGATTTGGAGTCAGGTTTCCCTATCATACCAGCTTAGACAAACTCTGTGTTTGAGTCGTAGGGTCCTCACTTGTAAAATCAATAATTACTACCATAGCCACCTCCCTGGGTGTTGCAAAACTCAGATAAGATGAAAGATACGAAAGTGCTTACAAACACATGTGTATATATTCACTCCTAGCTGTGCTGATCATGTAAAGTTATCTCTCATTATACTCTGGAGGACATTTAAGCCAAGACGATTTCTATACAATCCCAGTATAAAACTATTATAGAGGTAATTCACTGATAGAGGAAAGGTGCATGGGATGGGGTTATTGTTGAAACATCAAAATGGCAGAGGAAGTTTCCAAGAAGAAACGACTCATGCTGAATCTTGAAGGGACCTGGAGGAAATGAGGCCTCTTGTCTGGCACAGTGTATGGGCAGGCAGGTCTAGATTCCTTCCTTCTCTGTGATTCTAAGCAAAGAATCCTTACCCCAAAGTGCTTTAGACGTTTTCCTTCTGTCTTCCTACATTTCCTTTCTCTAAAAGAGGAGAGAGTTCTTATATACAGACAATTTGGAGATGAGCTTAGGGCACAATTTCAGGTTGGACAACTAAACTTTCTCTATACTCTGGGTTCATGTCAACCGAGAAGCTTCAAGTGCTTCTTGTCTTTCCCTAGGCTAAGGCAAAAGATTATTTTTCCCTCTAAGCAGACACAGAGATGATGAAGAGACCAGACTGTTGGAGGAGTTCCTATCCCACCAGTCCACGTATCCTGTGTGGTGGAAGCGAATCAGTCCTGAGCCCCGGCTGCCATATCTGTGACTCTTTCCTTCACTGTTCACTGGCCTCTCTTTTTGGACCCCTCTCCTTGCTCCCTAGGTCCTGCCATCTGTAGAGACTAGTGGCATCTCCATTGCTGGATTTTTCATCCTTCTCTTTCTTCTCTTCCCCCTTCTTCCTTTTTTGGCTTCTTCAAAATAGTAATAATGATGATTACTATAGCAAAATATATTTGGCTAAGAGTTTGTAGATCTGTAACCTGATATCACAACTGAAAGGTATGACGGTTTCCATTTTATAGAAGAGGAAACTAATGCTCAAGGTTACATGATCAAGAAAAGACTTATTCAAAGTTCACACAGCTACTTAGAGAGAGTGTTAGAATTTGTGTTTGCAGGTTCAAAGTCCTGTGGTGTTTGCATCACACACTGTTTCTTTACCTGTGTACCTAAATATATTCTAAACAGAAATCAGATATTAGTCAAGCATATGTTATTGAGAATGAAAGTGTTTTCTTTTTGTGGAATTACTTGTCCTTTGGTAAGTTGAATTCACATAAAAATAACACTAGACTGGGCAATCAGAATTCCAGGGTTCAAATCTCAGATCTCCTGTCTGTAAGACAAATTCAGGACTCAATGAGCAGTTTTCCTGCTTTTCGCTTAAATGTATCCAAGGCCTCTCTGTTACACAACTTTAGGTGGTGATGTTTACTTTGTGTCCCATGGCAGTGATGTTGTTTTTGTGTATGATATTTTGGACTCTGGTGGTGTTTCAAATGTAAAAACCAATAATTTATTTATTTCTCATTTAGCCTATTTGTTTCGTTACTATAGTACTGATATTTTGGTTGTACAGAATGTGTAAAATCTGTATTAAGTGTTTCTTTGTCTTAAATAGATGTTAATTATAATGCCAGCTGCATGACTTTCCTCAAACTGTGTAACTTCCTTGATTCATGGTTTCTTTGACAATCTAGAATGGTCTCAGGCTGGGCTTCTGATATCATCTAACCTACAGCTGTACAGATTTTAAAAGATGCTCTGAGGAATGAGTTGTGTATTTCTCTCTCTCTCTCTGTCTCTCTCTCTCTCTCTCTCTCTCTCTCTGTGTGTGTGTGTGTTGAGACAGTTTTGGAGGTGTGGCCAGGAGCCCATTTCTCTAAACTGTTTCTGAAGCCAATAGGATCCATTGTTTTCTTTGTACTGATAGCCAGCCTTAGCTGCTGTAGGGGCATTCAGGGCTTGAGTCATTCACTCATTCATTTATTATGCAACTCAACAAGTATTTATGAAGGACTGACCCTGGCAGCCTCTGTACTATGATGAGTCAGACCCTAACCCTGTGTGAAAGAAACTCATGGATCAACGTCAATATAGACAGGCCAAGAAACTATCAGAAAGCAATACTGTATGAGCTACGGTAGGAGCACTAAGGAAGCCTTCCAAAGTTATTCAAGCAGTCAGGGCAAGAGAGACTTCATTACTGATTTAGCTATTGAGGATGAGTTTTTCAGCAAAGCAGCGAAGGAATGGGTAATGATTTGGGAAAGATTTCCTGGTAGAGAAAACAGCATGTCCCAAGATATGGTGATGAAGTTGGTTAATATATTTGTTTATTTAATCACTTAATCTATCCCAATATTGTGCCTTTACTGGGACAGCAGCAGACTAGGGCTGTAGCTGGAGGCTGAAGAGAGCCACTTTGTCCTAAGAGAATGAGGAAAGCAGAAGCAAATTCCTAAAAAATTTTTTCTTGAGACATTGAATCTTTCACTAAAAAGCCTAGTTCCTGAGCTCTGAGACTGAGTTCCCCACCCAGCTGGACCCATGGCACCATGACTGAATCCTGAGTGACAGATGAAAGAGAGACCTGGGATGCAAACCACATACCAATTTAGCAAAGGAGCCCTCTCGGGATTTCCTCTAAGATCCTGACTGCGGAGAAACGACACCATTTCCTGGCTTTAAAATGGAATTTTGAAAACCTTTTTAGTAACCTGCTTCATTTGTATTGATTAATTTAACTATGCATGGGAATTGTATTTGGTGGTGATGGGAGGTTGTTTTAGGGAGATCTCAGAAGGCTTTTTTTTTTACCTCCAATAGCCTCAAATTTCCTATTCTGGGATATAAACCTTGATTTTCACATGGTAAGATAAAGCTTAGAAAGTCAAGCTCCAGCAAGAGCTGACACAGCAACTCTGCTCAGGTGGGCTGTGTTCTGCAAATCAGGGGTTCTTGACTCTGCCACTCACTGGCACAGCTCTCTGGAACTTAGTAAAGTGAGAAAATTAAACTATATAATAACCACATAAACAGTTCATCTTCCCAGGGCAACTTCTAGTAGAGATTGGGTTGGCTGGAAGCATCTGATGGTGGCTAAAAGGCTATGCCTCGTGGGTAAGAATGGACCAAAATGGGGAAACTACTATCCATGGCTGGCCCTGTTGAGGGGCAGGCCCTTCTCTTTGGATCACCAGGGCTGAGCTCCACCCATCTAAGTAGTCCAGTGTCAGGTGCAGATACCTGTATTACAGTTGAGCTCCCTACATGCCTCCACCTATTCTTTGGTGGTGGCCATTTCCTTGCCTAGATGGGCTTCCAGAATCCATCTCTGCAATGGATTAACCTACCCAGTGTGTGTCCCACACAAGTGAGCAGATTCTGTGCCCAGCTTTGGCTTTCTCACTTTTCCTTCTTTTCCAGTTCACCTGCTTGATCCTTCTGGGAGTGAGCCAACATGCCATCTGCCCAGGGCTCAGGATTGGAAAAGAGAGGGGACACAGTTAGAAAGGAGACCTCCTCATTTATACAAGACAGGGGTCATTTCATGGTAGAAGCAGTATGTAATTTTACTGCTTACAAATAGCCAATTCAAGCCTCAAAATGAGGCCATGGAAAGGGAAGATAAACTCAATAAAAATCAAACCCTTGAAACTTACTTTGAACATATAATTTTAGTAACAATCATCATCTGGATTAATTATGAAATTATTATTGATGTATAACCAATGAAATTACCTCTTAAAACTTTTATGTTTTTCTCCTTCCTCTTCTTGAAATAGAGAATAAATCCAAAATGAGTATTTATCCCAGTAAAATGCCTTGGTTTCAAAGAACAGCCAGCCTTGCTGCCTGTTGATTCTTCCCAGGTGAATGCCACCCCCAGGCTTTCTTTGACATGCTTGAACATTATGCATGAGCAATTTGGCTTGTAAAACCAGTTTGCAAATAAATGAATTTCAGAGATCTATTTAACAAGAAGGCAAAATAGTGATCAAAGTGTTCAGTTGATTAGAAGAGGAATATGAAAAAGAGGAAGACAATAAGAGACAGAAATGAAGAGAAGGATGTATGCATGTGTATATATGATCAAACCTGCAATCTGACAGCTCTGCAGCCTCAGGAGGACTGAAACATTCACTCTCAGTGCTGTTGCAAGCCTGAGGACTAATGAGTGCTGAATGGCAGATGTATTGTGCTTTTCTGCTTACAAAGTTCTTGCAGTTATGCTATCTCCTTTGATCTCAGCAATCTGCTCAGAAAGCTAGACCAGAATTGCAATTACGATTTTACAGATGACATTGAGAAGAGAAGTGACTCGTCCAAGGAGATCATTTCTGTGTGTGTGTTTCTTTTTCTTCTTTTCTTTTTTCTTTTTTTTGAGAAGGAGTTTCACTCTTGTCACCCAGGCTGAAGTGCAATGGCATGATCTTGGCTCACTGCAACCTCCGCCTCCTGGGTTCAAGCGAAAATCATTTGTTTTTTGATAGAGTCAGTTCTTGCCAATGAGCTACAGAGACTCTATACATTCTTTGTCAAGTCCACCTTCCTCATCAATTCTTTCCTCATTGCTCTGCTGTTGTAAGGTAACTTGAGAAGTACCCCCATGTGCATGAAATGGATTTAGTGCTCCCCATTCCTGATGTCTTAACTCCTCAGAAATTTCTGTCCAGAAATTATATTCTTGACTTCCTCAGTTATCTTTGAAAAGGCAAATATTGCTGGAAGGATTCATATCTTAAAGGAAGGAAGGTGGATTAGAGGAAAGAACACTTGGAAACTGCAATGGGCACAGATTACCTGAAATGTCATTCAGCACTGAGTGTACAGTTATACCCAAGCATCTCAGCTTGGCACTAAAAGCCCTTCATTTTAATTTTTCAGCTTTATAATCGACTTTATGATCAAGGCATGTGCTATCATTTGCTGCTTCCTAAACACACCCTGTACTTTCTCATCCCTTCCTAATAGGAAGCACTCACTTTCAACAAGAAGTTGTCTTCTTTCAATTTGCCTCCTTTCCCCTTCCTGCTGTTTCTTCTTCTTGGGACTTCTGTGGTAATTTTCACAGTAGCCAGCATCATTTGCAGTGTGGGCTAGTTTTCTGTTGCAGCTCTGACCAACTTCCACACAGTTGGTGGCTTAATATAATGCAAATGATCTTACAGTTCTGTAGGTCAGAAGTTTGACCTAGTCACTATCCCATTGCCTAATCCCATTGCTAAATCGTACTCAAATACATCAGTATTGGCTTCTTTCTGTTTAGCTTATGTGCTGAAGTTTAGCACACTGAAAGCAGGGCCTTCATCAGTCTCATTTACCATTGTAACCTCAACTCACAGTAATGACTAAAGGCTCAGTGCATATGCCATCTTTTCAGGGCCATTTTTCTTAACTTCCGGACCTGGCATTCAGTGCCATATTCTTTGTTATGTTGTCAACTCCTCAGGGGATATGTCCTGGTCTCACTATCCAAGTTATGCCTCAAAGCACTCAGCTCAATGCACACCCACAACTGTGTGTAATACTGCCTCCACACACAGAGAAGGGGCTTCCCAGAGTCTAGCATTATTTGATTGACTTTTCCTATGTTCTTAAGGGCTACTGATCCAAATAAACTTTAGAATGCTCTTTCTAACTCTCTTTTCCTGCAAGTGTGATCAGTGTTCATAAACAGGTGAGTATTCAGAGCTTTTCTAATTCTTTCCTGAGCCTCATAATCCTCCTGATTCCTCACCAAAAATAACTCCTGAACCCAGAACTTAGGAATTCCAAACGTAAGAGGCCAATACTGCACTGAAATGCCTAGTCAATGTCCTGCTTAAAATTCGTAGGCTTGTATTTACTGCTTGCCAACTGCCACCCCTGGGAGTACCAGACTGAATGCTAATTTTCTTCTTGAAAGCCCTGAAGACAGACCTTAAGGAAAAGCAATTACAAAAATATATTACCACTGCCACCCCTAACTTCCTTTCAGCCATTTTAAAAATCAGTTTCCCATATCTTACAGAAGAACTCATATGTGAACTCTGGCATTCGAAAGGCTTGGGTTCAAATTACAGAACCGTCATTTCCTAGGTGTGTTATCTACAGCAAGTTACTTCACACTTCTGAGCAGGGCCCCCAGCACAGCTCTACAGGCCATTTACTGTACAGTCTCAGTAGATGCCACCCACACAGATCACAATGAAAACAACCCGCTCTGGAGTTGTACACTGCTGCAGCCCCATCTGAGCTTCACTATACTGTAAAACATTTGATTTGAACAACTGCCATGCATGCTGGTTATGGGGGTTGATGGAAAATAATGCATCTAAAATACTTGGCATACATTGTAGTCACAATAAATATTAGTGAAGTGTCTGGTTTGAAGCTAGCTCTTGAGATGTTCTCATGAACACTGGACTGGAGCATGTTTTACCCAGCCACTAGCAGGTGGGAATTTTCAGCCCTTTTCATCCACACAAACACATAATTCGGCTTCTGGTGGACTGGGGTTGATTATTGTTTACAACTGAGTGTTGTGCTTTCATCTGAGTAGCCTTCATTAGGCACAGAGAAAGAAACAGGTGCTGTTCTTTTGAGATTATCACCAGGCAGGGCTTCCTGACTCTCTCTCGGGCTTGGGTATAAGGGAAAGAATGTTCTAAGGCAAATGTCACTGTCTGAGTGACGTTTCTAAATCTTGACTCAGGGCACATCACCTTCCACCTATTCAGCTCATTTATTGTAGCAAAGAGGGCAACTCCATTTAAAAAATATATGATTCTAAAGGAGCTTTATTATGTCCATATATTAGAAGTATACATTTATAGCTAATTCTTTGAATATTTAAATATGTTCTTTATGGTTTGACACACACAAAAGGTCATTATACTGTATAACTTTATCTTGTTTATCTAATCTTTGTAATAATTAATATGCTATGCTTTATTTCTTTTTAAAAATTATGTGTTTATTCTTTCTGATAAACTCTCCACTCTAAATTTTCTCTCATGGAGACTGATGATGATACATGTATACAAAGATGTTATGAAAAGATGTAGAACTCACATCATGGAACTTTCTGGGGGGAGCATGGTCAGGCACCCAATGTGCTGGGGAATCACCGTAGTGAAGGGACGAGTAAGTGGCTCTGGGTGTTATTGTGACTAGGGACTGGGGCCAGGATGAAGGGCCCTCTGCCACAGACCAGGGACACATTTAAAGGACACATTGTAATTGTATGTATTTTTGAGGTACAATTTCATGTTTTAACACATATCTATGTTGTACTATAATTAACAAATATTGCATATTACCAAATACCCAGGAAATAGGCTTTTGAAAGTTCTCACCACAAAAACGTAATCAATGCATGAAGTGATGAATACATTAACTACCCTGACTGGGTCATTATACAGCATAGATATGTGACTCCATTTTTTTATGTGTGACCACTCACAGTGTTCATGCTCTCTCTCTCCCTCCGCTCTTGCTCCATGTCTGAGTAAGCTGATTAGAAAGCCTAGGTGTACCCTCCATTTGCGCCAGAAGGAAGTTCTAACCATGGAATCCCTGGCCTGTGGTAGAGGACCCTTTGCCCTGGCCCCAGTCCCTAGCCATGATAACACCCAGAGCCACTTGCCCGTCCCTTCACTAGAGTGATTCTCCAGCAGCTTGGGTGCCTGGCCATGCTCCCCCCCAGAAAGTTCTATGATGTGGGTTATAAAATGTTTTACACCATCTTTGTACATGTGTATCATCATCAGTCTCCATAAGAGAAAAGTTGGGGTGGAGAGTTTATGAAATCCTCCATTGGGCAACCATAAAACATTTTATTTGCCTTTATATCCATAAAACTCTTACATGCTAGGTGGCAGCTAGGATAGAAAGAAAAGAGAATTGGACATGAGGGTGAAAGACGAGTGTGAGTCTTGTTTTAGCCAGTTATCAGCTGTGTGGTATCAGTGAATGGCTTACGTGTTCTCACTCCATTGAAATGGGCATCACGAGGAGTCAAAGGATAAAGACGTCAGTGCCTAACCCCATGTGTAGACATAGTAGTTGCTGGGATATTATGCTGATTCAGTGGGACAATGACTAATGTGCTTAACACTGTGCCTAGAATATAGTAAGTGTTCAACAAGAGCTAACTTTCTTCCTTTTTTACCCTCTCTTTTCTTGATTCTCCTTTTTCACCATAAAGAAATTCAGCAATAGATCTTTACTTCCTGCTTAGGTACACTCAGTGTCCTGTCCAGCCCTGCCCTTGCACTGGATTCCCTATCTGAAATAAACTCAGGTCAAGAGAAGGATTTCATGATCCTAAGAGCAGAGTAAGCCTAGGAGTTGTCTTTCCAGGTCTAGACAATAAGGACTTGGGACCATCAGTGGCCATTTCCACTAAGACCGTGTAAAAAGATGGAATCATATTTTGGGGGATTTGCATCAAAAAAGTGTCCATCTCATGATAAAGTAGAAGTGATATTGGTAGATTTAATAAAATACAAATTATAGATTGAGACTTTCATGAAAAGGCATTTTGGTAAGAAAGGAATAAACATCAAAGAGAAAAGTCAAACTCTGAGGTAAATGTGGGTGGGGAACTTAGAATGAAGGGTAATGGTTAAGAAAGTAATCCTGTAATATTTGTAGGTGGTTATGGTCACAACACGCCCTATCATTTAGAGTCTTGTAATTTGGAAGACAACATTAAAGGTAACATGAACTGCTTTTGCCATGAGGCAATAAAGCTGTAAATGATTATCTTTTTAGTTCTATTTATTCACCCCATCACTAATTCCTCATTGTTTTCAAAGAAAGATTGGATAACCTTTTTGTTGCCCCAAATATAGGGTGACCTTTCTTTAATACAGAGAAAATTATTTTCTTTCAAAGGAACAGTTCTGTTTTCTGGACAACTCTCCTTTGTGAAATATAGGATTTTAGGTTGTCAGATCTATTGTATCCTTAGACTCTTAAGAAGTCTGACCCCCTCTGCTAAGAGATGAGGAGACTGCATTCCCTATCTTAAATAAACTCAAGCCAAGAGAAGGATTTCATGATCCTAAGAGCAGAGTAAGCCTAGAAGTAAGACCCAATAAGGTTAACTAACTTGCCCAAGATCTTACAACAGGTTAATGACTGCATATCTTGCTTTTTTTCCTGTGTAGCAATACATACTATACAATTGACTATTTCTCATTATTATGAGAGACAATACCAATCCATCTATGTATTTAATGTGAACTTGAGTTTTCTCCTAAACTTTTATCTGGGTCACTGAATAATGCATTTTGAAATTGATCCTGCCGTATTTTGTGGTCTTTGATTAAAGCTTAAAATTAGAGGAAGACTTAAGAGTGATACGCCTCAACATCTCCACAATGTGAGAATTCCCTTAATAACATTTCATTTCTGATAGGTAAACATGTAGTTTTTCTTTAACAGTTCTAGTGGTGAAGAACTAACTGCCATAGGAGCAAGTACAAGCTCTCACTTGCTCTCTTTTCTCTTAGTCATGTTGAACACAATACTCTTTTTTTTTTTTTTTTTTTTGAGGTGGAGTCTTGATCTGTCACCCAGGCTGGAGTGCAGTGGCGCCATCTCAGCTCACTGCAACCTCAAGCGATTCTTCTGCCTCAGCCTCCTGAGTAGCTCGGATTACAGGCGTATGCCATCACACCTGGCTGATTTTTGTATTTTTTAGTAGAGACAGGATTTCACCATGTTGATCAGGCTAGTCTCAAACTACTGACCTCATGATCTGCCTGCCTCAGCCTCCCAAAGTGTTGGGATTATAGGCTTGAGCCACTGCGCCTGGCCTAGCACAATACTCTCTATCCAAGCCAGCCTATCCCTTCTTTGCTTTTCTTCATCTTATTCCAAAGCTGAAATCCTTTATTCTTAGGCCACAAGCATTGTTGTCAAGCCTTGGTTCCTTCTCAGCTTTCTTGACCCTGTTTTATTGGGTTTGACCGTGTCATCACTTGTTCAAGTCTTTTAAAAATTGGACTTTATTTGAGGAACTTGACAAACTACTTGTAAAAATAAACAGTCTCATCTATTTTGCTTTTCTTTTGGTGAATTGTGATTGTGTATTTTCTCTTTGTAGCATCATAGCAATCTTATAGAAGAAGCAGTTCAGGGAATATTGCCACAGATGGTAACACCAAGACTAAATGAGGCTACTTGATTCACAGATACCCACACAACTAGTTGAGAGACGGATTTCAGACTGACGTATTGGTCTCTGTCACCAAAGCTGAAGCTCAGTTTTGTTTTTAACAATCTGTGTGTTCTCCCTATTGAATCAATGTCTAGCACCTGTGATTATATCTGGGGATGAGAGGCATTTTGGGGGAATGCAGGGAAATTCCTTTTATTCCTAAAATTAACCCAGTACCATAATCCCCCACTCCATATCTTATTTCTGATAACCACTACATATTGTGCAATTCTTATTTTTTTCATTTTGTCTATTTTGAGTAGCTAATCCCCTTCCTTCCTACTCACATGTCTGGCCTAGGTCTCCTAGAACAGAAACACAGCTTTTTCTAGATTGTACATAGCTTCCCAAATTCATGACAGTCATTCTCCTGTGATTTCCACACTGGAATCTTGCCTGTGAAATGTGTCCAACTGTTCCTAGGTGGCTTCTCAGTTTTAGACTAATTCCCATCATGTTGAAACAAAACAGACTTGTGAGACATAAGCTCAGATTTTAGATTTTGAGAACTGGTATTTTATCATTCAGTTCTAGAATTTGAAATGACAAAGGAAAGGATAGAGAAGAGTAGGTAGCTGGCATGTTAACAGGCAGTGAACACAGGAGAAGAACAGGTACATTAATTTAATCTCTCTCTGATTCTCAGGATCATCATTGGTAAGTCAGACAAGTTGTCATCAACCTGCTCTTCTTCCTGTACATCCATGAGCCAGCACATATGAAGTTCCCACCATTGGTGCTAGAAACACAGTAGGCTCTCAACCAGTGGTGATTTACTGTTTTATGACAAATGCAATCAGGCATAAAAAATGTTAACTTCAAAGGTCTCATTATTGTTAGTTGTTCCTTGGGTGCTTAGACTTTCTCTCTTTAATTAGGGGCTACTCCATTTCCCTTTTGGAATACCATTAAATCACAAAGGCTGCCTTTGATCAGCCTGGTTAGGTCACACCCAGGTTTGCAAATACAGTTATAATCTCTAATTATATTGTAAATGCTGACAACTTGCTGCCTAGGAGGGAATAAGTATAAACCAGGATCCTTAGCCACTACTTCAGTTTCTCCATTCCTGGATTAACCAGATAAGAAGTGTGAGAAAGAGCTCTGACTTTCCTCTTTTGGAAATCTTCCCACGGATCAAGTAATTCTGGTCTTACCTAGTCCCTGGGCCATACACAGAGAGCAGAAAACAGAAGTCAGCATAGTATTGAAAAGCATGAGCTTTAGAATCAGGCAGATAAGTTGATTCAAATCTTAGATGAGCCATTCGACTGCTGTAAAGTAAGTGGCAAGTTTTTTTTGTTTTATTTTGTTTTTCTGTCACTGTAAGTCTCCATTTTCCTTACTTATAAAAGGGACATCATGTTACCTACTTTTTGAGTTGTTGTGAGATCAAAAGAGATAATGTGTGTGATGCACTTGGCACATAGTAGAGGCTAAATACATGTTAGTTTTGTTTTCGTCTTCCCCCCCTCCCCCAGACGTTCTGTAAATGCACTAATGTCTGCCTCCTCAGCAGGGTTTGTCTTTCCATGCTCAGGAAGCTGCCCTGTCACTCCCAAGCAGTGAGTGTTTTTATTGAAATGGTTTCACAGCCTGCCTAAAAGGCCAATAAAGAACAACATATTCCTCATATGCCTATTCATTACTTATGCACTCTATTAACTTCCATTGAAGTCCTCATATATGAGATGCAGGTAAATTGGAAATTACAGTTTATGTTAAAATATTAACCAATCTCCTTAAGAAATACGTTAAATCAAGAGTAGAGCTTCTGAGATGTAATTTAGAAACTATAGGCTGGGTGCGGTGGCTCACGCCTGTAATCCCAGCATTTTGGGAGGCTGAGGTGAGCGGATCATGAGGCCGGCCTAGTCAACATAGTGAAACCCCGTCTCTACTAAAAATACAAAAAATTTAGCCAGGCGTGGTGGTGTGCGCCTGTAATCCCAGCTCCTCAGGAGGCTGAGGAAGGATAATTGTTTGAACCCTGGAGGCAGAGGTTGCAGTGGACTGAGATCACGCCGTTGCACTCCAGCTGGGGCAACAGTGGGAGATTCCATCCCCCCACCAAAAAAAAGAAAAAGAAGAAAGAAAAAATCTATATAATTTACGTACTTCGATGAAACTTGCATTTAAATGATTGACTTATATTTCCATACATCTTGATAACTTGCAAAACTATTTTATTTGAATACTCTTTATCTATCTGTCTATCTATCTATCTATCTATCTATCTATCTATCTATCTATCTATCTATCTATCTATCTGTCTATCTTAGTCTGTTAGGGTTACTATAACAAAATATTATAAACTGGGTAGTTATCAAAAAGAGAAATTTAATTCTGTTCTGGGGCCTGGGAGTCCAAGAGCAAAGCACTAGTTGATTTGATGTCTAGTGAGGGTCCCCTCCTTGGCTTATAGTCGGCCATGTTTATTTATTTATTTATATTTATTTTTGAGACAGGTTTTTGCACTGTTGCCCAGGCTGGAGTTCAGTGGCACAATGTTGGCTTACTACAACCTCTGCCCCCCAGGATCCAGTGATCCTCATGCCTCAGCCTCCTGAGTAGCTGGGATTACAGGCATGTGCCACCATGCCCAGCTAATTTTTGTATTTTTAGTAGACACGTGGATTTGCCATGTTGGCCAGGCTGGTCTCAAATTCCTGGCCTCAAGTGTTCCACCTGCCTTGGCCTCTGAAAGTGCTGGGATTACAGGTGTAAGTCACCATGCCCAGCCTATAGCCATCTTCTTGTTATAGCATCACATCAAGGGAGGGGTAAACAAGCTCTCTTAGGCTTCTATTGATAAGGGCACTAACCTCAGAGCCCTCATGACCTCCCCACCACCAAAAGCCCACCTCCTAATACCATCACATTGGGGGTTAGGATTTCAATGACAACAAATGAATTTTGGGAAGATACAAATATTCAGACTATCTTTCTAGCTATCTTATTTCCTTGTGCACAGTAGAACTATGTCATATTTTAATTACATTGATAGATCTCTAGAAATGAAGGGGTAATCTGTCATTTACTAACAACATACTTCCAGATATATTTTATTTAAGAATTCCTGCTTTTTTCACTAGAAAGGAAACAGAATGAATTCATCTCAGCATTGTTTTATATAACAAAAATTTATAAAATATCTATAACATGGCAAAGACTGCATGATTCCCCTCCTCTGACTGCTTGGCCCCATTGGATTTTTTCTAAAACTGTGTCTTCAGGCAAAGCTGAAGTTTGCATATCATTAGTATGTTGTGGAGGGAATGTTATACATCAAAAAGGAGATGTTGGACTAAAAATTAGTTGTTGATTTAAGGGGGTAGTGGTCTTGGTTGGAATTAATGAAGTCAAGTAGAAGATAAGAAAAGGGTGGGAAGAGAGGTGGGAGAAGCAGACTGGGTAGCAGTGTGTGTGATTAAGAGGAAAATGGTATCAGTGGATTCTAAACAGGGAGGGCCAATGTCTGTTTTTATTTAGCAGTCAGCAAGCCATACCAATGTAAAGATGCCAATGTAAAATGGTTTCTCCACCTCAAGGAATTTTGTTTATTGGCTGTGCCCCTCTCAGCATCATCCAGGAAATAGGTCAAGGATTAATCTTGTGTGATTCATCTTTATCTAACGTAGGCAATAACAGTCAGGCACACCTTAATGCCATTTGACACTTGTATTGTTTAATTGCCTCCTCTCTTTCCAATTCTTCACACACACACACACACACACACACACACACACACACACCTGGCTAAACTTTGATTTATTGTATAATTCTTTTATAGGAAGAAAAAAATTGGTCAAAATATATGAACAGCTGTTCTCTTTGACAGTTGTGTTTTTCATTGCAAGTTAATTAAAAGATAAGACGTGGGTCCAACCGTGACAGACTGATTCTCTCTTTGAATCTTTGGGAAAAAAATTTGGAGCTGACCCTGGATCAGTAAGGTAAATATTTATTATAGCTATAGAAGCCAAGAAATTCTTTCTTACCATTGTGGCCACTTTTCTCTGAGGAACTATAGACCTGGACTTGTGTAGGAAAGAGTGGGAAGAAACATGGGGGGCTTTGTGGGAAGCAGCAAAATGAGGTCTGGTGGGACTCAGATGTATCCTAACTCTGGCTCTGTCACAATCCCATAGTGCATGTGATCCCTGGCAAGCAGCTTGAAACACTGTGTAACTGTTCTTCTGATCTGCTACAAAAGATAATCATATTTAGTCCTCATCCAGAGTCTTACTAAGAAGAGAAGACTAACTCATGAGAAATAACTAAGGAGTAGCAGAAACAGGTGTTCACAAGAATGACATTTGTGATTATTAACCATGACAGTGTGTGTCAGATTTTTTTTTGACAATGTCTTGCTCTGTTACCCAGACTGGAGTGCAGTGGCATGATCACAGCTCACTCTAGCCTTGACCTTCCAGGCTCAAGTGATCCTCCTGCCTCAGCCTCCTAATTGTGACTACCAGCACATGCCACCACACCCAGCTAATGTATCTTTTGTAGAGACATGGTCTAGCTATATTGCCCAGTCTGATCTCAAACTCCTGGTCTCAAGCAATCCTCCCACCTCGGCCTCCTGAGTGGCTGGGACTCTAGGTGTCTGCCACCATGCCTGGCTAATTTTTTAATGTTTTGTAGAGATGGGATTTTACTATGTTGCACATACTGATCTGGAACTCCTGGACTCAGGTGATCTTCCTGCCTAGGCCTCGCAGAGTGTTGGCATTACAGGCATGAGCCACCACTCCTAGCCACTCATAGTAATTTTAAAAAGTAACAAATACCTAGATTCTACCTCAGACTGGAGTTATTCAGTCACCTTACCTTTGCCCTCACTCCCCCATACCCTTCTCCAAAAAAAAAAAAAAAAAGTGTATAAAAATGATATGAAAGGCTGGGCATGGTGGCTCATGCCAGTAATCCCAGCACTTTGGTAGGCAGGGGTGGGCGAATCACCTGAGGTCCAGAGTTTGAGACCAGCCTGACCAACATGGTGAAACCCTGTCTCTACTAAAAGTACAAAATTAACCAGGCATGGTGGTGTGTGCCTGTAATCCCAGCTACTCAGAAGACTGAGGCAGGAGAATTGCTTGAACCTGGGAGGCAGAGGTTGCAGTGAACTGAGATCACGCCATTGCACTCCAGCCTGAGCAACAAGAGTGCAACTCTGTCTCAACAACAACAGCAACAACAACAAAATGATATAAAAAAGAGATCCTCCTTAGGTACACACATAAAACATTTTCAAATGAAGGCTGCTAGACTGTGAACTGCTGGAAGGTAGCTAGCAGGAAGAGCATCTTACCAGCTCTGTGCCCTTCAACCTGGAATGGGGCTTTAGCCACCGTTAGAGAGGGACAAAGGAGGGAGCAGTGGCTGGGGTCAGGGATGTTAGGGTTTTAGTCTCTGCTATTCATAGCTATGTGACTTTGGGCAAGTCAATTTCTCTCTTTGATCTTCAATTTTCTGACCTGCAAAATAAGGTAATTACAGAGTGGTGGCCCTCAATGTTTTCCAAAGCATGGGCTCTGTGGAGACCGATTTGGGCTTGAATCCTGGCTTCAACACTTATTTTTGACCTTGGCACATAGATTGTCAATTTTTTTCCATTTTCTTCTCCTCTCCTACACATAATTACGTTCCTTCACATAATTACGTTCTCTGTGACTAAGACACAGAGAACACTGTGTGTTCCATCTGGTCTACCTCTGGCTTATCTTGCTTTCAACTAATTCTACAGAGTGAGGAAGAGGGAATATATAATAAATGGAGAGACACTTAAGGCTATGATTGGATATGTTTGGCTGTAAAACATCTGGAAAATTCAACTTCTTAAGGCAGTGTCTGTGGAGAGATATTGGGATATTAACCACCCTGACAAACTCATAGTAACAAAGCACTTTCAGAAATGATATTGACCATGATAGCATGTGAGCATTCCGGCAGTCCTGTGAATCAGCCAGGCATGGGTTGTTTTCCACTTTTGCTGAGGATGCATCTCAGGCCCAGGAATTTTAAGTGACTAAGTTAAAGGTTTCTTGTTAATATGGCAGGAGTGCCCAAGTATCAATCAGGTGTTCTGAATGCAACCTACTTCTCTACCCTGCTGCTTGTTTATATCAACACTGACCATTACTAGTAATATAAGTAGGGTTTATGATGTTTTTCAACATTCAAACTCTTTTCATATATTGTCATATCAGCTGCAAACAATACCTGGAGGCATATTTTAATTTTACCCACCCATTTTACAGCTGAAGAAACTTAATCTCAGAAATTTTAAAATATCTGTCCAACATCATAAGATAGCAAGTAATGGATTTACAATTCAATGTTTTGAACTCTTTGTTTCAGTATTTTGGAAACCTTATTAATAGTTTCTTTACTAAATTCTGTATTTCCATAGATTCGTAATCCTTTTTGAGAGAATTACTTAATAGAACTGACAGAAATTAGACAACAATTCAGAAAGGCTTTCCAATTTGTGTTTATTTCATTCTTCTTGGAAGTGCTGTCAAGACATACAAAGATTATCTCATGAATCCAAAAGATTCTTAAAATTGAGTTCCATTAATTCCATCTGAGCCCAGATGCCACCAACTGAAGTCTTCAAATGTACAGATTTCTAAGCTGTAGACCAGTTTTCCCCCACACAGTGTGTCCAGCCACTTAAATTTGATATTCTAATGTGCATATGAACTCTGGGTATTGGGAAAGTTATTGATCTGGATTGCATGACAGCTGCTTAATTCCAAAGTCAGTTACAAAAATAAACCAGACTTGAAAATTAGCTAGTTCTGTCCCAGGCTCATCCACATTTTCCCCCTTGTCTCTAACAGTGAACTAGTCCATCTGATAGCTTCAGTTCTTGTTTAGCTATGCTTCCTTTTAGCCTTTCCCAAAATGTGTTACTAATGAAGTTAGATTTTCTGTATTAATTTGGTACCGTATTGTACCAATATATGTTAATTATCCATTATATTTGTATTTTACTTTATGAAAATGGTGATGCACATTAATCTAACTCCTATATACCTTGTGATACAGTAATAAAATATAGTGTGATTCTCATTTTACACATGAGAAAAAGTATTGTGATTACTACTAATAAAAAGAAACTTGAAAAATTGTGACCTTAATTCTGCTAAATATAGGACTAGTCCTTTTTTTACGCTACATATATGATTTCTACTTTAGATATCACTTCTTTGGACACTTTTTAAAATCAACAGATCTACTTTCTAACTGAGAGTTAGTGGACACTTACCTTATGTCTATACGCTCCGTGGCATAGAATAACTGCAGCTTTTGTTACAACTAAAAGTTATAATAAGATATTCTATTGTGGTTTGGCAACTCTGAAAAGAAAAATCATCTCAGCTCAATTATGTCCCCTCAAGTTTAATCCATTTAATCCAGCTTTCTTTTTATGAGTTTTGGCTCTTGCTTGGAGAATTCTCTCTGCTGCTCTCTGTTCTACTTATAGGTGTATTTTGTTAAGACTCCAAATAGGGTAAGTCTCCAAATAAGGAAAAATACGAGGAAGAAAAACCATTTGTGTGTTATGATTTATTGTCAAAATGGTTATGTTGGTGAGTGGGGGTTCACTCTAGTTTATGAATAATATATTTATGCTATTAAATCTCCTGAATTTATAAGACCTATGGTCAAAAGAGAGACTCTAAGTATGATGAATTGCTACCACATAAAGGTAGTCAATCTCTGTCAGCTTCCATTCAAAAAATGAGCTGGAATGGTTGCAGAAGTGCTCTGAGAGGTTTCCAGCTGGTGCTTTCTGCTTTAGTTTTGCAATCTTTTTGGGAAAAAAAAAGTATTGAGCAGCTG
This sequence comes from Rhinopithecus roxellana, assembly GCF_007565055.1. Lineage (NCBI taxonomy): Eukaryota > Metazoa > Chordata > Mammalia > Primates > Cercopithecidae > Rhinopithecus > Rhinopithecus roxellana. Next base: position 116,342,660 of record NC_044565.1, on the reverse strand, counting down.
ACCCAAATTTTTTAATAACTTTAGTGGGCCCAGAAGCAGTGTATGCTGTGACTTATTAATACAGACAGGAGGCAAAATCTATGATTCTGTTAGAACTGGGGCATTTGAAGTGACTGAGGGGTTGAAATGTCAGCATTTGAACATGCAAAGTATTCAAAAAGGCCATGAATTTCATCTAGGTTCAGACTGGTGTTAAATAAATGGATGTAAGTGGAGCCAGGAAGCATAAGTTTTCTGTACAATTGACTTTCTGTAGCTGAAAATATTAGAGCATTCTGGTTTCTTTATTCAACTTTCATTGATTTAGTGTCTACTGTGACACAAGCACTGCTTTAGGTATTTGGATGCATCAGAGAATGAAACAGACGAAATCCTTGCTCATGGGGAACTTACATGAGAGAGGCCAAAAGTAATTAATAAACAAGCAAATATTTAGGAACTCAAGTGATAAAAATGATCATGGAAAAAGAACACCCGCTCACCTCATTGATACAAGTCAACCAAGATGCATGCAAATAAAGTGGCTTGTAAGTTCAGAGAGCAACTTCTTTTTGCCAAGGAAAATAATAGAGCCTCAGGAAAAAAGTGACCTTTAGTTTGGGACTTGAAGGATAAATGACATTACGGTAGATAGAAGGAATGGGCTTGGAAAATCCCTCCAATGCAGAAGGAGACTCATACAAATATATGCATACATACCAGTGCATGATGCGTTTCAAGAGCTGTGAGTCAGCTGCTGTATCTGGATAGTATTGTTCATGAAGAAAGGCAGTAGATCATAAGACAACCAAGGAGAGCAATGGAGAGCCACCTAAAGACGTTAACAGGATGGGAGTTAGGTGCTGTATAAGATCCCTTTGTTTTAAGGGCCTTGTTCTACACAACATCTCTGCATTGATTTAAATAGATGCGCACGTTGCAAATACTGAGCCTGGGGGTCATGTCCCATAGACAAAATCAGGGGAGTTGAAAAGCCTGCATGATGCAGATTTAACATCCATTGGTGCTCACTGTATCTAAGCCCCCTATATAGAGGTTATTTTATTTAATTCTTACAAGGAGACTATCATCATGGTGTATTATTATTTTAGCACTATAAACAAGGGAGGAGTGAAGGAACAGTGTTAGAATCATATAGTTAGGCTGCAAGAGGCCTTCAAGGCTATGTATTACATTCTCATTAGGTGGGGAAGAAAATGGAAAGGGAAAGTGCTCCATCCATAGTACCCCCGCAAGTCAGCAGCAGAGCTGGGACTAGAGATCAGTCCTCTGGCTTTGGGTTCTGAAATGCATAGTACAGGAATCACTGAACTAAGCATGAGCCCATGCCTCCTAGTGGGTCTCCATGTCCTTCTGTCCCTTTATTGACTATGAAGTATAGACACTGTGTTCTCTGTCACCTGAGAGGCTCCAAGAAACCACCTCAATAACAATGGGCATTCACCATTAGTGGTGAATTCATTTGGGTAGATCATTTCCTGCCCCTCATTATAGCTCTGAAATTAGAATGAGCCCAAATGGGGAGTCATTTTAAGTATTCACTATTTTTGAGTGAGTTTGTCAAAAGTTTTCATATCTAAGCCCTCCCCACTCCATAGGTGGAAAATATTGGTTTGCATTGGCACCAGAAGCTACTGGGGTAAAAAGAAGGGGCTCTGAGGGAAGAATGTGTAAGTACAGCAGGGGTTTTGAGGTTAGTTTTCAATTTGGAGCTGTCATTTGCCTCCTCCTCTTTCATGAATTCCAATTCCTGCCATTCTTCTGTTACTACATTGTACTAAAGCCAAGCTAATGTACATTTCTAGCCTGCATGATATTTTGGTGATAATTTATATAATATCTTAATTACATGCCATTCTTTACTCTTGTGGCTTTCTTTCCATCTTTGGGTTGTGTCTTACCCTGCTATTCCCAGGAATCCTTCCTGAATCCACCCCAGCCAGCTCTAAGCACACCTTTGTACTGTGTTTTCTTCACTATTCTGTACTGGGTGGATGCATTTACTGTATCTCTTTGCAGACTCATCTGTGCATGCTGCCAAGAAGGTAAAGTGAGGTAACAAAACTGGATTCTTTTTCCAGCTCCCCACTTACTAACCTATGACAAGTTCTAGTTTCCTCCTCCCTAAAGCAACTCATCCACCAAGAGATGGGAGGTTGTATCAAACATCCCTTCCAAATCTAAAAAGCAAAAGCCTAAGTTTTTGATACATTGCAGTCTTCTCAGTATGAGAGCGAATTCCCTGTTTCTCTTGGAGTCTGTGCTCTACACCGAATAAGCAGCAAATGGCACAGTGGAAAGAACATTCAACCTAAAGTCATAGGCTTGTGTACAGATTTCAGCTCTGCTGTTACCTTTCTGCATGACCTTGGATAAGCCTCTTTGACAGACTTGGCCTTGGTTTCCTCATCTACAAATTAGGGAGGATGTATAACTCATATAGCTGTGGGGAGGATTAAAAGAGATAAAGTGTAACAGTGCAGCACACATGATAACTTCCAAAAATGTTGAGTTGCAGCCACACAAAGGGGATATTCAGCTTTTGTTGTTACAATTGAGGGTTTATCTGGTTGAATTTGACATAACTGTGACTATAATCAGACCCTCTTTTGTCCAAAATGAGGAGTTCTTTTGTTACAGAGATAGATTAGAATAAGTTTAACTCAGTGGGAAGACTGCTGCTGTGCTTGGAAGCAAGGGCATCCTGGAGGGTCTGTAACTAACCCTGCGTTCTGTAGAATCTCAATTCATACCTTGAAATATTTAGCACAATGACAGACACAGCTATATTTGCAGTTCCAAGATTAAAAAACAGGGTAAATGCCTTCATAAACAGATCTATAATCATTGAGATGTTTCCAATAAACTGTAATGAAATTTATTATTATTTTACCTATGAGACTCAATAGATTTGCAGATGGATAAGGACCAGTTCAGCTCAGCTCATCTCATTCTGTGAAATTGCCCATTCAGAGCTGCCCACTGCAATATATTCAGGAGTGATTTGTAGCAAATTTGCTCAAGTGACTTCACATTACAACCTTTTTCTCAAGACACTTTTCTAATGGGTCCTTTTTCTTGCTAGGTTTTCAAAGTCTTCTTTTGCTTTTGTTCTTGAATTTCAGAAGGGCCTAGGACCATTTAAAATAGGCAAATATAACATAATGAAACTGATTAAGAAATGTAAAGAAAATGAGCTTCAGGGCCAGAAAATTAAAACTTGAGTATGCTTATAGCCAGGTAGAAAAAGCAGTGAAGAGCACGGTGAAAGTATGTGTATTCCACTGACATTAGGCTAAATGTGTTTACTGACCACCTACTGTTTGTTAGAAATTAGAATACTAGCAAAACCTGCCTTCAAGATATCCCTCTTGACAGAGTGATGGGAATTAGCATTGTGGTGGGAAGTGTACGAAGTATATGAAGAATTTGACGCTGGGGAGATGTATTCATTTCCTGTGGCTAGTGTGACAAATTACCACTAACTTAGTGGCGTAAAACCACACATTTATTATCATGTAGTGCTGTAGGTCAGAAGTCCACCACGAGTCTCCCTGGGTTGAAATCAAGTGTCAGCAGGGCTGCATCCCTTCTGGAGGCTCTAAGGCAGGGGTCCCCAACCCCTGGTCCATGGCCAGTACTGGTCTGTGGCCTGTTAGAAACAGGGCAGCATAGAAGGAGGTGAGCATCAGGGGAGTGAGCAAAGCTTCATCTGTATTTACAGCTGCTCCCCATCACTCACATTACCTCCTGAGCGCCTCCTTCTCTCAGATCAGATGTGGCCTTAGAGTCTCATAAGAGCACAAATCCTACTGTGAACTGCACATGTGAGGGATCTAGGTTGCATGCTCCTTATGAGAATCTAATGCCTGATGATATGTCACTGTTTCCCATCAGCCCCAGATGGGACCATCTAGTTTCAGGAAAACAAGCTTAGGCCTCCCACTAATTCTACATGATTATGGGTTGTATGATTATTTCATTATATATTACAACATAATAATAATAGAAATAAAGTGCACAATAAATGTAATGCACTTTAATCATCCTGAAACCATCCCCTGCCCCCTAGTCCGTAGAAAAAATTGTCTTCCATGAAACTGGCCCCTGGTGCCGACAAGGTGGCTGACTGCTGCTTTGAGGGGACGATTGTTTTTGCCTTTCTCCAGCTTCTAGAGACACCCACATTCCGTGGCTTGTGGCCCCTCCCTCCATCTTCAAAGTTCAGATTTAGTCGTTCTCCCACTGGGTGACTCTTACCTTCTCTTCTGCTTCTCCCTTTCAATTTTGAGATCTGCATTAGTTTTCTGGGTCTGCTTTCACAAGATACAAAGTCCCAAATGGAGTGGTTTATACAAGAGAAATTTACTGCCTCCCAGTTTGGAGGCAGGAGCCTGAAATCAAGGTGTTGGAGGGACTGGTTTCTTCTGAGGGCTGTAAAGGAGAATCAGTTTCCTCTTTTCTGGTGGTTTTCTTGCAGTCTTTTGCACTCTTGGCTTGAAGAACCATCACCATGCTTTCTGCCTTCATCTTCATATGCTGTTCTCCTTGTGTGTGTGTCTACGTGCTAATTTCCCCTTTTTATACAGATACCCATCATTTTAGACTAGGGGTCCATCCTAATCCAATATGATCTGATCTTAACAAATTATATCTGCAATCCCTCTATTTCCAAATAAGATCCCATTCTGAGGTAACTGGGGGTCTGGATTTCAGCAGAAAATTTTGGGAGGACACAATTCAACTCCAGCAGGACCCTTGTGATTATACTAGGCCTGCCCGGATAATCCAAGATAGTCTCCCTCTCTCAAGATCCTTACTTTAGCCACATCAGCAAGGTGACATATGCACAGGTCCAAGGATTAGGACAAGGACATCTTTAGCGGGATGTTAATCTGTCCATCACAGGAGGCTTCTGGGATCAGATATTGAAGGCCCAAAGATGAAAGGAAATTCATCAGATGTAGGGGCATTTTTGTTGGATGACCCTTGAGATAGAAGGACCTCCAGCCCCTGTATCCTATGGAAAACAGTAGTGCATTCAGTACACCACACAGATGCACGCAAGCTAGAAAGCTTTCACGCTCAGGCTTCATTTTACTCAATGTGACCTGGTCAGCTATTCTTTCAATCTGATAGCACCGTCTCCAGGTTTCCATGACATCATGACCTATTTGTTTTCTTTCAACTGCCTTCACTACTCTTTTTCAGCCTTGTCCAGGAGGCAGCAAGCCACAGTTGCTGGCAAAACCCTGCTTACAACTGGTTTTGTAAATAAGTTTTTTTCTTGGAACACAGCCATGTCCATTTGTTTATATACTACCCATACGTGCTTTCATGATACAATGACTGAGTTGAGTAGCAGCAGGAGAGACAGTGTGGCCTTTAGAACTGAAAATATCTTTTGCCTGGCCTTTTAGAGAAAAAGTTTCCTAAAGCCTGGTCTACCTACTTTGCTGGATTCTTCTCCTCTTGGTATTAGAGAACCTCATCTCTTTTCTAGCCACATTCTGTAAACAATCTTAGCCAGTCCCCTGACTTTTACTACTTCTCTGCTGATGGCACTAACATTTGTATAAACAATTCTTATCCCGCCCCCATGAGCTCCAGACACACTTACCAAACAGCCTTCTCAACATCTCCACTTAGAAAATTAATAGGTATCCCAAATTTAATGTTTCCAAAAATGATTATTGGATTCTCTCAAATTCACTATTCTGTTTCCTCCTTAGGAAGCAAGTCAATACTGAGAGCCATCAATATCCACTCAGTTGTTCAAGCCAAATCTCCAATAGAAAGCCTTCATTTTTCTCTTCCTTTCACCCTTTTATCCAATCCATCAGCAATCCAGTATCCATTACTTCTAATATATACCCAAATCTCAACCTTTGTCATGATCTGATATCTGCAACTACCCTCCTCATGCACATCAGCATTCTCTTTCGCCTGTGTTGCTGTAATGACACTTCCTGTTTTCCTTGCTTCCACTCTGCCCCACCCCTCCCTACAGTACATTCACTAACCAGCAGCCCAGTAATCTTTTCTAAAAGTAAATCTGAAGAGATTATTTTCCCCATTGTGTCTTCTTGATGCCCTTGTCAAAAATCAGTTGATCATATATGCTTGGGTTTATTTCTGAGCTCTCTATTTTGTTCCATTGTTCTTGTGTCAGTTTTGATGTCAGTACCATTCTGTTTTGATTACTGTAGCTTTGTAATATAAGTTGACATCAGAAAGAAAGATGCTTCCAACTTTGTTTTTCTTTCTCAAGGTTATGTTGGCTACATGGGGTCTTTCTTTGGTTCCATATAAATTTTAGGTTTTTTACAAAAATATTTAAATTTTTTTTTATAAAAACAATATTTCTCTGAAGAATGCCATTGGAATTTTGATAGAGATTGCATCAAACCCACATAATGCTTTGAGTAGTATGAACATTTAGACACTGTTATTTTTCCAATCCATAATCATAATCACTGTCTCTCCTGCCAGTTCTCCCTCTCTCCCATTGTACTTCTGCTGCCCTGGCCTTTATGCTGATGCTTGACCGCACCAAGCACTTCCCCATCTCTGCAACTTTGTGCAGTTATTGTTCCTTCTGCAGGGACTCTTTGCTCTGGAACTTCACATCTTGCTGTCTTATCATCATGACCCCAGTATAAATGTCAGTTGCTCAGATAGTTCTCCTCTGACCATCTTTGCTCTAAATATGCCTCCCCAGTAACCCTCTCTTATATCACACTTTTGTGAATTTTTTTTTTAATTTTCTGAAGGTATCATATTTTATTATTGCTTAATATTTCCACAAAACTCACTCCTTCCCCTTCCCCTTCCCTTTCCTACAACACTGGGCTACTAGTTACATGATAGCAAGGGCTTGGGCTTAGTTAGCAGCATGCCTTCAAAGCTGGAGCTGCCCAGCTAATCTGTATCAAGGAGGAGAAAATGTCGTTACAAGAAGAAAGAAGAGCACGTATGGCAGTACAGGGATATAAATTAGAAATGTGGGGAAAGTATTCCAGAAAAAAAGTTCTCAGTGATATTTGTTGGAAAGAGGTGGCAATAGCATTGTGTTTATCTCTGTACTTCCAGCTTTTCCCTTCATTGACCCTGGCATAAGAGGCCTCTTCCCTGGAGTCTTTAGAGGTCACTCTCTGGTCGTCCACTGGTGATGGCCATCCCAATGAGTGATGTAATACCCATAGAGTGTTTTATGGATATACCATGATTTTTTAAACCGATCTCCTGAAGATGAGCATTTAGATGAACATTTAGTCTTCTGGTTTTACAAACCCACCGTGATCAAGTCCACTGCATGCATTTTCAACTCTTGTATTTTTATAGGACCAGCTTTTTATCAGTATGCACAGTAAGGCCAGGGAAATTACTGCAGAAATGTTATACAGAATTGTCTACAACTGGCCACTTTGTACTGGTCAGTAGGGACAACTAAATGCCTCAGGTCTCAGCTTCCTTGGCTGCCCAAGACTCTTTCCCAGGACCCCTCAAACCATTCCAGCCTCGAGCTAAAGGTCAGTGCCTAACTCAGCAGAGTCCCTCTGGAATTCCGTGGCAGGTCACTTCCATTCTGTGCTCTGCTGTAACACTTTCTGAATGTCTGAATATGAAACCTCTGCTCCATGTGCTTTAAAATTAGATAAGATGTGCGTATTACTCATTTTGATGAATATTGCCAAACTTTACTCTAGAAAATTGGTCTCAATTGAGCATTTATAAATCCTAAGTATGGGAATATTATTTAATTGTAATTTCATCAGCATTGGGTATTGTCCATCTTTAATTTTCGTAAATCTTATGGGGAACAATATATCTTATTTAAAAAATTTCCATTATTTTGAGAATTGATAAATTGAACATACTTTTTTATTTTTATTGCTGATTTGTATCCCTTTTTAAAGAAATTTTCTGCTTATTTATTTTGTCCTCTTTTCTTTGGACTGTATGCACATTTACATTTTTTTTTCTTTTTTTGAGTCAGGTTTATTGAGGTGTAATTATTTTATAAGCTTTATTGATATGTAGTTTGCAGACCATACAGTTCATCATTTAGTATATTCATAGACTTGTGCAATCATCATCACAATCTAATGTTAAGATATTTTCATCACTCCAAAAAGAAACTCTGTGCCCATTAGCAGTCACTTCTTATTACTGTCCCCTCCACTAGTTCCTGATAAGCATTAATCTGCTTTCTATCTCTATGTATTTGCCTACTATAACTATTTCATGTGAATACAATCATGCAATATATGGTCTTTTGTGACTCGCTACTTTAACCTAGCATATGTTTTATCCATGTCATAGCCTGTGTCAGTACTTTATTCTTTTTTACTGTTGAGTAATATCTCATTGGATGAATATGCTATATTTTATATATTCATTTATCAGTTGATGGACATTTGGGTTGTTTCCACTTTGGGGATAATATGAAAAAGGCTTTATGAATATTCATGTACAAGTTTCTGTGTGTACATATATTTCCATTTACTTGGGTAAATAGCCAAGAGTGAAATTTCTGAGTCATATGGAAACTCTATGTTTAGCATTTTGAGGAACTGCCAAACTGTTTTTGAAAGTACTGGCTGTACTATTTTACATTCTGACCAGCAATGTATAAGGGTTCAATTTCTTCACAGTCTCAACAACATATCTTATTTTCTGTTTTGTTTTGTTTTCTTTTATTGTAACCATCTTAGTGGTTGTAAAGTATTATCTCATTGTGGTTTTCGTTTCCATTTTCCTAATGTCTAGTGATGGTAATCATCTTTTTATGTGCTTTTTATCTATTTGTATATTCTTAGAGAAATGTCTATTTCATATAATCTTTCAATTTTTAATGGGGTTGTTTATCTTACTACCACTGAGTTGTAAGCATTCTTTTTTTTTTTTTTTTTTTTGAGACGGAGTCTTGCTCTGTCGCCCAGGCTGGAGTGCAGTGGCCGGATCTCAGCTCACTGCAAGCTCCGCCTCCCGGGTTTACGCCATTCTCCTGCCTCAGCCTCCCGAGTAGCTGGGACTACAGGCACCCGCCACCTCACCCGGCTAGTTTTTTGTATTTTTTAGTAGAGACGGGTTTTCACCGTATTCGCCAGGATGGTCTTGATCTCCTGACCTCGTGATCCGCCTGTCTCAGCCTCCCAAAGTGCTGGGATTACAGGCTTGAGCCACCGCGCCCGGCCTGTAAGCATTCTTTATGTATTCAAGATAGAGTCCATTATCAGATAAATACTTTGTAAATATTTTCTCTCATTTTGTGATGTCTTGTCAAATTCTGGATGGTGTCATTTGCACCCCAAAAGTTTTTAATTTTGATGAAGTTATACATATATTTGTATATATGTATATATATGTGTGTGTGTATATAGTATATATGTGTATGTATATGTGTGTGTGTGTGTATGTGTGTGTGTGTCTCTCTCTATATATAGAGAGAGAGAGCGAGATGGAGTTTTGCTCTTGTTGACCAGGCTGGAGTTCAATGGTGCAATCTTAGTTCACTGCAACCTCCACCTCCTGGGTTCAAATGATTCTCCTGCCTCAACCTCCCAAGTAACTGGGACTATGGGTATGCACTACCATGCCCGGATAATTTTGTATTTTTAGTAGAGATGGGGTTTCATCATATTCGTCAGGCTGGTCTCAAACTCCTGACCTCAGGTGGTCTGCCTGCCTTGGCCTCCAAAGTGTTGGGATTACAGGGGTGAGCCACCGCACCCAGCCAAAAGTGTATACTTTTTATATACAAGATTATATTATCTGACAAGTATAATTTTCATGCAGTAACATTCGCTTTTTAAATGTAAAGTTTTATAAATACATTATTATCATGTATCAACCGCAATAATCAAGATGTAGAACAGGTCTATCATCCCTCCAATTTTTCTGGACTACTACTGGTCTATTTTCTCTCTCTAAATTTTTGCTTTTTCAAGAATATTATGTAAATAATGTCATAGACAATAAAATACCAGATTTGTTTTAGTTTTAGTGAATCAAGTTCTAGCAAGTAGTTCTTTATAATTGAACTTACATATTTTTTATTGCCAATGTTATGATTCCTGCTTTCTTTGCCTTTGCTTATCGTTTTTGTTTTAAGATTTCTCTGTCATTTAATTTTAGTTGTGACTACTTTATACTGCGTATATAGGACATCAAAATCTTCGCCTTCTTCTCAGGTATGCAGATTTTCTGGAAATAAAGTCCTGAGTTAAAGTTGCAAAAAGTTGATACAAATTAGATTGGTAACAAGAATGAAAAAATTGCAATGAGCAGGGTGGGTGTTCTCCAATTTTTATTTAAATAGGAGAATATTTTCTTCAAATAAAACCTTGTGTTGAAGCTAAAGATGTAAACACATAAAAGCAGAGTTTCTCTTTTGAATTCTGAGCAGAAATTCTGCCCACGTCATCTCTGTCCCTTCAGAGCATAGTGAGTATCAGGGGCCTCCCTTATGAGTTACTCTGTGATCTACTAGGAGCAGCGTTAAGACATTGGTCAGCCCAGGACCCATCTCAGGATGAGGACAAGGGAGAAACTTGAGAAGCAATGAACCTAATCCTAGGGTTCCGATCTCAGGCAATGGTGTTTCCACTTTGCTCTTCCCTGCTCTAACCTCACAAGAGGAAACAAGAACACTCAGGGACAATGACAGCTGTCTTCCTATATAGGAAGGGCTGCTATGTGTCAGTCTTAAGAATTATTCAAAATTATTCCAGAAGAGAAATCTAGAATGAGAGTGATTAAATAAGCAAATAGAGGGAAGGACATTCTAAAAACAAGATCAAACAAGATCAACAGTGGAAGAGATTGCTTTTGAAATCCTTCAAGGTCAATTTCCTTGCCCCATCTTAAAAATTGTAATAGAGAACACACTATTCCACACCACACTGCGTTCTGTGTCTGTGGCTGTTGTACACACATCACTCTTCTGTGATAGATGCCTGTCGTCTAGCTCTTCTCTTCTATCTTGCCACTTCCCAGTGTCTGTCCTGGAGGCACAGAGGGGAGTATTAGAGTGGCCAGTGATGGGGATCCCTAAAATGGATTTGTCTTTAAACTAAATTTTCAAGTCCAACTTTAAAAAATTCAATAACCCCCAAATCAGAGTTTCTAATGAAGCACCATACATTTTCTTACTTTCAGGCATCTTTTCTGTGATATAAGACATATTTGTAAGGGAACCAAAAGGAAATGTATAGTTTTTGTGATGTGTATGATTATTATTTCAGTGTGTGCAAAGGCAAAGATGGCCTTTCAGTGATATTTTTCCATTGTCTTTGTCTTTCTGTAAACATTGCCCTTCTTGCTCTCACCTGGGATATAGAGTTGCTGACTATCTTCACCACCTCCAGGAGATTGTACTCATGTATTCTTTGTGCACTTATGCATCCAGTTGGCTTCTCAAATGTCCACTGAGATCCTATTAGAATTAAATAATGTCCACCTGTCAGTGCAGGGCTGTGCCAACTTGTTTCTTTAAAAGCCTGCACATAGTAATATATTTTGGAAAGGAATCTGGGATTAACTCAAAAGAGCCAATGTTCCAAACCTCAAGTTAAGTTCAATATGATTTTACCAAACTGACCATTCTATATTTGGTTTGGATTTTGGTTTCATTTTGCTGTTTTGTATTCTTTGTTTTTATTTTTACCCCCCACCCAAGGTCATCAGCTTGATTGTTTCAATTTGGTACACTTTTGTAGTTTTTCTCAGTAAGTGTAGTATGATTAATCAGCTGATATTGAAGCTCTTGTGGGTCAGTAGTCCAGACATGACCTAGCTGGATCTTCCACTTGGTTCTTACAAGGTGAATTGAGGTGTTGGCAAGAGTGTTCTCATCTGAGGGCTCATCATTTCCAGGCTCATTTGGGTTGCTGGCAGAATGAACTTCCTTGTATCAGTAAAGGCCCCAGTATTTTCCTGCTGGAGGCCAACGTCAGATCCTAAGGCCACCCACAGTTCCTTGATACTTGGGTTACCTCCAGATGGCCACTCTTATTGTTCAACCAGCAAGGACAGGCTCTTACCTCACAGCGGGCTTGGTCTCTCTTTTAAGGTCTTCATCTAAGTGAGGCTGCCCCAGGATCGTCCACTTTGTATTAACTCAACATCAACTAATTTGAGACCTTAATTACATTGGCAGACTCTCTTCACCTTGGCCATATTCCGACGGCTAGAGGCAAGTCACAGGTTCCTCACACAGTGAAGGGCAGGCGTGATAAAGGGTGTGAACACCAAGGGGTGGCTGTTATTGGGGTCACCTTAGGGTCCATTCACCAGAGGTGTAAACGAAAACCCCATTAGGGGAACAAGAGGAGAATCTCAAGCTGTGATGTAAGGAGTCAAGGGGGGTATTGTAGAAATGAAGTTCTAAGAAAGCCAACGTCAACTCTGGGAAGGTTCCAGAATGGAGGCTGGTGAACTGAAAGGATCAGGCAGAAAAGCAGGAACTAAATTCCACAGTCAAAAATCGTCAGTCGGGAGGGTTAAGAGTACTAAATGGTCAGCAAAGGCACAGTGGCGAAACTCGTGTGCAAAAGTGCCAAGGCTCCAGCAGCTGTGGATGCCACTCGTCACCCTCCCTTTGTGGACACATCAACTGCTTTTAAAGGTTTCATCTGGAAAAATTGTGCCAAGCACTGCCCTCATCATTCCAAATACATTCTGTCATTTCCTTGTGTCTCTGGGAGGTAAAATGAGAATGTCTCGTACTTGTAAAATGAGAGGCTCTGTAAAAATGCCAGAGGTGAAACTCTGTAAAACTGCTTCTATGTTGTTGTTAGGCAGCTTCCTTTGCTGTCTCATGATGCTGCTCTTGTCTTTTGCCCCAAAGCTCCACTGTCTGGTCTCCTACCTGATGCCCTGGTCTCACAGGAAGGCACATAGAATCTGTTGCTGAATCCCTACTCCCAGGGGATCTTGTTCAGGATGATGAAGGGATGTGCATACTTAGGGCCCAGTGGATTTGGCCCCAGTGGATTTGGCCTACAACAAGTAGAAGTGCAGTCTATTGTAAGGAAGCTGTAACTTTAACACCTGAGCATGTAAATATCAGGATGATGTTTTTGAATGTGAGGATCAGGGCAAGCTTGGGCCATGCAGTAATTAGAGACTATGAAATAGTAATTAGGTGTTTTTTAATGATGCAGTTGATTATATTGGGGTCCTCAGGTAGGGAAGCATATGGGGGTTGGCCAAAGGAAGTGGGAGAACATTGGCAAACCAGAATGGCTGGAGAGCCTACCAGGATGGCAAGGTACCAGCACCAGGGATATTTGGCGTGGGTATGGGAGTATTAGAAACCTAGAAGAAACAATGGAAGCAGCATCATTGAATGCTCACGGTGAGTTAGGCATTGGTCTAAGTACTTTATGCTAATTAACTATTTTATTCCTCATACTGTCCTATAAATTATATCCATTCTACAGATGAAAATCTGAACCACAGAGTGGAGAATAACTTGGCCAAGACCAGACAAGTGTAAAGTAGCACAATGGCTGTCTCCCCATTAGAGCAGTGCACTGTGTGTCTGCTTAGCCCACAATCTCATTCTCCTTATCTTCCACCTCCTCTGTGAGTGATGGCACAATCCAATGGAACTGGCCCTGAACTGGAAACTCAGCAATGGGGAGATGAGTTACTGAAGCAGAGAATGGGATGTGCCTCTAGGCATGCATCTAGGCTGAGCGCCTGGATTTCTGGCTTAAGGTTGCTTCACGGGATCCTCCATTTAGGGTCAGGGCCCAGCCTGAGGGAGGATTCTACCTGCGAGCACTGGAGGGCAGCCTACTAAGCAAGGCAAGGCAATGCACTAATGAGCGCTCACCTGTCCAGGTCTGTCTGGGGTGTGAGGAATTAATGGGGGAGTGAGATCCTCCCGCCCTGGGACTGCTCCCAGTTGAGTGCTGCTGCTGGCTATTCTGTCTACACGAGGACCCCACGCTGATTTTAACCCCACAGAAACCAGGTCTTTTCACTAACTATAGATTCTGGTGAATATTTTATGACAAAATAGGATTGAATCTGTAGAATAATGGTTTTAAACTTTCAAAAAATATTTTGCAACACCTCTTGCTAGATATTGATAAGGTGGCCTCACTCGCTAGCCCCCATTCATACTGAGCCAGGAAGGGTAATGTCCTAGGGGAGGAAGGGGTGGATGGCTGAGAACCCAGGTCACTAGAGAAGCAGCAAGATATGGTGGATTAGAAGTCCCTACTAGACAGAAAACAAAAATAAAAACCCCTTTATTTTAAGGGAAAAGAGAAAGGAAGATTAAGACAAAAGATGAAATTCTGGAGTCCTGTCTCCTTCGTGGGACATTGAAAACAAAAATTACTAACCTCAGACAGCTATGAGAGGCAGGCAAAAACAAAGGGGCTTTCACCCCACTTTACCGTATGGGACTCTGAGTGGTGGATCCCTCCCAGGCTTTCCCTTAACAAAACACAAATATTAGAAAAGTGGTCAGCCAGGGAGAGGACACTGATAGTGCCCCTGCCTCTCTGCTATGGGGTGGCATGAGGCTACTGTAGGAGTTTTTGCTCCATCTCACTGGGGAGCAGAGGATGCTGAGTAGAGAGTCAGAGGTCTGGCGTGAGTGGACAGCAGCGAGGCTGCTGTGCTCACCTTCTCTGCTGGGACCTAAATGAAGATGTCGCAGGGGCTCAGTGGGTCCGTAGCACCAGTGAAAGCAGGGAGGAGATGGTCAGCAGGTTTACTAATGTTGGGGAGTCAGTGGTGAGGGTATCCAGCCATAGACCAAGCAGTAGAAGCCAGGAGATCATCAAGGGGCCAGGAGGAGTTAGGACGATGCCATGGGCTATGGGAGCCATCAGGACTAGAACAGCCCAGGACCACATGTGGACCAGACACTCAAATGCTTTGTGTCCCTCTTGAACCAAACACCTTGGAATTCAAGGGAGGAAATTAACTCTGAATTGATTCACTGTCCTAAAGATCCTATCTTAAATGTAAAAGTTGAAGACAGCTTTAATTAACAAATATGATTTCCTATAACCTTATGTCACCTTGAAAAATAATGAGAAGTTCAGATGAGTTACAGTAAATGTACTATGGTAAATTCAAGGTGTTTAATTGTTTGTTTTTAATATCACTGAGCTGTAGTGTGTAAAGCAAATCATGAGAGTCCAAACAGGCAGGTTATACATGTATGCTTTGTAAAATGTCTCACATTTTCACTTGTATTTCTGAGCTGATGGCTTTAGCAAGACTCCTTAGGAAGAAAGTCAACTGCTCAGCAGGACAGTTAAGGAGCAAATACCAAGTCACAGACGGGATTATCACAGCAGTGGCCACAAAGTCTAGAGAGGTGAGGGCCACAGAGTGCTTGCCACAGTCGTGGCCTCTTTGGAGTTCCAGGGAGTCTGACACATCTTCATCACTTACTTTTGGGCTGATGAATGATGCAGGGAAGGAGACAGGAGCCAACCTTTAGAGAGAACCTATTATAGGCTCACAACTTTGCATGCATGGCCAAATTTAACCATGCCAGCACCCAGAGGGTAAGTTATCCTCATCTTATGAAAGAAGAACCAGGAGCTAAGGAGATTCAATGTCTTGCTCAAGTTGCAAAACTCCTGAATACAGACCTTGGCTTGGAATCCAAGTCTTTGTGATTTTTGTTCTCTGCTCTTGTCCCTAAGCCGTAGTGGAAAGTTTGGCACATCTGACTACACTGTTTCTGTTTTTATTTTTAAATCCAGCCGAAGCGTCTTCTCATTGTTGTATCAGTTGTCTCTGGGTAACCAGGATGTTTGACAGGAGGAATAAAGGAAGTAGGCATAATAGCAGAGGGAAGGCAAATTTGACAGTGTCCCTGTGATGTGATTATATAAGGCTGATTCACAATCTTGCACCAATAATTTAAAGGCATGGGGCTTATTCACAAGCTTGCACCAATAGTTTAAAGGATGCGTTTTATTGTAATTTAATCCATTTCAATTTCGTTAAATTCACTTGAATTCAATTCAGCTCAGTTTAGTTAACAAGGCTTCTCTGTAAGAGGCTTTAGTTTAGCTTCTGGGAACATGGAGATTAATTAGATTGCTCCTGTCCTGTCCTTAAGAAGCTCACAGTCAGATGCAAGGACAACAGTCAGGTTTTAGCTTAAATACCTAATTATATAATCTTCATAAACAATTTTAATGGAAAGAATATATTTCAAAATTCTGCATTAATTTATTAACAACTACCTACCGAATAGTATTCCTGGCATATAAATATTTAAAAAGTGCTTTGTTCACTATTTAGTTCCACATCAGCATATAATTACTAATTTTGAAGATGATTCAACGATGTAAAAGAATATTTACTCATTTCTATTTGGAAGCAATCAGTGTATCTAAGAAAATATGTTGTTTGTTTTCAAAATCTTTACATAAAAGCAACTTCCCACATTACTTGTTAAATGTAATTGTGTTGTTTTTCTGAAAGAGAAGATTGCAAAATGAATATATTGTAACACATTTTAGTAAGAAAAAGAATGGTCAAATATTGAAAACTTGTTTCTCCTTGTCAGCGTTATTTAAAGCTCTTGATTTGGGATTATTTAAAATACCGTTGACAAACATTTTACAAATAATTGCCTACAGTTATAAAAATACAACTTTTAGATAAAACTCACTTGTAATCCATGAAGGCGGAATTTTGTATTTTTCTTTTTAATTTAGCTGGATTATGTTTTGAAGTTTAATATAATTAAGTCTTATTTTAAGATCAAGCTAAGTTGAATTGAGGCTTATTTAACAGAAATTTGAATTCATGGTAAAGTCACTAGAAAAGTCAAGATTTAAAAACCATTGACATGCTAAATATAAAATTCAGTTATAATATCCAAACTTTTTTTTTTTTCTTGAGATGGAGTGTAGTTCTGTCATCCAGGCTGGAGTGCAATGGCACTATCTCGGCTCACTACAATCTCAAGCCATTCTCCTGCCTCACCCTCCTGAGTAGCTGGGACTACAGGTGTGTGCCATCACACCTGGTGAATTTTTGTATTTTTAGTAGACATGGGGCCTCACCGTGTTGGCCAGGCTGGTCTCGAACTCCTGACCTCAGGTGATCCACCCGCCTCGACCTCCCAAAATGCTGGAATTACAGGTGTGAGTCCCCATGCCTGGCCAATAATATCCAAATTTGATGAGATTACTTGGGTTAGTTTATAAGTTAATACGATAGAACTGTGAAAGATGATAGTACTGCTCACAGTGGCCTTTTCAGCAAAGAAATATCTTAATATGCTTCTTGCCACTATGTTTAGCTTAGACAGTTTAAAGTTGCCTAACATCGGGGAACACTGTGCTTCCCAGCATCACATCTAATGTTGCCTTATCACTATCACAAGAATAGAAACAATTGATGTTATCATTATTTTTTGAGACACATTTTTCCATAATAATGTCCATTGCAATTTTAATGAAACCCAAATGGAAATTCAATTAATTAAAAATCCATCCTTTTTTCATTTCCTCATTTTCAATGTAATTGAAACATTAACATGAACTGAGAATAGAAAAAAATTAAAAACTCAAAAAAAATTATTAAATGCAATGTGTTGGTATTATCCTGCATGTCATGTATTTGCTATCTTTGGTTCATGGGGAGCTGATTCTGGCAGTCCACGGTACCACTGGAGACCTAACCCTAACCCAGAACCATAGGAATCAAGCTGCCATACTGATCAGGAACAAACTCCATTGTGTGCACATCTTTTCAAAAATAATTATTTTCATGGACCCTCCAATGTGGAAGTAGAGTATCTTTATTCTCACATTACTTAAATATGCATAAATATAAAATTAGGTATAAACTCTTTATGCTTTTATTCTTTACTTTTATTTTGAGACAGAATCTCACTCTGTTGCCCAGGCTGGAGTGCAGTGGCAGGATCTTGGCTCATTACAACTTCCACTTCAGGCACTCAAGCTGTTCTCCTGCCTCAGCCTCCTGATTAACTGGGATTACAGGTGCCCACCACCATGCCCAGCTAATTTTTGTATTGTTAGTAGAGATAAGGTTTCATCATGTTGGCCAAACTGGTCTCGAACTCGTGTTCTTAGGTGATCCACTTGCCTTGGGAACTCCCAACGTACTGGGATGACAGGCATGAGCCACTGCACCCGGTCTCTTTATGCTTTTGTTTCATATCACTCTGAAGTCAAAACAAATTTACAGACTAAAACAAAACAAATTACAAAACATAAATAATTTAAATTGTCAAACGTAATTCATTTTGCTGAAACTAAATTTCTGCTTGTACTTGGTCTGTGTCATGGATTATTCCTTTAATTTTAACATGCTTATTCAACTTTGTTGGACTGAAGTCAATTTTCTCACCAGTTTTACACTCCCTTAGAACCTTCATCCCTGCAGTTCACAGTGATGTCATTTGGAGTTCACGCGGCAGGAATGCATCATTTGCCAACTAAATCTGCCTCTGTTCTGTTCTCATTAGCCTGAAACAATTAAAGTAGTACTATTTGATTTGTGACAACTCATTTATAAATATAATTACAAATTTGGATACTGGAACTGTGAGAAAGTGTTTGGAACTAAAGCAGTCATACCACTGATTCAGAGTATGCTATTTTTATTTTTTTTAATCTTTAGCAATGATGTTAAAAATTTAAAAAGTCTGATAGGTAATGAAAAGACCTCTAAAAACTTGTCCTTGAACTTCTGCTTATAAAAACAGTCCGAAAATAACTCTGATAGGAAGCTATTTCTCACTTTATATCCTTTCTATCCTCCGTCAGTTTAACTTTGGGAGGGGCAGCAAATAACATCTGAAAGCTGGACATAGGTAGTCCTGACTGTGGTGCCTCATGCCTGTAATGCCAGAACTTTGGGAGGCTAAGGTGGTGGATCACTTGACGCCAGGAGTTCGAGACTAGCCTGGCCAACATGGTGAAACCCGGTCTCTACTAAAAATACAAAAAATTAGCTGGACGTGGTGGCACACACCTGTAATCCCAGCTACTTGGGAGGCTGAGGCAGGAGAATTGCTTGAACCTGGAGGTGGAGGTTGCAGTTGGTTGAGATCATGCCATTGCACTCCAGCCTGGACAACAGGAGTGAAACTCTGCCTCAAAAAAAAAAAAAAAAAATGATAAAAAGAAATAATAAATAATAAACTCCATAAAACAAAACAAAACAACAACAACAAAAACAAAGATAGTCCTGGAAGGGAACAGATCAAGATGACATGGAGTCTTGGCATCTGAGTCATCAACAGAATCAAGTGGAGCAAATGAGAAAACAAAACTGTATGTAGAGTGTAGGTGCTTCATAATGGCTCTATTGTGAAGGAGTCTCCCTGAAAATCGCCCTTTGGGATTCAATGTGTGAGCCAATGCTCCTTCATAGGTTAGCATCTGGCATCATTCATAAGTTCAACATTCTCATGTATTGGTGGAAGATTCACACCCTAAGGTGAGCCATCTTGATATACGATGAACTTTTATCAGGGCATTGTTAGAGCTTAAAAATTAGGCACTTGGCAAATTTTGATGACTCCTGCCTGAGCTGCAGAAGCCTGCTAGTGCACCAGGATGCTGTCAGATTAAGGATATCATATGGCTTAGTCCATAAGAGCTCTGAGTTCCACCTTGGACCCTGAAGCTTTAGACTAGGATGACTACCAGGATGACCTTGAGCAAGGAGTGGAGGCCTGTATAAACATCAGGTTGTTCTACTGTCAAATGGGAATAGTAGTAGCACTTCCCTTATAACGCTGTAAGGGAGCAACTAAATGGGCTAAAGCAGGGAAAGTTCTTAACACCTACCCAGCACAGAGCAAGTGCTTAATAAATGGAACCATTATTATTTACATTAGTAAAAAAATCAATATTTTCATGTAAGCATGGGGAAGGATGTCTCTAGAATAGTGGTTCTCAACCTTGTGTGTTGAAGAGCTATAAGAAGTAGTAACAGACCAGGCGCGGTGGCTCATGCCTGTAATCCCAGCACTTTGGGAGGCTGACGTGGGCAGATCATGAGGTCATGAGATCAAGACCATCCTGGCTAACACGGTGAAACCCTGTCTCTACTAAAAATATATTTTAAAAAATTTGCTGGGCGTGGTGGCAGGCGCCTATTGTCCCAACTACTCGGGAGGCTGAGGCAGGAGAATGGCGAGAACCTGGGAGGTCGAGGTTGCAGTGAGCCGATATCGTGCCACTGCACTCCAGCCTGGGCGACAGAGCAAGACTCTGTTTCAAAAAAAAAGAAAAAAGAAAAAAAAAAAAAAGAGAAAAGAAAAGAAGTAGTAACACCTTGATCCTATCCCAGAGATTCTGATGTACTTGGTACATGGTGTGGCTTGAACATGCAGATTTTAGAAAGTTCCCAGATGGTTCTACTGTACAGCCAAGATTGAGAATCAATTGCTTGTCTAGCAGAGCTCACAGTAGGGGTAGTCTAGTGTCATGCATACTGGAAATTCAGTTCCTCAGTCCCAGTCAGACTGTTGATAATTGATGCTGGGGCAAGACACTTTCCTACTCAGTTTCCCATTTATCTAGAATAACGGCCAGATTCCAACCTAACCTCATAGATTCAAAATTGTATGCTCTACTGGCTCAGAGAAGAGGAAAAAAAAAAAAAAAAAAAAAAAAGTCCTGGCCGGGCACGGTGGCTCAAGCCTGTAATCCCAGAACTTTGGGAGGCCGAGTCGGGCGGATCACGAGGTCAGGAGATCGAGACCATCCTGGCTAACATGGTGAAACCCTGTCTCTACTAAAAATACAAAAAACTAGCCAGGCGACGTGGCGGGCACCTATAGTCCCAGCTACTCGGGAGGCTGAGGCAGGAGAATGGCGTGAACTCGGGAGGCGGAGCTTGCAGTGAGCTGAGATCCGGCCACTGCACTCCAGCCTGGGTGGCAGAGCGAAACTCCGTCTCAAAAAAAAAAAAAAAAAAAAAAAAAAAAGTCCTCTTGGCTATAGCTCTATCTCTAAGCTGCTTTGGAAAAAAAGTCAAATCAATGAAGCAGTTATTTTTAAACTGTTCATCTAAAGGTAAGCAAGCATGAAAAAAAAAGTAATCCTCCTTTTCACTTTTTTACTTCTTAATATTTATAAACATACCACAATAGTTTTGATATTTGGAGACACAAAACACAGAATGTTAAATGTGTAGCAGCTGGAAGTTGGAAAGTGTGTATATTACCATAATTTTCCATTGGCTACTTTCTTTCTACCACTTAACCAAGAAAACCAAAGATCTGAGAATGTCTTCTACAGCAGCCCTGGCTCCTGGGATGTAGAAGGTGACTCTTGTATTAGATATGCCCCTGACAGGAAGGTCTTCATGTATTTTATGGGCAGGAAGGTTTAGTGGGGAGGACAGATGAAAGTTCATACCTATGTTGATGTTGAATCTCAGTACCAGGCCCAAATTCATAAGGATTCACCCCAGTTCCTTGGCCATCCATTCACAACCACCTCCTAGTAGTTAGGCTTTAGAAAGTACACTGAAGGAAAACATCAGTGACCATCATGTGATGTACAAGTAGCACAATAATGACCATGTGCATAGCAATTCATGGCGTATGGAATACTTTCATGTAAGTCATTCAAAATTTTAAGAAATAGCATTTACCTTACAAGGCTGCAGAGGGGAGCTAAATGGACTAAATCAGGGAAATTTATTGGCACATTCCCCGCACAGAGCAAGTGCTGAATTTTATTTTAAATTTTTAAATTAAAAATATATTGTTGGCCGGGTGTGGTGGCTCATGCCTATAATCCTAATATTTTGGGTGGCCGAGGCGGGCAGATCACTTGAGCTCAGAAGTTCAAGACCAGCCTGGCCAACATGGTGAAACCCCGTCTGTACTAAAAATACAAAAATTAGCTGGGCATGGTGGTAGGCACCTGTAATCTCAGCTACTTGGGAGGCTAAAGCACGAGAATCACTTGTATCTAATAGGCAGAGGTTGCAGTGAGCCGAGATCATGCTCCTGCATTCCAGCCTGGGTGACAGAGCAGGACTCAGTCTCAAAAAATAAAATAAATAAAATGAAAATAAATAAATACACACACACACACACACACACACAGAGTGTATTAGTGTTCACAATAAACCTGTGTGGATAAAATATATATATATATATATATATATATATATATATATATATTTATTTATTATTATACTTTAAGTTCTAGGGTACATGTGCATAACATGCAGGTTTGTTACATGTGTATACTTGTGCCATGTTGGTGTGCTGCACCCATCAACTCATCAGCACCCATCAACTTGTCATTTATATCAGGTATAACTCCCAATGCAATCCCTTCCCCCTCCCCCCTCTCCATGATAGGCCCCTTCCCGAGTCCAAGTGATCTCATTGTTCAGTTCCCACCTATGAGTGAGAACATGCGGTGTTTGGTTTTCTGTTCTTGTGATAGTTTGCTAAGAATGATGGTTTCCAGCTGCATCCATGTCCCTACAAAGGACACAAACTCATCCTTTTTTATGGCCGCATAGTATTCCATGGTGTATATGTGCCATATTTTCTTAATCCGGTCTGTCACTGATGGACATTTGGGTTGATTCCAAGTCTTTGCTATTGTGAATAGTGCCGCAATAAACATCCGTTTGCATGTGTCTTTATAGCAGCATGATTTATGATCCTTTGGGTATATACCCAGTAATGGGATGGCTGGGTCATATGGTACATCTAGTTCTAGATCCTTGAGGAATCTCCATACTGTTTTCCATAATGGTTGAACTAGTTTACAATCCCACCAACAGTGTAAAAGTGTTCCTATTTCTCCACATCCTCTCCAGAACCTATTGTTTCCTAACTTTTTAATGATTGCCATTCTAACTGGTGTGAGATGGTATCTCATTGTGGCTTTGATTTGCATTTCTCTGATGGCGAGTGATGATGAGCATTTTTTCATGTGTCTGTTGGCTGTATGAATGTCTTCTTTTGAGAAATGTCTGTTCATATCCTTTGCCCACTTTTTGATGGGGTTGTTTGTTTTTTTCTTGTGAATTTGTTTGAGTTCTTTGTAGGTTCTGGGTATTAGCCCTTTGTCAGATGAGTAGATTGCAAAAATTTTCTCCCATTCTGTAGGTTGCCTGTTCACTTTGATGGTAGTTTCTTTTGCTGTGCAGAAGCTCTTTAGTTTAATTAAATCCCATTTGTCAATTTTGGCTTTTGCTGCCGTTGCTTTTGGTGTTTTAGACATGAAGTTAGCAAAGTCTCAGGATACAAAATTAATGTGCAAAAATCACAAGCATTCTTATACACCAGTAACAGACAAACAGAGAGCCAAATCAGGAATGAATTTCCATTCACAATTGCTTCAAAGAGAATAAAATACCTAGGAATCCAACTTACAAGGGACGTAAAGGACCTCTTCAAGGAGAACTACAAACCACTGCTCAGTGAAATCAAAGAGGACACAAACAAATGGAAGAACATACCATGCTCATGGATAGGAAGAATCAATATCGTGAAAATGGCCATACTGCCCAAGGTAATTTATAGATTCAGTGCCATCCCCATCAAGTTACCAATGAGTTTCTTCACAGAATTGGAAGAAACTGCTTTAAAGTTCATATGGAACCAAAAAAGAGCCTGCATTGCCAAGACAATCCTAAGTCAAAAGAACAAAGCTGGAGGCATCACGCTACCTGGCTTCAAACTATACTACAAGGCTACAGTAACCAAAACAGCATGGTACTGGTACCAAAACAGAGATATAGACCAATGGAACAGAACAGAGTCCTCAGAAATAATACCACACATCTACAGCCATCTGATCTTTGACAAACCTGAGAGAAACAAGAAATGGGGAAAGGATTCCCTATTTAATAAATGGTGCTGGGAAAATTGGCTAGCCATAAGTAGAAAGCTGAAACTGGATCCTTTCCTTACTCCTTACACGAAAATTAATTCAAGCTGGATTAGAGACTTAAATGGTAGACCTAATACCATAAAAACCCTAGAAGAAAACCTAGGTAGTACCATTCAGGACATAGGCATGGGCAAGGATAAAATATTTTTATTCTAGTTTTGCAGAAGAGGAAACTGATGCATAGAGAGATAAGGTGATTCATTTGGTGGTATCCATATAGTAGGTGTCTGAGCAAGGACTCTATCTCCCATGACAAATTCTAGGTATCTCCACTGGACTGGGCTCACATATGAAGGGGAAACTTGAATCTTACAGAACCGGGAAGTCTCATAATCCTTTAGTGCCTGTGACAGGAGCACTTAACTCTTGAAGAGCTGAGATTTATCCTTTCCCCTATCCTCCTCTCTAATATCTTCTTTCATGCCTGCCTTTCTCCACTGTCTTGTATTCTTTCTTGGACTTTCTGTATTTTCTCTTCCCTTTTTTCTCTTTCTTTCAAGAATCTGGTAACTTCACAGAGCTGGAGCCTCTTTTCTCTTCGAAATATATCTATAATTCTTCTTGAGCTCCACTTTACTTTTCCCAAAGGAAGTCTTTCCTTGTCCTGATTAAGATGAGTGTCCTTCTCTGGTCCTTCTGCTCCTTGTCTGGAGCCAAACGCCCTTCTGAGTTCATGCAGACTTCATCTCGCGAGACACTGGATGGCAGACTTCATCTCAGGAGACCCTGGATCCAGATCCCCATCTACCACTGGACCTGAGGGACAGAGGAAACTATTCCTTTCCCCTAGCTTCCCTTCTACTATCTTTATTCTTTCCTGCATTTCTCTATGTTCTTGTATTCTTCCCCTGGCTTTCTTTATCTCGTACTCTCTTTTGTGTTCTTTCTCCCAAGAATCTGGTAACTTCACAGCGCTGGAGCCTGTTTTCTTCACAGCTTTGAGCCCATTCCTACTTGGCACTAAGGTTCTTGTGTCTGCCAGGCTCTATGTAACATCACCCTTGAACATCCTCTGAATCTGTGCTTAAAGTTTGCATGTACTGTGCATACTCTTCTTTAGTCCTGCCAACGGAGGGCTGCTCTTGCCTCTGGTTTCTGCCTCCTTCCACCCAAGCCTCTGCTGCTGAGGCCCATACCCTTGTAAAGTATAATATGTTCTCCTTCTTCTTCAGGGGTTCTGTATCCTTATCAAGGAAGCTTCGTGAGGAACTGAGATTACCCATTTTCTTTTATTGATTAGTCTTCAACTCTGGGATATGTTAACTGATTCAATAAGTTTAATTATTTTAAGATTGAGAATTTTTTTTTCTGTTAAAATGCTATAAAATCATGCTATTGATCTCAACCTTTAGATTTAAAGGGTAAAAATTGTTTTCTATAGAACTCTCAATTTCATGCTAAATTTTTCTTTTTAGAGAACATGTTTTTCCACATGGTAAGATTGAATAATAATCATTTGAACTAGACCAGAATTTAAGTCTGATGTCATTCATATAGAAGATTATTTTTGCTTATGAATAATTTAAACCAATTTTTGGTTTGCTGGTGTTCAGCAAAGAAAACCAGTTGAGTATATATTTCTCTTCTTTTTTCTATCTTTGTTAGTCACCATGTGTTTTTAAATTTAAATTAGTGTATGTATTATTAGATGCGTGACATAGAAAATGTCTAACCTATATGGAAATTGAGGGTTCCAAAAGCTGTGTAATTTGAGTTAGATAATATAAGACCTTGATTTGTTTCTTTATTGCTGAGTTCTGGTATATTTTATATAAGCCATTGCTGCATAGCCTAAAAGAGAGTCGATTCCTTTATCAACCTCATTTTACTCAACTGTAGCAAACTAAATTTTAATTCGATGATGGCCAATGGCTATTTCAGGTCTAACATCTTTTTCATGTTAGTTCCAAACCACCAACCTTACATAAAATATGTAAGTGAAACTCAATTATTTAGTATAAAAATCTCAGATATCTCTTATTTTTTAAAGGTTACTAAAAAGGACCACAATATAAATATATTTCCCTAACTAGGTAAATAGTGGTTTCTGTAGTCGAAACAAAAGCATCATTTTCTTTCTTTATTTCTTCCTTTCTTCCATTTATCCTCCCTTCCTTACATTTTTCCTCCCTTCCTTCCTCCCTTCCTTCCTTCCTTCCTTCCTCCCACCCTCCCTCCTTCTCCTCTTCCTTCCTCTTCCCTTCCTTTCCCTTCTCTTCCCTTTTCTTCTTTCTTTTATCTTACTTTGTTTAATAATGACTCTTGTGATTAAAATGTCTATATTGGCACACCCTCACGAGATTTAAGATGGATTAGTTTCTTTTAAAACTAAGTTGTACTTTTAGGGTAGATACTTAATCATTCCAATATATAAGGATATTTACACTTCCAAATATAAACTCCCCAAAGTTGGGAACATTATTCAAATGCATGCACATTTAAAAATCTTTTCAGACATTGTTACTTTATTTCTACTAGATGGTTCTGTGATTCATTAAAGCCTGTGACTCCATTAAATGGGGAGGCAGCTCAACGGGAAACTCTTACTGTCTCTGGTTGTTCCACCACCTTACCTTGAATCTGCCTACCTACATTTCATTAAAGCAATTAACCACGACCTTGTATATTCCTGTGGTTTAATGTTTAGGAGACTCAGATGCCTGATCACTCAGTAAGAACACACAATCTTGTGAGCCATCAGAGTTGCTCAGAACTCTTTCAATTCTCAAAAGTCCTTAATTTGAAGAGGCAGTTCGCTAATGCCTTAAACAAGTTCCCATGACCTCTCCATCTGCTTGCATTAAAATAAGGTAAATTGCTCGCTCTTCTTTCACTTTTTCCAAAAGTGACATGGACATGATTACCATCTCCATCACCCAAACAACAAATGTTTTGATAACCCTCCACTTCTCCCTTCAGAATCCACAGCGCACCACCTCCGGAAGAATGGTGTGGGGGAGTAGAGCATACAAACCTGCTCTGTGAGTTGAAGGAGCTATTCACACACCTTTGCATTTCTCTTCCTGCAGGTATTTAACCTATGGCAAGTGCATTCAGACTTTCCATATTTATCCAAACATTCTTACTGACAGGTGTCAATTGTAATTAACATAAATATTTTTTGTTAAATATATCTAGCAGTCCATTCTGTATTCTTAGAACTTGCTGTATCCACGACTTAATGGTATTATTGTCTGTTTAATGATCTCTCTCTCTCTCTTCCCATAAAACTAGGATCTATTTGAATTCATCAGCTTTGTAATATTTGTTTACATCCTGCATATTCTGGTACAGTTTCTGCGGCTGAATGACTAACTCATTGACCACTCTTGTTTGATCACATTCAGGGAAGGAATATACTTAGCCAGGTTTTATATGAGGGAGGCCAAGTGTTTAGACCAAGAACTCTAAACTGGTAATTTACTTCATTGAAATTAACCCCACATATTTTGGTACTTTGTTATTTATACTACAACATTTACTTATACAACACATCCCATAAAAAAGGATACATTGGATGAAATGAAACTGAATTTGAGACTTAACAAATTGGTAGAATATGGGTTTAGAAAGGGTTTGCCTTTTTTTTTTTTTTTTTTTTTGAGTTGGAGTTCCTCTCTTTTTGTGCAGGCTGGAGTGCAGTGGCGCGATCTTGGCTTCACTGCAACTTCCGGCTCCCGGGTTCAAGTGATTCTCCTTCCTCAGTCTCCAGAGTAGCTGGGATTGCAGGTGTTCACCACCTCACCCAGCTAATTTTGTATTTTTAGTAGAGACGGGGGTTTCACCATGTTGGCCAGGCTGGTTTCGAACTCCTGACCTCATGTGATCTGCCCGCCTTGGCCTCCCCAAGTGCTAGGATTATAGGCATGAACTACCGTGCTCAGCCTGCCTCTCTTTTACTTACTCTTAGAACTGGAATCTTGTGGAACAGGCTGTGCAGTTTTGAATATTTGCTGCCTACATTTTACATACCTTTTTAAGATGTCTTCTGCAGGAAAAAAAAACCTATAGTAAGAGATACACACTCAGAAAATAAAATACTGTGTTTGCTTATAGCTTCTCTCCTAAAAACTGTCAGTTAAGACTGTCTGTTTTAGCCACCAGAAACCCCCAAATGGATTGTATGAATCTTATACTTCAGGCACCGAGTAGGGGCTTTGCCACTGATGCCTTCATTCGTACTCCTTAGGTCAACTGGTCACTCAGTTGGCATGTTGGATCTGCTTGGATTGTAGTAAAGCTACAAATATCATTCCTGCACTCAAGAGACTGGTAATTTATAAAAGGAGACAAAATTTTAGTGTAACATACAGTAAAGGGTAATAAGTTACTCAAACTACTAGTCTTGAACAGAGAAATTGTAAACGAAAAATACAAGAGCTTACTACTTCTGATTTTCTGCTCATATAGGTATGTCTTTTATTTCAAAATATTTGTTTATGCCCAAAATTATACACAAATACAAACACACAGACACACTACAGCATACTAATGTGTTCAAAACACGGAACAGCTGTGAAGAACATTCTTGAACTCAATGAACTCCACCCTTGCTGAAAGAGAAAAATGGACAGTGTTATCCACGAATATATATTATCCTACATACACACACTATATGTATGTATGTATTTACACATATGGCTAATAGTTTGTAATATACACACATACATACTTATATTAATATTTAGGGTATAAATATTCTCACATTAGATAAAATATTACTAAAAAGCCTATAAACTTCTGTCAAGTGGATAGATACTAGATTCATAATTTAAAAACTATTCTTTTGAAAAGTCAGAGGAAAAATATTCTGATACTTTGAATGGCTACTCAAATAACTACAGGAATAATTAAAGTTAATATTTTCTTGTCCTGACTTTGAACTTGTTTGGGACAAGTGATAGTATGTATTCAATTCTTCCTAATAATTAGTGTCAAGAAAAAAAAAACATTATCTTCTGTTCTTTCCCCTTTTGGACAAAAAGCTGACTGGTAGCTGAGGACTGGATAAGGAACATATTAGTCTGTTCTCATGCTGCTAATAAAGACATACCCAATACTGGTAGCTTATAAAGGAAAGAGGTTTAATTGACTCACAGTTTCACATGGCTGGGGAGGCCCCACAAACATGGTAGAAGGCAAAGGAGGAGCAAAGTCATGTCTTGCATGGCGGCAGGCAAGAGAGAGTGTGTATAGGGGAATTCCCCTTTATAATACCATCAGATCGTGTGAGACGTGTTCACTATCACAAGAACAGCATGAGAAAGACCCACCCCCATGTTTCAACTACCCCCCCGCAGAGTCCTTCCCCCAACATGTGGGAATTATGGGAGCTACAATTAAGATGAAAAACAGTCAAACCATATTAAAGGAAGTATGGTGGTCCAAATATTAGTACCAGACAGTGTTGTTATTATAACTCAGCAGTCATTAATTTATCCACTCAAAAAATATTTACTGAGCTCAAGGCCAAGCACATAGAATCAATGCTGGGGGTAAAGATAAAAAAAACACACAAGACAAAATCCATATTCCAGAAACAATAGCAGAAATATTTCCTGTCCCACATGCTCTTCCAGAGCTTTTTATGAAGTCTATGCCCTCTCCTCTTGAACTTGGTCAGGCTTTTGTAACTGACTTGACTGTACAGCAACCCTGACTTCTGAGGGCCAGGTCAAAAAAGGTAATGCAACTTCTGGTTTTCTTGGGATACTTGCTTTGGGGGCCTTGAGCTCCCATTTGAGAAGTCTGAGGTTGCCATCTTGTGTGGAAGCCCAAACTGACTCCTGCAGAGCAAACACGTGGAGAGGAGAGATGTCCAGTCAGCCCTTAGATGACTTCCACTGTTCCAGCTCTAGTCACTATCTGCAGACTGCAGAAGACTGCAGATCTATGCAGATATGCCCAAGACTGAATCATCTATGACTGCAGAAGAAACTCCAAGCCAGAATTGCCCAACTAGATGATTCTCAAATTTCTGACCCCTAGAAATCATGAGAGATAAATGATTGTTGTATTTTGAATAACCACTTTGAGATTATTTGTTATGCAACAATTGACACTGGAACAGACCTGAAGTGTGTTCTAATTTCATGGGAGCTATGAGCCTTAATAATTTACATACATTTCATAATAAATTATATAGAGATCACAATGTAAGAGAGAGAGACTTATAAATGTCATGAGAGAAAAGTAATTAAAGCACCATATAAACTCAGAGAAAGGTGAAATGAAGTACCCCTGAAGTTAACATTGAAAACCCTGTTGGAGAGCTGATGAATGAACTGGGCCTTCACTTAAGGATGAAATTTGGACATGATAAGAAAATTTCAGGTAGAAGGAACAAGTTATTCATCAACATATAACTGACTTTATATATAATACCTTACACGTGTCTCAATTATAGTGGCCTATTTAAACCTTATAGGACAAGATTACCATTCTATGGTGCCTTATGCCATTTTATTTTATGGCAAAATCATCCTTATGTTTTTACTTCTACTCTGGAATTCATGTCTGTTTCTCTGTTTCATACAGTATGTGTTATTTTGAGAGGTGCTGGGATTTATGGCATCCTCTATCTTCATCAAAACCACATTGTCAGAGCATCTGCCATGTTCTTGTCCCTCTGGCTGGATTTGGAGAAAAGGGAGGAACAGGACATTGTCTTTGCCCTAAAGGAGCTCATGGCTTAGTCCCCGTGGCAGTGCTGGAAACTGGGGTATTAAAAGAGTGGCAAGTTAAGAGAAAACTAGTGGCACATAGGAGGGAGTAAGCCACCGTGCAGAGGAGGTGATATTCTAACTGAATCATTAAGGATTCAACTTTGCCAGACAGAAAGAGAAAGAAAGAATTCCCAATGGGGGGGTGGTGGCACACACCTGTAATCCCAGCTACTCAGGAGGCTGAGGCAGGAGAATGGTGTGAACCTAGGAAGCAGAGGTTGCAGTGAGCCGAGATCACGCCACTGCACTCCAGCCTGGGTGACAGAGAAAGACTCCGTCTCAGAAAAAAAAAAAAAAAAAAAAAAAAGTTCCCAGCAGAGAAGACAGGAAGAGAAATAGCTCCAAATGTAAAACATGGTATATTTTTGGGAAACACAAATAGTTCAGCACAACCCAGGGCATAAGATCTAAGTTGGGAACCTGAGTGTTGAGCTAGAAGAGGAGGTAGAAGGCAGCTGACTGAGGGGCCTGCGTTCCTCATTTGCTGAGAGGTTTGGCCTCCATCCCAAAGGTGACAGATAATCTTAGGAAAGGTCTCGTCGTATTGAGCTTATACATTCAAATTGCAATTATTTCTTATGTAGCTGTTCTCTCTATGTATGGTTGTTGGAGACAGAACATACTTTTTGATGAAAAACCATCACATTTCTGCTTACTTTAAGATTCTGACATGCATTTCCCCAATGGGTAGTATTCACCCTAATGATTAGACCTAATGTAGCCTGAAGAAAATGCCACCTTACAGGAATCAGAGGCAATATATTGCAAAGCGTTTTCCACTCACTGCTCTTTCTGGAAATGTGGTTTCTCATGCCATGAAACTTGCATGATGCCATAAAGAGACTGATTGTAGTAATTTATGGACCCTGGCTCTGTCAGATCCATTGATCTCCTAGAGACAGATTAATTACAATTTAAGAACCCCTACCCCCATACAAAACACACACTATCGGTCTTTTCCCACTGTCAGGAAATTCTGGTGGTAAATAATTCAAGAAAAATGCAACCCCAGTGGGAACTGCAAGTGCCTGTATTTCATGACCCATGATATCCTCTATGACGTGCGATGCTGTGCCAGTGAGGACCACAGGCTCATTAATGAACCCTCACATTGCCGTGTTGTTCTGCTCCCTTTGGCTCAGGTTATCTGATCTGCCCAAAGTCTTTTCATTCATCGTCCTCTACAAAGAAGGGCATTTCCTCCACAAAACCCATCCTCATATTTTTTCTTTTCTGGAAGGCTGATGGTGTTCTAAATGCCTTATACATGTTTTGTTGTTATTGTTTTCTGTTCAGGTCTTTTAGAGTTTCAGGAAGAGACTTTAAAATCAGTCACCATTGTCCATTGAAGATATTTGTTTTTTTGACTTTATTCAGTTGACAATAATACTCCCTAGGCAGTTAATAACTCTGGCTATATATTTCATGGTAAACAGCAGATATGACTTTAGAGCCCAAAGAATTGATGGTCTAGCTCAGTATTGTCGGTAAAAAAGCAATGTTTAAAAAAGCAGTCTTTTACAAAACATTAGCTGAGCATAGTGGTGGGTGCCTGTAACCCCAGCTACTCAGCAGGCTGAGGCAGAAGAATCGCTTGAACCCAGGAGGCAGAGGTTGCAGTGAGCCAAGATTGTGCCACTGCACTCCAACCTGGGCGACAGAGCTAGATTCCATTTCAAAAAAAAAAAAAAAAAAAAGTGTTTTAGAATGGGCAAAACACTTGTGCATAAGGTCCTTTGAGCCCTTTTGGGTGTTGGTTACTTGGGCACACCAATTAGCTTGGGGTACATTCTGTTCTGTTCTGTTTCTTCCAAATCTTTTTCTTAGACTTTCCCCTCCTGTCCTTCTCTAGGGTGAGTGCCTTTAATATATTTATTTTTAATGTCAGCAATTCACATTCTTGTGTCATTTAACTCTCACAACAATCTTGGAAGAGAAGTACTGTTAATCTAGTT
This sequence comes from Rhinopithecus roxellana, assembly GCF_007565055.1. Classification (NCBI taxonomy): domain Eukaryota; kingdom Metazoa; phylum Chordata; class Mammalia; order Primates; family Cercopithecidae; genus Rhinopithecus; species Rhinopithecus roxellana. The sequence continues at coordinate 116,310,068 of NC_044565.1, read as the reverse complement.
TTCCCAATGAGGAACTGACATTTAGAGAAATTCAGTAACATGCCCCAGGTTACAGGGCTACCCCTGTAGAGCTCAGCTCCCAATCCTCAACTGTCTGACTTCAAAGTGTTTTTCTTATTCACTGTCCTAAGTATATTCCCTTCCAAGTAGCTACATAAAATAATTTCTAGAAGTTTCCTTCTGCTTAGGCCTTTAAGAATATGACAAAGGGATTGCTTGATGCTTATAAAGTTTTGTCATATCATTTAGTATTTTTAATTATAATGAACATGGAGGGCATATCTAAGCTTCCATCCTCTGTCTTTTGAGATTAATACAAAATTGACATAGGTTTTTGCTTGCACTAATCCAGGAGTGTCCAATTGTTTGGCTTCCCTGGGCTACATTGGAAGACAAAGGACTGTCTTGGGTATAACATAAAGCAGACTAACACAGGAACAGAAAACCAAACACCACATGTTCTCACCCATGAGTGGGAGCTGAGCAATGAGAACACATGGACACAGAGAGGGGAACATCACACACTGGGGCCTGTCAGGGGGTCGGGCGCTAAAGGAAGGGTAGCATTAGGAGAAATAGCTAATGTACATGTCGGGTTGATGGGTGCAGCAAACCACCATGGCACATGTATTCCTATGTAACAAACCTGCACATTCTGCACATGTATCCCAGAACTTAAAGTATAATATTAATAATAAACAGACTAACACTGATGATAGCTGATGAGCTAAAAAAAAAAAAAAGGTCCATGCATAAATCTCATAATGTTTTGAGAAACTTTACGAAGTTGTATTGGCTTGCGTTCAAAGCAGCCCTGGGCCACATGTGTCCGGAGCTGTGGGTTGGACCAGCTTGGAGCAAACCCTCCTGTTTGCTATTTGTTCTTCCCTCACCCACCCAGAAATGGAATGCAATCTCTGCTCTATAATTTTTTAAAGGCATTTATATGTACAAAACAGACCTTAATAAATATTTGGGGCAGTGATTGGGTTTTATTTAGTAGCCGTGCAAACAATGTAAAATGGAATACTAGGTGTACCATCAAAAGTGAATATACAAATTCAATTACAAGATTAATACAGTAGCCAGAATTCCTTGTAAACAATACTAAAATAGAATAAAAATGAAAGTTGCTGGCAGGGTGCGGGGGCTCACGCCTGTAATCCCAGCACTTTGGGAGGCCGAGGTGGGCGGATCATGAGGTCAGGAGATCGAGACTATCCTGGCTAACACAGTGAAACCCCGTCTCTACCAAAAATACAAAAAATTAGCCAGATGTGGTGGTGGGTGCCTGTAGTCCCAGCTACTTGGGAGGCTGAAGCAGGAGAATGGTGTGAAGCCAGGAGGCAGAGCTTGCAGTGAGCCAAGATCATGCTACTGCACTCTAGCCTGGGCAACAGAGCGAGACTCCATCTCAAAAAAAAAAAAAAAAAAAAAAAAAAGAAAGTTGCTTTTACTGTAGATCATATATTTTATCCTTAATGTGTCATATGCAAGATGCCTGTCTTTCTGGCATCTTACTGCTTGAAAACCCTTCCTTCCCACTACTGATTTTCTCAGCAGCATCAGCATCAGCATCCAGCCACGTCAGGCTCTTCACTCTACAAAAATGGCTTGCAGCTCAGTTCCACTCTTTTTGATTTTTTAAATGTGGAGTTATCTAGTGTTCCAACTCTCAAAATGACTCATCAATGTACTCTGCAAAACAAAGGACCATTTCCTCTTTTCATCTCTTTGTAGCCTGGTAAACCTGCTTGCAAATAGGAATTTAGTCATCTTCCCTCAAAAGTCTTTAGCAATGTAAAGATATGAAAGGGCCCGCTCTCTTCCTTTACTGTCCATACACTCACCTCCAAAATATTCAAACTAGAAAGCTTCTACAGTCAGATCTGGTCTCGTGTATCTTTTTAAAAAATAATCATGCTGCACAATCATACTACATAGAGACACAAATTGTATTACAAGGTTATACCTGGTTATGAATTTCCAAACAGTTCCTCATTAAGGAATAAATGAAAACTCTACAAAAATTATTTTCTACCTTATTTTTGGTATTATTCACTTCTACTGAATTTTTTTTTTTTTTTTTTTTTGATAGAGTCTTGCTCTTTCTCCCAGGCTGGAGTGCAGTGGTGTGATCTCGGCTCACTACAACCTCTGCCTTCCCAGTTCAAGCAATTCTCCTGCCCTAGCCTCCAGAGTAGCTGGGATTACAGGCACCCACCACCACGTCTGGCTAATTTTTGCATTTTTAGTAGAGATGGGGTTTCGCCACGTTGGCCAGACTGGTCCCGTCCTCTTGACCTCAAGTGATCCACCTGCCTCAGCCTCCCAAAGTGCTGGGATTACAGGCGTGAGCCACCACACCCGACCTGATTCTTTTATATGTGTTTTTTTTTTTTATTGTTCCTACTCTAAATTAGTCTGTGCATACTTATTTTCACTTTTTTGGGTCATTTGAAGAAAATCTTTAATCTTTTTAGCTTCCTTTACTTAGGCCAGTGACAGAGTTAAAGTTTCACAGTGCAGACTGTGGTTGAGCACTGGACTCTAGAGTTGGACAGCTGAGCAGCAACTTGACTCTTACTAGTGTCCTAGCTGTGCAACATTGAACAAGTATTCAACCTCTCTTAGCTTCAGTTTTCTCATCTATGAAATAGGGAAATAAATAATAATCACTTTAAATGTTGCTGTGAGGAAGAAAAATGAGGTCATTTTAGGAGGAGAATTTAGCATGGCAGTTGTCATACAGAAAACTGTCAAAATATGCAAGCTGCTATCCATGTTTTTTGTTTGTTTATTTAAGAAGCAAGGTCTCACTCTGTCACCCAGACTGGGGTATGGTGGTGTGATCATAGCTCACTGCAGCCTCTGGCTCAAAGGATCCTGCTGCCTTAGCCTCCTGAGTAGCTGTGACTACAGGCACCTGCCACCATGGCTGGTTAATTTTTAATTTTTTTTGTAGAGGTGGGGACTTGGTGCGTTGCCCAAGCTGGTCTCGAACTTGTGGCCTTGGCATCTCAAAGTGCTGGGATTATAGAGGTAATCCACTGTGCCTGGCTCCATGTTATGTTTGTTCTTTTCAAAAATAATTATAAATGTTCGTCTCTAACTATTGTCAACAAATCCACAGAGAAGGATTTTCTTTTAATAAAAAGGAAAGATATCATGCCAGCAAAGTTTGCAAACCAGGAAGATGTAGCCTTTGGTATGAAACAAAGATGCACTCCCAGAAAACAAAGAGAGAGGTTGTCTTGTATAGGGAAAGTTCCCGCCCTGGTTTCCACTCTGGTCTGCTATGAAAAAGAAGAATGCAAACTTGTTTGGTTTTGATTGGCTAAGCTTGCTGAAATCTGATTGGTCACACAGTCTATTTGTTAGATCCAGGAGGCAAAATGGGATTTTCCAGCAGTCATTGATACAAGTAGCATGAACAAGAACAGATAGCTATAAAGTCCCAAAGTTATGTTAGTATGTAGGTTTTCTGGGACCACAGAGTACTTCTGTGACCTCTAGTCAGCAAATGGCTGCTTGGCTCTATTTTTGAATTTATGCTTTTAGCTATTCTGGAACCATCTTAAAAATTGGCTTTTTCAGGATTCACACTATTTATTACCTTGGGGATAAAGTTTTCCCATTTGCCAAGTGCCTCAGCCCTTCACCTCTTCTTTGAATGTTCTGTGCTGCAATCTATTGCTTATGTCTTCTGTACCTAAAGGGGGCATATTTTTCTTTTAGACAGAAATGAACTGTTTGAGCAGAAAATTGATGCCATGACCCTCCCTATACAATGATATTTAAATCAAACATTTATTGTCCAAATTTCCAAACACCTGCCCAGTTTGTAGTTTTAGGTGCATCACTGGTTAGCCCTTTCTTCATGATACTGTGTTTGCTACATTAGTTCATGTTATTTCTGCTCTATGGAGAAAGAACTGAAGATAGGAGAGGTTGGGTCACATGTGCAGTGTAGCCATGTAGCTTGATTTATAGAAGCTTGCTTTTTAGAAGACTGAAGCTTGATTTATAGAAGGACGCAAAATACGTTTGTTCATTAAGTTATTCAACAAATACATATGGTGCAACTAGGCAATGATTAAATAAGTGAATTCTCAGAGACATTTTTAAATGATAGGTCTTCACCATTATTTAACTGAAAGAGGGCAAAGATTGCCTTTTAGTTCCCAGTAAATCTTGGTCCATTTTGAAGTACTGTCAAGCAATTAACAAGCAAATGTGAAAATATACTCAGGTAGGTTCTTATGTGCCTTCTCGTACCCTTCCTATAACAGGGAAGTTCAAGGAGTTTTTCTCCCTGGATAAATAAGCAAGAAACACAGTGTGACTTGTGTGTGCAATCCAGCGAGAGAATGAGAACATGACCCCACATTTTCACTGTGGCTCCAACATAAAAAAACTCTCACTGACTTCATTTGGAAAATATAATCTCCTCTAGAAAGGCTGAGGATGGCTGCAAAGGCTCAGCCGGGCTCTAAATAAAGTCTCTTCGGAGGAGGTTTGCAACTTCAAAGCAAAGCAATTGAGTCTCAGAGAAAAAAGAAACCTCTGGGGTCACCTCAGTGTGCCTCTCCACAGGCACCAAGCTGCTCACAGAAGCTCCTCTTATCCAGGAAAATGTCGCAGCCCTACTGTCTCAGGAGGAGGCCAGCTGGACTCAGAGATTCTAACACTTCCTGAATGTTTCTTAATTTGTTCCATTCTTTCCATTGCTACCAGGTAACCTTAGGTCAAAATCTTCATATATCTTCTCTAGGCTCTTGCATCAGCCTAACAGGTCCCTGCCCAATGGCTAACCACAGGCCCTGTTAATTGCAATTGCCAGAATTTTTTTTTTTTTTTTTTTAACTACAAATGTGGTCAGGTTAATTGTCTGCTGAGAATCTTTCAAATCCTAGCATTTTATGCAAAGATCTAGATGTTTTGTCCTCTGTTTACCTATCTTACTTCATTTTCTGTTTCCTGAGTACTAACATCACAGTTCCTTGCATGGTCTGTGGAGGCCAACATCTCTGTACCTTTACACATGGTGTTTTCTGAAACACCTGTCCTTCTGCCTTCTCCCAGTTGTTCAATTCGTGAGTCTTTCCAAATGTATACCTCTTCGCCTAGGCTGAATAAGGGCCCTTATTTTTCCCAAGTAAGCATCCTTGGCTTACCTTTCCAGATGAATGCTTTCTCCTTTGAAGAAAACATCATTGTAGGCTATACACATATTCTGATGTGCCTTAAATATATTGTTTTAAAGTCAATTAAAGGCCGGGCACAGTGGCTCATGCCTTTAATCCCAGTACTTTGGGAGGCTGAGGTGGGCAGATCACCTGAGGTAAGGAGTTCGAGACCAGCCTAGCCAACATGGTGAAGCCTCGTCTCTCCTAAAAATACAAAAAATTAGCCAGGCATGGTGGTGCTGTCTATAGTCCCAGCTACTCAGGAGGCTGAGGCAGGAGAATCGCTTGAACTCAGGAGGTGGAGGTTGCAGTGAGCTGAAATCGCACCACTGTACTCTAGCCTGGACAACAGAGTGAGACTCTGTCTCCAAAAAAAAAAAAGTCAATTAAAATATTTTCAAGCCTTGTTTCTCACTAGATGGCCTTTGACCCACCACATTGGAGATAGTTTGTGTTATGTTTTAACACATGTGTTTTCAAATTGGACACATTGGGCTCAACTAACAATTCTGTCAAGTACTAGTATGTGTCCTTGAACAATTTCACCAGCTTCTGAACATGATTTTTCCTCTTTAATACATAGGAAATACAGCCACATAAAGTTTTTGTGAAAATTAATTTTATTTATTTTTTTTATCATTTTTTGAGACAGGGTCTGACTGTCTCCCATGCTGGAGTACAGTGGTGCAATCGTAGCTTACTGCACCTTTGAACTCCTGGGTCCAGTGATCCTCCTGCCTCAGCCTCCCAAGTAGCTGAGACTACAGGTATGTGCCACCAGGCCCAGCTAAAAATTAAATAATGCAATGCATAAGTAAGAAATATTTAGCACAATAAATGGTACATATATGTTGGTTAATAAATATAAAAGGTGACATATCACATTTTCAGAAATATTTTTTGACCTTCTCAGTTGCATACTGTCTGCTTTCTGTTCTCTTATAGAACTTTCTTTCATATGTAATGCAATTAAGGCCCATAATAGGATATATTATACAGGAGGGATAATATTTCCTGTTATGGAAATAGAGAGAGGAGGATAAGCAGGCACTTTTAGTAGTACACCAAAGGATGTTGTCCTGAGTTCTAAGTGAATTCATAAATGTAAAGTGGCTGATACATATTAGGTACTCCATGAATGTTTAGATTAACTTCTCACTAATGGCAAAATGTGGTTTCATGAAGTCGTTTATGTTCTTGGAAAAATATTGGAAAAAGATCTAAAGCTAAACTATGGTAGTCAGAATCATGACCACCCCAAAAATGCCCATGACCTAATCCTTGGAATTTGTGAATATGCAATCTCACAGGCAAAGGGGAATTAGGGTAGTTGATGCCATTAAGGTAGCTAATCAGGTGACCTGAAAATAGGGAGATTCTCTAGATTATCCAGAAACTGTTAATGGATTCTCCCCCAGGGTCTCCCGAAGGAATGTGGCCTTCATGACACTTTGATATTAGCCCAAGGAGACCACAGTCTGAAAGGATTGTGTGATAAAACTTTGTGTTGTTTTAAGTCAGTAAGTCAGTTGTAATTTGTTACAGCAGCATCAGCAAACTAATATACAAACTAAGGAACAAATATGAACTTCTGATGGCTAGCCAGGAGCTTGGAGTTTTGTTATAGGGAACTGCATTGGTAGTTAAGACAAAACTGCCTGTCAAGTACGGAACCGAGTTTCTGTAGGAGCTCATGAAGTCTCTTGGCACATAAATCCTGAAAGTTCATGTGGTTGTCATCGTTGACCTTTATCTTATCAGTAACCTTCAGAGAAAACCAGCGTGTCTTCGTAGCCAGGAAAGTGGTAGGGGCCGTCACATTTTTGATCTCTTTATGTATGAGGGTGGTTGACTTAATGCTGGTGAAGGAGGGATGCAGGGGCAGCTGTTCTGTAAAATGCTGCACCTTCGTTAATCATGTTCGTCGTGATGGTGACAATAATAATGACTAGTAGTTGTCAGTATATTTCAGAGGATATACATATATTTTTCTAATCTTCACCCAAAATAGAAAGTCATACAAAGTAGCTATTCATGTATCTATTTTTTTTTTTTTTTTTTGAGATGGAGTTTCACTCTTGTTGCCCAGGCTGGAGTGCAATGGCACAATCTTGGCTCACTGCAATCTCTGCCTCCCAAGTTCAAGCAATTCTCCTGCTTCAGCCTCCCGAGTAGCTGAGATTACAGGCATGCACCACCATGCACAGCTAATTTTGTATTTTTGTAGTAGAGACGGGGTTTCTCCATATTGATCAGGCTGGTCTTGAACTCCTGACTTCAGGTGATCCACCTGCCTTGGCCTCCCAAAGTGCTGGGATTACAGGCACGAACCACCATGCCTGGCCCATATATCTATTTTTAAAATTAGGGAATTGAAGCACAAAGAAGTGAGTTGCCCAAAGGTGTAGAACCTGTATATCATGGTGCCTCCACCAACATCTGGTCTTGGAGACTCAAGCCCCTGCCTTGTACATTATGTAGTACTGTCTCCCTAACAAGCTGTGCTTCTCTGTTTCACTTTAGAGTAAAAAAACAGCTGACATTATTCTAAAATTTGTATCACACCTCGGTTTGTGAAACCCGCCCCCCATGTCCCCCGCCATGAAACCAGTTCTGTTCACAGAACTATTTGATGGATTTGATATTCAATGCCCATTCTTTCTAATAGATATTGCATGTCAATATGCTGCTTATGGTGCTGAAGAGCTATTATTTCACTACAATATCATCATATAAAATGTCATTGTATTTTCCCAGGCACAGTGCTGTGATATGCAGTAACATTGAAATCAGTGGCTATTAGGACATTTTCCCAGAACAAAATGTGTCCCAGAAGAAACAATGTGATGTGGCTTATCCTGGTGTGTTATTTTCTCCCAAGTACTTGTCTCCTCCCCCTGCAAGCTCACATATTTTAAGCTTCACAAATAACACTTTCAAGAAGACTTTGAAACGAAAGGCCCACACAGTTATAGAGAACTCTAGGGGCATGTGTGTGTGTGTGTGTGTGTATGTGTGTGTGTGTATTTGCTTTTCTTAGGCGGATACTGAAATGGCACAGAATGTGGGAGGTGTTATGGTAGGTTTCCTGAGGCCTGGGGAGCATGAAAGAATCCCTTCATCAGCCTTATTGTTGCAGAACTTCAAAGCGAGGCCAAGAAAGAATAGGTGTTTGAGCAGTCAGGCTAGAAATTCACCATCTCCTCTGTTTCAATTGTGTTTCAAGTCCATTGCTCAGGTGACCTTACATAGTGTTGGGAACTAACGAGGGTGGTAAGCACATCAGCTTTTCAAAGTCTTACTGATTTAAATTGCCACGTTGGATTTTGCTTCCCTTCTGAGGCTATCTGCTCTCATCCGGAAGGGAAGGTGGTGAACTGGTAATTAGTAAGGAATAGATTCTTATCTTTTATGATTGACCTATACATTTTATCCCCAAGAAGCTGGAGGTGGGAAAATTCATGTATTTATTCATTCTCTCATATGAACCATTTTAATTAAATATAACCAGTGTGCTGAAAATGCAAGTGCAGCCTGTTTCTGAGAGCATACTGGTTTTTTTTTCCTTTTAGACTATACTACTTCATATATCCTTTGGATTATGTGAACACAGTTAATAACTGGTGCCTACCCTTGAGAAACTTGGGGAAAAGAGACTTTCACATTTAGAAAATCCATGACTCTTTAAGATGCCTACTGTTACCAAAACACCAGGTCCTGGTCGAGGTCCTGCTGCTCCAGGCACAGAAAGCCAATCGCTGTGGGAGTTCAGTCTCAAATCCATCTTTCTGATGGACTAAAACCAGGGGTTTTTATAGCAGGAAAGAAATGTAACAACTAGGGAGATGCAGAGAAGCAATCATGGTGAATGAGGGGTCTAGCATCTGGTGTAGTGATCTGGTGAGTTTTAATTTTTTGATACTTTTTTGGGAGGCCTGAAGGTCCTTTCTTGAGGAAGGAACTGAGATTTAAAACAAATGTATGTTTCAAGACTTAAGACCAGAAGGGTGTCTGCCGGGCACTGTGGCTGATGCCTGTAGTCCCAGCACTCTGGGAGTCTGAGGCAGGTGGATCACCTAAGGGCAGGAGTTCGAGACCAGCCTGGCCAACATCGCGAAACCCTGTCTCTACTAAAAATACAAAAAATTAGCTGGGCATGGTGGTGCACGCTTGTAAAATCCCAGTTACTCATGAGGCTGAGGCAGGAGAATCGCTTGAACCCAGGAGGCAAAGGTTGCAGCAAGCAGAGATCACAACACTACACTCCAGCCTAGGCAACAGAGTGAGACTCTGTCTTAAAACAAAACAAAAACGAACAAAAACCAGAAGGGTCAATTTCTGTGTCTGTTAAACAAACAAACAAAAAACTACCTATGGGACTATTGGGTGGGTTTCACTACCATGCCAGCTTAACACATGAAGGGCCTGAGCAAGATTTAGCTATAGAAGAGAATCTGCTAAGTTGATGACATGTAGAATACCTGCCATATTTCCAAAAGGGCAGCTACCACTTTAAGCCAAAACTACCTGGGAATGTTTTAGAGAACAGCGATTGAATAAGATGGCTTTGAGGAGATTGGTAGGATTGAAGGGATAGAAGAAAAGCAAGAGCATTTTAGGTGATAGTGCTGTTACTTGTGTGTCCCCATATCGCCCTAAGTAGGCTTGGATGAAGTTATGGCTTTTTACGGGCAGAATGGGAGAGCAGCTGAAGAGGAAGACTAGGCAGGCCTTGAGTGCTCCAGTAAGAGTTCACACGTTTTACAGGTGAAGGTAAGGTAAGAATTTGACAGTTGTCTTTTTTTTTTTTCTTTCTTTCTTTTTTTAGTCAGTGGAATGGCAGGCTTAAATCACTAGTTTAGCATTAGTTTAGGTGGTGAGTATGATGTATTAGGAGACAGAGAGACAAGCAACAGGTGTGCAGCAGGGAGGGTTATTTTTCAGACGTGTGAAGGGGTGGCCTGCCCCTCCACACCTGTGGGCATTTCTTGTTAGGTGGAAGGAGAGACTTAAGAAAAGAAATGAGACACAGAGACAAAGTATAGAGAAAGAAAAAGTTGTCCCAGGGGACCGGCACTCAGCATACAGAGGACCCGCGCCGGCACAGGTCTCTGAGTTCCCTCAGTATTTATTGATCATTATCTTTGCCATCTTAGAAAAAGGGAAGTGGCAGGATAATAGGATCATTGTAGGGAGAAGGTCAGCAGTAAGACATATGAATAAAGATCTCTGTGACATGAATAAGTTTAAGGAAAAGTGCTGTGCTTGATATGCATATGGAAACATCTCCATAAACCTTTTTAGTGCATAAAAAGCAACATTGCCCACTGCCCACCTTCAGCCCTAAGGTGGTTTTCGCCCATCTCAGTAAATAGAACATACAATCGGGTTTTACACCGACATGTTCCATTGCCCAGGGACGGGCAGGAGACAGATACTTTTCTCTATCTCAACTGCCAAGAGGCCTTCTTTCCTCTTGCACTAGTCCTCCTCAGCACAGACCCTTCATGGGTGTCAGGCTGGGGGACGATCAGGTCTTTCCCTTCCCACGAGGCCATATTTCAGACTATCACATGGGGAGAAACCTTGGACAATACCTAGCTTTCCTAGGCTGAGGTCCCTGCGAACTTCCAAACTTCCCTGGGTACTTGAGATTAAGAGAATGGTGATGACTTTTCACAAGCAAGCTGCCTTCAGGCACTTGTTTAACAAAGCACACCCTGCATAGCCCCAAATCTGTTAAACCTTTAGTCACCACAGCACATGTGTCTTGCAAGGACAGGGTTGGGGGTAGGCTCACTGATTAACAGCATCTCAAATATAGAACAAAATGGAGTCTCTTATGTCTACTTCTTTCTATATAGACACAGTAACAGTCTGATCTCTCTTTTCCCCACAAAGTGAGAAAAGGAAGCATGGGAGCCAATGAGGGCTGTGACCCCAGAAGGTGCCACGTGCCTCCCATACATGATCCTAGTTTATCCTTGGTGCAGTAGGTACAATGATCCTTGCTTTAAAGATGAAGAACTACAGCTTGGGCAAGTATGATAACATGCATAAACTCAAAAGAATACTATTCTATAGAACTTTTCTTGGCTCTATGTCTCCTGTTTGTTTCATTTCATCAGGCTGCTGGGAGACCATGAGCACAAAGTTACTGTACATCCTGAGTTAACCTCCACATTACTATTGCCAATAACACAGCTCATATCCTCCTTACAGACACACAATCACCGTCAAAGCTTCCACCTCCACCCTTCCCAAAAGGCAGGGAAGGGAATTAGAAGGTGGAGGGTGATATATTCTCTCAGTGGAAAGAATTCTTCTCTTGTTTATTAACTGAAGTCATCTCCTTACTTAATAAATTCCACTGGGGTGATCCACAAGATCTAAACATATGGAAGGCTTTTTTTTGCTTTTGGGGTGCTCTGGGGAAGATGTACTTCATAGCATTTGCCTTTTGGAGTGTGAAAGGACACGTTATACTTAGATCCCTTTCTTGCCATGATGTCATCTATTCTCACATGTACAACCAGAGCTATTCATGTCCTATGTCCTGTACACAGCAGTCTCCCAACAATGACTGCCTTATACTGGAATGATCTGCCTTGTCTCCCTTCCATACCAGATTGAGGTCTTTGAGAACAAGAATGGTTGCTTTTTTTTTCTTTCTTTTTTTAATCTGTTTCTCTAAGTTTTAGATCCTGAGAGAGCATCTTGGCATATTTAACTAAATTATGTGTTAAGAACTCTGACTATATCTAACTATACAATACAATATAGTCTTCAAAAATGTTCACAAGACAAGTAAATCATTAGATTCTATTATTTGCAATGGTTAAACAGTTGAACTCATAGATGTAATGTGAATGATTTCTAGTTGTGAAGGCTTAGTGCTTACTTACTGTGTCAAATGAGAACCTGTCTGGGCATGTTGGCTCATGCCTGTAATCCTAGCACTTTGGGAGGCCGAGGTGGGTGGATCACCTGAGGTCAGGAGTTGGAGACTACTATGGCTAACATGGCGAAACCTGTCTCTACCAAAAATATCAAAATTAGCTGCCATGGTGGCACATGACTGTAATCCCAGTGACTCAGGAGCCTGAGGCAGGAGAATTGCTTGAACCCGGGAGGCAGAGGTTGCAGTGAGCTGAGATCTTGCCACTGCGCTCCAGCCTGCACGAGGGAGCGAGACCCCATCAGAAAAACAAACGAAAAACAAACAACGAGAACCTACAAGTACTAACAGGAAACCAGATATGTTCAGACCTATCTATTTTATATATCTATTCCTAATTATCTTTGCCATGAATTTTTGTTATTTTAATAACTTATTTATCACTATTTATTCTTAGATTATAACATGATATGAATTTATTTTATGTATATTTATATATCATATGTATTTTTATATAATGCATTTTTATATTATTTATCCTTTTTTTAAGAGACAGGGACTTGCTGTATCAACCAGGTTGGAGTGCAATGGCCTGATCATGGCTCACTGCAGACTTGAATTTTTGGGCTCGAGTGATCCTCCTGCCTCAGCCTTCCAAGTAGCTACACCACTGCTCCTGGGCTTACTTATCTCTCTTTAATTAGTTATTCAGTAATTCATTTTGTTTTTTTTTTCATGGTGGTATTTATGAAGTTCCTGTTTCAATGCATCAAAAATTTGTATAACAGAAAGGCTACCAGATCAGAAAACAAGTGACTTGGGTTTTAGTGTCCTCCACTACAAACTGATTTTGTGATATTGGGCAAATCATTTCTCCTCTCAGTGCATCAAATTCATCACGGGTACAATGAGCAAGTTGCTTTAAATATGTATCACAGAGTTTCACCAACTCTCAAATTTCCAGGTAGGAAAAGGTGTTTTGTTTGTGTCTGAGGGTCAGTGTGTTGACCATCAGTCTTAAAGTCCTCCACAAATCAAAAAGCAGCTGATGGATTTGACCTAATTGATATTTTTCGTGGCCTAGAATCGCATTTTGGCTGTCTGTTTGGCTCCTGGTCAAGCTGCCTATAAGCCCTCGAAACACTCATTTACTCCGACGAGGTGGATAGATAGAACTTTATAAACCCAGATGGTCTTGGAGTAGGTACATATCTAAAACTGAAGTCTCTGACTCCCAAATTTTGACCACTAAGAACTTTTTTGATTAAGTCGTTAGCCTTCAAATTATTTTGCTCTTAAAATTTTGCCAAGAAAACTTTATTATTCATCTAATGATTTTGAGTGCCTGTTTATGTTAAGAAAATGATAGTAGTCTGAGCATCTGATAAAATTGTGATCACCAGTGTGACTCTCCAGTTCAAAGCAAATAAACTTTAGCTGCTATTCCATATGATTTCTTTGCAGGTAAATGTATGATTTCCAGTTGGGCCAGGGCTTCACATAGAGGTGAATAAAAAAATATCTAGAACAATATATGGGGTGGAGGAAGAATACTGACCTCCTGGGTCATTCATTAGAGAGAGCTGGAAGTGAATTCTCAGGCTCTAATTGAGCCGGGTTGTGGTTAGATCAAAAGGAGATATGCAGCAGAGTATTTGGATACTTAGGCAAACTTGTTCTCCAGCAGCACGTAGATTCAAACGAAACAGTAGAGAGAACACAAGAAGGTTTAGAGAAATATAGAATAATGCGAAGAGAAGATATTTGACCTTAAGAACCTACAATTTGTAGAATAACATAGGATGAGAGTTATGGGTAGAGTGGCCCCAAGATTTGAAACAATATTCTGGTATAACATTGTTTTCATATAATGGTGAGTCTGTGTGAGGCGAGAGAATGCCACCAAGTGTGGCACTCCGATCTGCTGTGGCTGAAGTTGGTACAGAAGCAGGCCCTGAGTAAATGGACGAGGATTTGGTTGGTCCTGAGGACAGATCTCAAGTCTTCGGAAGCCTAAAACATAGCTATTGAAACATAGATGCATGTCGGTTAAATTGTACGGATTGGTTGGCATTTCAAGAATATTCAGGCCGGGCGCGGTGGCTCAAGCCTGTAATCCCAGCACTGTGGGAGGCCGAGACGGGCGAATCACGAGGTCAGGAGATCGAGACCATCCTGGCTAACACAGTGAAACCCCGTCTCTACTAAAAAATACAAAAAACTAGCCGGGCGAGGTGGCGGGCGCCTGTAGTCCCAGCTACTCGGGAGGCTAAGGCGGGAGAATGGCGGGAACCCAGGAGGTGGAGCTTGCAGTGAGCTGAGATCCGGCCACTGCACTCCAGGCCGGGCGACAGAGCAAGACTCCGTCTCAAAAAAAAAAAAAAAAAAAAAAAAAAAAAGAATATTCAGTTCATTCTAATGAATGAATGATCTGCTCCATTTTTAAGGACGTTGATGGAAGTACCCAGGAAATGCCTTAACAGGAATGTTTGTGAGCTGGAATGGAGTAAAGAGGAGAGATATCATGGGGGTAAAGCCAAATATGATGTTCTCCAGGACTGAGCAGTGTGTGTGGAGGTGGGGGCAACTTGTGGAAGAAACACCACCAAAGCATTCTGATGCTTCTAATATGTGATGGTCAAGAGGTAGAGCTCAGAACCAAATAGAAGCTAGAGAAACAGGATTCTAATTTGCTATGAGATCCTAGGATAGTCTCGGAATAATAGTGTATGCAAGCAACAAGGTTCCTTAGAGTCTTTGTAGATTACGGAATCATTCAGGTATACATCAGCACACTCTTCAATTTATGTTTGAGGAAACTAAGGCCAAGGGGAGTAAAGTGACTGGCTCAAGTTGACACTGATGGGGGCAGAGCCTGGTCTGGAGCTCCCATCCTTCTTCCCCTTCCCTTCCACTGATTCATGAATGAACAAAGACCCCAGGCATGCCCTGGGTCTGTGGCAGGCTTAGAAGTTTCCGCAGCAGGGCTCTGTCAGATTGTCTACCCCTGCAACATCTGCTAAGCTGTCCTGCCACATCATGTTATTTTCCCTCTTTGAGTTGTTAGGAATCTTCTGGTCACATTTGACAAGTGGAGCAGAACTCATAGGCTTTGCAAAGGCCTTTCACTAGCCAAATCCAGGAAAGCCTCATTAAGAGTGAATCAGTGAAGGCCTATCCAAGTAAGAGCTTTGAGCCAAACTAAACTGTGACCTATTTATTGTGAAGAAGCACAAATAGAGATCTATTGAACTACAGCACCAAAATATTCTCAAATATTTTATTAGGATTGTCTCTCATAAAAGCCTCTTTATTGTGAAGAAACCCAAATAGAGATCTATTGAACTATAGCACCAAAATTTTCTCAAATATTGTATTAGGCTTGAATCCCTTGCTACATCAGAAATTAATGTGAATTATGCAATATTTAAATACAAAAGTGATTTCAAATTTCTTCAGTTTACATAGTCACTATTCTTCAGCATTCATGTAGTGTTACTTAATGAAAGTTCTACTGGCCTTCACTAGAGACTCAATTCAGTTGTATGGGGAAACATTCGTATTTGTGTAAAAAATGAATACTTTTTATTGTCTTCCTTCTATTTTCCATCCCCAAATTAATGGATTTTATGTGAGAAAATTGTAACTTTAGACTATTCATTTGAATGACTTTTAACATCATTTCTAAAGTTCTGTTTGCCAATCACCCAACTAACAAATTCAAACTATTTTCAGAAAAAAAAAATTGCATTAAATTTTACTTTATGTGGAAAATTAAAGATTGATAAGAGGTTGTTTGTCAAAATTCTTCTGCATCTTGACATCGTTTTAAGGACATAGGTCAGGACATTTACTGTAAAGGGCCAGAATAAATATCTAGATTTTTTTGAGACAGAGTCTCACTCTGTCACCCAGGCTGGAGTTCAGTGGCACGATCATGGCTCACTGCAGCCTCCGCCTCCCAGGTTCAAGTGATTCTCCTGCCTCAGCCTCCAGAGTCTCTGGGAATACAGGTGTCTGCCATCATGCCTGGCTAATTTTTGTATTTTTTTTTAGTAGAGATAGGTTTCATTATGTTGGCCAGGCTGGTCTCGAACTCCTGACCTCAAGTGATCCGCCCACCTTGGCCTCTCGAAGTGTTGGGATTACAGGCATGAGCCTCCGCGTCCAGCCAAATATCTAGATTTTAAAGGCCACAAATGTATTTTGTATTATATATTCCTTTTTCTCCCTCAACATCTCTTTAAAAATGCGAAAAGACATTCTTAGCTCATGGGCCATACAAAAACAGGCCATGGGACAGCTTTTGTCTATGAGCCATAGTTGGCCCATCCCTGTGTGATTCTTTGAGTGGCATGCCTTTTGATTTGTTACCAGATATGTATGGTCTTCTCTTGATACAGGAGTCTATAGCTGATTTACTGGAGATGCATCACTCTGGATTTAGAGGTGCTTGCAAGTCTTGGTGCTTAACTTTTTGAGAGGTAATAGACACAGACATAAACACACAATTTGGCATAAACCATAGACACTATGCATATAAACACGTACTTTTGTGTAAAATCAAAGGGTTCACAGAACTTCCATGTATATATTCATAAATCCTAATTTAAGCATGTTCTAAATATATGGTTCTCTTTTTTTCCCATGAATTTGGCAATGATTTCTACATATTGATACAGATATTCTAAAAGAATTTTGTGTAATATGAACAACATTCTTAGTATATATTATTTTAAATGTCTACCTAATATTCCTTTTGGTATGTTTTCCAATTTATTTATTCATTTTGCTATATGTAGATGTTTAGGCTAATTGAGTATTAAGTATTTTACCATTAAAATAATAAGGTAAATAGCTTTTTGCATAAAGCTTTTTCTTCTGTGAATGTATTTATTTTATAAGTGGAACAGCCAGATCAAAACGAATAAAGCTTTTAATAATTTCAATATTAATTTACAAATTAACAGTGCTAAATCAATACTATACTCTTTCTTTTCTTATTTCCTTTTTTTTTTTTTTTTTTTTTTTTTTTGCTTATCATAGGAAGGCTTCAGATATTGTGCAGAGTGCAGCATTTGTTTACCCCAAACGACACTTTTGACTTCACTGTTCTATAAAGGGCCTGGGAAATATGCATCCTACCTACCTTGCATCTTGAGCACCAAGAATCCTAATTTGCTGAATGCTTAGTTTTGCCTCAATGAGCATCCAGTCATGGGATCGTTGTGATTACATATTACTTTGGTAGATATCAATTGAATTTTGGGTAGAAATTAGTTTGTCACAAATTACTTTGGTTGAATTTTCTTTAATCTATCCATTCACTCAACAGATATCATCTATGAGTTGTTCCATGCAGTAGTGTTTGGAATATACGGACTACAACAAAAGAAGAAGAATAGCAATAATAATATCATTGGCAACAATTAATAATAATAAAATAATAGCAGATATTTACATACGGCATACTATGTGCTAGTTGTTATTTTTAGTGCTTTTACATATATTAACTTATTTAATTTAGTTTTATGAGGTAAACACCTTTAGCATTTTATTTCACAGATGAGAAAACTGAAGACTAAAGAAGTTAAGTAATAATCCCCACATCACCTAACTAGCAAGTTTGAGAGCTGATATTTAAGCTCAGGCAACCAAAATATAAAGTCCTTGCTTTCATGAAGATCTCATGCTAGTATGATGAGAATATTTTATGTGGAGTGAAGAATTTTGCAGCTTCAAGTTATCTGTATAGATTTTGTTTGCAGGAGAGATGAATAAGATGAAGATGTGGTGCTGGATCATGAGTTTATGTTTCTCTTTTGATGAGTTTAAGTTCAAGTAGACTTTCCCTCCTTTCCCCATGCCTTAGCCTGAACATACTAACTCAGACCATGTAAGCAGGAAACCCTATGGTCCAGACTCAAGTAACATCAGACTTTTCACAACATTTACTAGTTAGGGTGTTTGTCTTCCTGTAGACATAACCCAAGAAGGTAATTTTTTGTTTTCCCAAGTCTCTCTACTTTTGGCTCTATTTGTTGTGGTTGTTATTCTCTGGGCATTGCATACATTCCCAGATCCTAATGCAATCTCACAACAGGATTTGAAAGGTGTGAATCTTCAGTGACTGATACTGTTGAATATTCCCACTTACTTCTGCTAAAGAAACATTTCAATATCAAGAGGAATTCTACCCCCCACCCCAGGCCATTCTCAGCTTCCAGACACTTCCTAATACAGAGCTGTGACTCTGACTGCTTGGTTTATTCTAGAAATTGCCACACAGAGAAGAAGCACACGTTTTAGAATCACACAGGCCTGAGTTAGTATCTCATTTTTATTCCTTACTACCTGTGTGACCCTTGGACAAGGCATATAATTACTAGCTTCCTTATCTGAAAACTGGTTATAATTCCCAAGTTGAGAGGTCACAGATATGAAGAATAAATGATAACATTTATTAGCTGGTAGGCACTGAATAGATAGCAGTGTCTTTCTCTCCTCAGACCTAACAAAATGAATGTTGGTGGTGAGTTGGTGAAGTGAGGAAAAAGTATAAACTACTGAAAAACTAACTTTTTAGGAGATGTGCATTAAAACAGGTCACGGAGTCATCAAAATGATTTCCACGTTGTTGAATGCGTATTTTTCTCCACATTAGCATCAGAATAATCTTCCTAAAACACAGCCCTTAGTATCTCATTCAAGTCCTCATAATCATCCAATGATACTTCACTGCCTGCAGGACCAATTCCAAGCCTCTTGGCCAGACTTTCAAAACCTTACATAACTTTGGACAAAATTAAAATAAAATTCTTATTTCTCACCATGCCTACTGGTGTAACATTGTCCAGCAATCTTGAAATATTCACTATTTCTAGTTGATGCTTTTCTGATTCTTTGCCTTTGTTCATCCTCTAACTTACTCTTGGCATGTGCTTTCTATATTTCTGCCTGGTGATTATTCCATTCTTTAATGGCTCTCTTTAAAAGCAATTACTCTAGGCTTCCACAACCTCATGTTTCAAGAAAACACAAATTATTCTGTTCACCTCCCCATGATATTTAGTGCCTCATCTCAAAATTTCCCTTATTCCATCCTGTATTTGTTGGGTGGTGTGGTCAAATGCCTCCCATTTTCTTTCCTGCCCAAGAGCAGGGCTAAAAATTTATTACCTTTTACCCTCAAAGAAATTCACACAGTGCCCGGCACAGTGGTCTGCTCTCAGCAAGTGTCAGTTGAATGAATGAAATAGGTAAACTGAATATAAAATATTAGGCCTCAGAGTTGGGCACCTGGATTGTAATCCTAGGTAGTATCTCGGTGATTTTGGGAAAGTCTACAACTCTAGTTGTAAATTAACTCATCTATAAAGCAGAAAATCTGGTTAGTGGTTTTCAGATTAGGCTTTGTTTAATGGAAGTTCATTGAAATCCTTCTGGATCCATTCTTGGGAGGAAATGTAATTCTAGGCTTCCTCTCTGCTTTCAACTAGCAAAGTGCATCTTTCATCCATTTACATCAGGATGTCAAATGAGCTATGTTCATTTAAACAACATATTCTATACATCAAACAAATTAAGCCATGAGATTGGCTAATATATGAGGCTCTTTCTCACTGATTTTTGACATGATGATATGTATTATTATATGTATATATTAGAGACATTAAAACAATTACTTTAAAAATAGAATCGAATCTTATTCAAATTCAGAAAAGAAGAGGCAGAGAACTATAATTTTTTCAGAAATTCATATGTGTTTTAAGCACCTACTATATTCCAAGTAAATTCTAGAAATTTTAGTTTATCTCTAATCTCAAAAATCTACAACATAAATAAATAAAAGTTTCACTTTACATGTGGGTAAGCAAACAGGGTACAAATGTCTTCTATAAAATAGCTAAGTGCAAGTGGGAATTTGAGAGAAAGCAGGTATGACTAGCCTCAGAGTTTGTGCTATTTTCCCAGTATGAGTCGTAATGCAATAAAAATTGATTCTGGGAATTACAATGCACAGACATATACTCAAAACAATGGAGTGGCTTTGAAAACACCTCTCTTCTCTCAGTCTGTAAGATGTAGGTTGTTTGGTGAGTAGCAGTGACTCAGACAGTCTCATTACAATTTCCCATTAAAAGTTCAGCTCAGACCAATGAATGGAATGATTACAAAGCCTATTCCTGTGCTGTGCAACTCCCATATGCTAAGCCATGACTAATTTCCACTGAGCCGGCTTGCCCATATTGGAATTTCATTTGCTGCCCAGAAAACATGCAGTGAGGCTTTAGCTACAGCACTGAGCAGGAAACAAAAGCCCAAATTGGTGCTGGAGAAAGGGAGGTGACGTGAGCTTGAAGGGGTGTCGGAGGTGCTCGATTGCTGATACAGGAGCTGCAGGATGAGTGTGCTGAATAAAGTTTATTAAGGAAATTTCTGATATAAATTAGTAGATTTAGGCAGATGGTAGAGTATAATTTTGAAGGTTTTAGCTTGATAATATTCAAAGAAATTATTTTTTAGTATTTGTTCCAAAGCAGGTGCCCTGAGCAGCAGCATCCATGAAGAGGAGAATCATGACAAACTACAGATCATTTGGTGCTGAAATGTCGAGCTATCTTGCTTGTATTTCATGTTGATGAGGAAGTACCTTAGACATCACCTATACCATTCCTTTTTCCAGTTGAAAATGAACTCAGTTATAGCAATGACGTCATAATAAAAGCAAATCTTAGAGATTATCACACTTCTGCTATAACAACAGGGCATGAATAATTCAGGTAAGATCTCTGAGGGCAGTGATTTTGGACGATTTTGCTCAGTGCTGTACTTCTATGCTCAGAACAGGGGAATAGGGCCTGGCCTAAGTAATTGCTTGGGAAACATCTTCTGATGGAATGAACCACAGTAAGAATATGTTTTAAAATCTAGTTATTAGACAAACTGAAGCTCATATTATAGTTGATTTAAATTTGCATCTCCGTACCTTATAGATTTAATCAAACAACCTACAACAAATATTGACAATAACAAAGAGTAATTAACAGAAAATTTTCATTAAAAAAGCAATAATGCTAGTATTAGAAAAGCACGACCAAGTCGAATCAGCACTGATGCTTTTTATCTGACAAAGCTTCCTTTCCCACAAAGTGCTGGGACTTCAGTTATTCACAAGTACACTTGCTCTGCAAGAACATCATGACTTTGCCAAATGTAAGGTCAGACTTTTGGGTAGAATTCTGAATTTAGAATATTTATAAAACTCTAGAAGTCATTACTTTTGATTTCAAAATACTGTACTGTATTTTTACTCACATAATAGATTATATCTATTTTTTTAAGTAAAATGAATGACTATTGATGAGAACTCTTAAATACCCATGAAAGTGCTTATGTTTTTGGATTGGATCATAGAATTTGGGAAGGATCTTCTCAGTGCACTGGTGGACTCAGAACCAACATGTGATAATGGCCATGTTGGTTTCGTAGTTATATGAGACACATTAGTGGAGAGGGGGATATTTGGGAGCCACCATGAAAGATTTGGGCCTCAGTTAAAGCCAAATTGCTCTATTTAAAAAACCTATTCAAAACCTATCCAATAAAGCATTTTCCTAAATATATGCTGCAATTTCTTGTTGGGTGCCTATTTATAAAAGAGTGAGCCAAATTTTGTGACTATGATATCTGGAGAAGGGTGTTAGCTGGTAAGAGTTTATTTTCTTAAGGAAGAAATGGGAAAGAACATCACATTGCATGGTGATGTGGAGAAAGTGGTTGACAGGATTCTCCCTCTCAATCCTGTAAATGCATCTTTTTTTTTTCCTTTGCTGGAGGGCCTGGGTGAAGACAGAGGGGTGCAGCATCCTACAGTTTTCCCAGGAAGGTAGATTCAGAGACCTGGAAAGATTTGGCATACCCTACATGGCAAAAAGGAAAATAGAAAATCTTGGTAATATAACTTTATTCCTAAAAGCATGTGCTGGTGTTTTGGAACGTTGAATCCCACAGAGATAATGGAAGCTTTTAGAATCCTAGGGTAAAACTGAAATGCAGATGACAAAATCAGTGTCATTCATTGAGAGCTTTGGGCACATCAATAAGATGCTAAAACAGAAACAAATAGAGACTCTTTTATTCATCAGTTTAGGTTTATCTGTGAGCTCCATGTGGTGGCACAGCCTGAAGATGTTGAATCACCAATCTGTGCTTGGGATCTGGAATCAAAGGCACACCTGCCTGTCTCCCATCCTTTTTCTCTGCCCTCCAATGTACAATGTGCTAGGTGCTCAGTGTGTGGATGTCATGGAACTGGGTCAGAACTGCTTTCATATATGGAGTATCTTAGTTCCTGTTTTCATGGAGATAAAAGTCTAGTGATACAGAAGGGTGCTTCTCAAACTTTAATGTTTAGATGAATCAACAGAGATTCTTTGTTTCTAATAGATTTTTAGATCACTGCAATAAAACTTTCTGCAGTGATTAAAATGTATTTTGTGCTGTCCAATATGGTAGCCACTGGCCACATGTGGCTATTGGGAATGTGAAATGTGGCAGAGTGGCTAGGAACTAAATTTTAATTTTCATTTGATTTTAATTATTGTGAATGACCACATATAGCCATTGGCTAAAGTACTAGAAGCCAAGGGAGCTGGATCACTTGAGGTCAGGAGTTCAACACCAGACTGGCTAACATAGTGTAACCTCGTCTCTACTAAAAATACAAAAATTAGCCAGGCATGGTGGTACATGCTTGTAATCCCAGCTACTTGGGAGGTTGGGGCAGGAGGATCACTTGAACCTGGGAAGTGGAGGTTTCAGTGAAAGAAACCTCCAGTCTGGGTGAAAGAGTGAGACTCCGTCTCAAAAAAAAAAAAAAAAAAAAAAAAGAAAAGAAAACAAAACAAAGTGAGCTGGATCCTTGTGGATCCTTGTTAGTTACAACTTACACTGTTGATCAGCTGATATGTATTACGGAGGAGCTTATTAGAAATGTGTCATGTCCCTTTCAAGAGCTACCAAAGTAGAATCTTCATTTAACAAGATCTCCAGATGATTTTGATACGCATTAGAGTTTGAGAACCACTGATATTCAACAGTGGTTCTTAAACTTAAACATATATCAGAATTACAACAAAACCTTGACAGATTGCTGGAGTTCTTTTTTTTTTTTTTTTGAGACGGAGTCTCGCTCTGTCACCCAGGCTGGAGTGCAGTGGCCAGATCTCAGCTCACTGCAAGCTCCACCTCCCGGGTTTACGCCATTCTCCTGCCTCAGCCTCCCGCTGGAGTTCTAATTTACTAGTTTAGTGAGGGGTGTACGTCAATTTCCATTTCTAGCAAGTTCCCAGATGATGCTGATGATGCTAGTCCCATGATCACATTTTGAGAACCACTGCTGTAGAAGATATTCCATCCATTTTCCACTCTCTTTTCTTCAGGAATTGATGGAACTGTTTGTAGACCTTGGTACCATTGTGTAAAGTTGCAAAGAGAAAAACTGAAAAAGCATAGGCAGAAGTGACGTGAAATCCTTTTCTTCTCACTATTGACTGTGGTCTGGGACAAAACTCCCTGAGCTTCAGAGTTCTCTTCTTTTATTTTATTATTTGTAAAATTTTTAAAACGTAAGTAAAATATACATATAAAATATACCAACTTTACCATTCTTTTTTTTCAACTTTTATTTTAGATACAGGGAGTACATGTGTGAGGTGTTACAAGGTATATTGCACTTAGATAGTGAGCATAGTACCCAATAGGTAGTTTTCAACCCATGCTTTCCTATCTTCCTACCCCTCCATTAGCCCAAGGTATCTATTGTTCGTATGTTTATGTACATAAGTGCTCAATGTTTAGCTTCCATTTTTAAGTGTGATTATGTGGCATTTGTTTTTTCTTCCTGTATTAATTCATTTAGGATTATGGCCATCAGCTTCATCCATGTTGCTGCAAAGGATATGATTTATTCCTTTTTATGGCTGCATGGTATTCCAGTGGTGTGTATTACATTTTCTTTATTTGGTCCACCATTGATGGGCACCTAGGTTGATTCCGTGTTTTTGCTATTGCAAATAGTGTGGTGATGAACATTAGAGTGCATGTGTCTTTTTGATATAATGATGTATTTTTCTTTGGGTATATATCTAGTAATGGGATAGCTCTGTCTTAAGTTCTTTGAGAAATCTTCAATTTGCTTTCCATAGTGGCTGAATCAATTTACATTATCACCAACAGTGTATGGTGAAGCTGTGGGGAAAATAGAATCCTGTTTTTTTTTTTTTTAACCGTTATCTTAAGTTTAGGGGTACATGTTCAGGTTTGTTACCTAGGTAAATATGTGTCATGAGGGTTTGTTGTACAGATTATTTCATCATCCAAGTATTAAGCCTAGTACACATTAGTTATTTTTCCTGATCTTCTCCCTCCTCTCACCCTCCACCCTCCAATAGATCCCAGTGTATGTTGTTCCCCTCTGTGTTCAAGTGTTGTCATCATTTAGCTCCCACTTATAAGTGGGAACATGTGGTATTTTGTTTTCTGTTTCCGTGTTAGGTTTCTAAGGATAATGGCTTCCAGCTCCATCCATGACCCTGCAACAACATGTTCTAATCCTTTTGTATAGCTGCACAGTATTTCGTGGTAGATATGTACCACTTTTTCTTTATTCAGTCTATCGTTGATGGGCATTTAGGTTGATTCCACGTCTTTGCTATTGTGTATAGTGCTGCAGTGAACATACACATGCATGTTTATTTACAATAAAAGTACTTATATTCCTTTGGGCATATATCAGTAATAGGATTTCTGAGTTGAGTGGTATTTCTGTCTTTAGGTCTTTGAGGAATCACAACACTCTCTTCCACAGTGGTTGAACTAATTTACAATTCTCCCAACAGTGTATAAGCATTCCTTTTTATCCACAACCTCACCAGCATCTGTTATTTTTTGACTTTTTAATAGCCATTCTGGCTACTGTGAGATGGTATTTCATTGTGGTTTTGATTTGCATTTCCCTAATAATCAGTGATGTTGAGTTTTTTTTTTTTTTGTATGATTATTGGATGTATTTATGTCTTCTTTTAAAAAGTTTCTGTCCATATCCTTTCCCCACTTTTTTATGGGGTCTTTTTTTTTTTCTTGTAAATTCAAGTTCCTTATAGATGCTGGATATTAGATCTTTGTCAGATGCACAGTTTGCAAATATTTTCTCCCATTCTATATACGTTGTCTGTTTACTCTGTTGATAGTTCCTTTTGCTGTGCAGAAGCTCTTTAGTTTAATTAGATCCCATTTGTCAATTTTCGCTTTTGTTGCAATTGCTTTGGTGTCTTTTTCATGACTTAGGCCTTTGCCCAGGCCTAAGTCCTGAATGGTATTGCCTCGGTTATCTTTCAGGGTTTTTATAGTTCTGGCTTTCACGTTTAAGTCTTTAATCAATATTTGGTTAATTTTTGTATATAGTATAGGGAAGCGGTTCAGTTTTAATCTTCTGCATATGGTTAGCCAGTTGTCGCAACACCATTTATTGAACAGGGAATTCTTCTCCCATTCTTTGTTTTTGTCAACTTTGTTGAAGGTCAGATAGTTGTAGGTATTTATTGTTATTTCTGGGTTCTCTGTTCTGTTCCATTAGTCTATGTGGTCTTTGTTTATTTTGTTTTGTGCCAGTACTATACTGTTTTGGTTACTGTAGCCCTGTAGTATTGTTTGGAGTCAGGTAACATGATAATGTTGAATCTACAAGTTGGTTTGGATATTATGGCCATTTTAACAATATTGATTCTTCCTATCCTGAGGATGCAATGTTTTTCCATTTGTTTGTGTCATCTCTGATTTCTTTGAGTGGTGGTGTGTAGTTCTCCTTATAGAGCTCTTTCACCTGCCTAGTTAGCCATATTCCTAGGTATTTTATTCTTTTTGTGGCAATTGTGAATGGGAACTTGTTCCTTATTTGGCTCTCAGCTGAACTGTTGTTGGTGTATAGGTATTCTCGTGATTTTTGCATATTTTGTATGCAAAATATGTATGTTTTGTATCCTTAAGAAACTTTTGGGCTGAGACTGTGTGGTTTTCTGGTTATAGAATTATGTCATCTGCAAACAGGAATAGTTTCGCTTCCTATCTTCCTCTTTGGATACCCTTTACTTCTTTCTCTTCCTTGATTACTCTGGCCAGAACTTCCAATACTATGTAGAATAGGAGTGGTAAGAGAGGGCATCCTTGTCTTGTGCCGATTTTTAAGGGGAATACTTTCAAGTTTGCCCATTCAGTAAGATGTTGTCTATAGGTTTGTCATATATGGTTCTTATTGTTTTGATGTATTTCCTTTCAATACCTAGTTTACTGAGGGTTTTTAATATGAATGGGTGTTGAATTTTATCCAAAGGCTTTTCTGTGTCTATTGAGATAATCATGTGGTTTTTGTCTTTAGTTCTCTTTATGTGAGGAATCACATTTATTGATTTACATATGTTGAACCAACCTTGCATCCCAGGGATAAAACCTAGTTGATCATGGTGGGTAAGCTTTTTGATGTGCTGCTGGATTCAGTTTGCCAGTATTTTGTTGAGGATTTTGGCATTGATGTTCATCAAAAATATTGGCCTGAAGTTTTCATTTATTGTTGTATGTCTGCCAGGTTTCACCATCAGAATGATGCTGGCCTCATAGAATGAGTTAGGGAGGGATCCCTCCTTTTCAAGATTTTGGAATAGTTTCAGTAGGAATGGTATTAACTCTTCATACATCTGGTAGAATTCAGCTGTGAATCCATCTGGTCCTGGGCTTTTTTTGTTTGGTAGGCTATTTATTACTGCCTCAATTTCAGAACGCATTATTGGTCTGTTCAGGGACTCAGTGTTTTCCTGGTTTAGTCTTGGGAGGGTGTATCCATTTCTTACAGATTTTCTAGTTTATGTGCATAGAGATGTTCCTACTATTCTCTGATGGTTGTGTGTATTTCTGCAGGGTCAGTGGTAATATCCCACTTGTCATTTCTGATTGTGTTTATTTGAATCTTCTGTCTTTTCTTCTTTATTAGTCTAGCTAGAGGTCTATTTATTGTATTAATTTTTTGAAAAAAAAAAAACAAGCTCCTGGATTTGTTGATAGTTTGAGTGGTTTTTTTGTGTCTCTGTGTCCTTCAGTTCAGCTCCGATTTTGTTTGTTTCTTGTCTTCTGCTAGCTTTTCTTTTAAAAACTGGATCAGCAAAGCTACCTAGTGGGGAGAGCATGAGTATCTTAGAGATTGAATGTAAGCCAAATACATTCCACAGTGCATGGCACACTGTGGGTTCTGACTGAATTGTAAACATCTCTGGGTGAAACTGGAACCAAAGCATCACTTCTCAGGAAATCTCAGCTGCTTCCATGTTGTATCTCATCTTCTTATTTCCGTGCTGTCTTCTTTTCAGTTTTCTCTGTCTCTGTGCCATAAAATTTTTATTTCCCAGTTTTATTCTGTAACTTATTTATTTCTTTATTTATTTTGAGACAGCATCTCACTCAATCTGTTGTGCAGGTTGGAATGCAGTGGCATGATCTCGGCCCACTGCACACTCTGCCTCCCCGGTTCAAGCAATTCTTCTGTCTCAGCCTCCAGAGTTGCTAGGATTACAGACTCATGCCACCACGTCTGGCTGAGTTTTGTATTTTTAGTAGAGATGGTGTTTCACCACATTGGCCAGGCTGGTCTCAAACTCCTGACCTTAAGTGATTCACCCGCCCCGGCCTCCCAGAATGCTGAGATTACTGGTGTGAGCCACCGCTCCCAGTCTTTGTTCCATTTATTCTTTGATTTGTATCTTCCTCCCACTTTTTTCTTTTCTTTCCTTCATTCCTCCATCTCTCTTTCCCTTCATTCCTTTCTTCCTTTCTTTCTTGTCTTATTTTTTTCCTTTTGTCTTACTTTTTATTCCATTCGACTCCCTGTATTCTTTAAGATAATTAGTAGTGGAGACTAAAATAATTTGACTTTTTATAATAATTAGGAGAAATAATCAAATGGATTATCAGAAAAGAACCGTATATTCCAATTTCCTTAAATCACTAGTGATTAGTAGGAGGTGTTTTTTTGTAAAGTGGAAATGTTTAGATCCTTAAAGGACTGATTGAGAGGTAGTATAATGGGTGCCCATTTCCCTTTTTTGTTTCTCAGAACTGTTTCTACTTGCTCTATATCTTAAAAACTTATGAATCTCTATTCTGTCCCATGAGTTATACTTCAAATGATTTTTAGGCTGGAAGTGTGTATTCACTTCAATACCATATGCTTATTGCATTTGTGACCATTTTGTGGATCTTTTTAGTAGAGTCCAGAATGGGCATTTTCAAGAAACAAGATTAGTCCTATGAATGTCCTCATCTCATAGAATATTAAATCTGAAAGATTCTTAGACTTCACCTTCTCCAGGTAATACAAGCCTAGGTAAAATGAAACCTTATACATGGTCATACATATTTAGATTTTGATGGTGTTCAATTTGTTAATCTAGGCTCTTGTTTGCAGGTGACCAAAACACAACTTCAACAAGACTCTGCTAAGAAGTGCCTCTATTGGCTGTGAACTTCAAGGAAAGATTGAGCAACAGGTCCAAGGGTAGAGATGGAGCTAGTCCTCAGAATTAGGGATGGACCTGCTGCTAAATTTTTGTCTCCGTCTCTCATTCCTGCTTCTTTCGGTACACTCTGCCGTTTTCCATGGTCATCAACTGCTTTTAAATATTGACCTGTTATGATTTTATTCCTGAAAAAGGTTACTTGATGTTCTAGGACAAACATTTAGGAGAACAACTTGGATCAAGTGCCAACCCTTGGATCAGTGAACTATGACTAGAGTGTGGGGTTTTGTAACAGGATAACAAGTTCCAATGCCAATGGTTATAATAGAGGAGAGACAGTTCCCAGAAGTAGAAGCATGCTGCTTCTGGAGAAGAAAGGGGATATTGGGCAGAGAAAACAATAGGTAATGTCTATGATTAGTGATAAGCTTTGGTGACTGTGATTGCATTGGTTGGCAGCAGATGGCAGTGATCAAAAGCTTACATATTTTGGTTGCCTTGTGAAGTAAATGGTGTGGTGATTACACTCATTAAGTTATTTGTGTATTAGTACTTATCTTGTGCTGTGAGGGTAATAAAATTCAGTGTTCTTTCATTATATAGGTAGCTCAGGTGATTTTATCCTTTAACCTAAAAGATTAATTAACACTAGTTTAGCATTGTGATATCGTTGCTAGATACACACACACACACACACACACACACATCTATATCTATATCTATCTATACTCATTATCTATCTATCTATCTATCTATCTATCTATCTATCTATCTATCATCTATCTGTCTAATCTGTCTGCCTACATATCTGTTTATGAAATTAGATGAATAGAACTGTTTAGGGGTTCCTATGTTCATGTTTCTGTAGTGTGTTCAGATGTAATATGTAGATCATAGTAGGGTTTCATGTGTTCATGCTTCTGTATTATTTTCCATAAGGGATCTATGAGCTTTCTCATTTTACTCCTCTTTGAAAATTAAAAAATATATGTCTGGGTCTGTTGTTTTAATTAAAGAATCTAGAAAGACAGTATAAGGTTTGTTTTAAAAATCAGTGCCCAAATTTTAGCAGAAATTAAACATAGCTCACTAAATTATCTATATATGGGTAGACATGCATCCACATACAGATGTAGACCAATATAACTACATGCCTGCAATGTTTATTTGCCAATTTTCCACAGAGTAGTTATAAAATCATTGGCTGGTATTAACTAGATTTAGTGACTCTTGTGATCTTGATACTGCTTTGGTTGCTTGTTTGCTTTTGATCGTTTCTACATTATCTTTCTACTTGTTTCAGATCCCCACTGACCTACAATAAACTGGCTTCTTTATTCCAAGGCTCTTATAATGATTGCAGGGAAGGCAACATCTTTCTCCAAATGCCTAAAGTTGAGTTTCCCCTGTCATTTAAGACCTCTAATAGCTAAATGTGGATACTGAATGTGGGAATGGTTCTTAACCCTGAATGAGGGTATATTTGTGTGCACATGCATTCATCAGAGTACAGAGAAGTGTCAGAAAAGTTTCCAAGAGTAAGTGACTTCCAACTTGAATAATACATATAATTCAGCCAGATGAGGGAATTATGTTCCAGGCAGCAGGAACAATGCACTCAAAGGTTCTGGGCAACAAGGAACATGTCCAGTAAGTATAGGCGGTCACACATGTAGGCCTAAGCATCATGAGATAAATCTTAGTTAGAGACAAATATTTTGAAGTCATCTGTATTTAGAGGGTAATCTAAGGTAAGGAGAGATGAAGAGTGCTTGGAATGAAATTCTGTTAATAGCTGAATTTGAAGGATAGCCAAGTAAAAGAGGAAATTCACAAACTTCTGATCTGGGGAAGCCTGAGGGAATGTCTGTTTCCACAGAAAAAGGACTTGTCAACAAGAGTCCATGTCACCAAGAGGTAAAAAGTCAAGACTGAGAAACTTCTTCAAATTTAGCGAGAAAGAGCTTGGTTATTTCATGTTCTTCCTGCTAATCATTCTCCTGGCCCAGCAGGACAATTTAAAAATGGGCTTCTCTCATCTGATTAGCAGTTTGTAATCCGATCTCTTGAACATATAGATTACATTGGCAGGGGACCCTTTGAAAATACACTGTTTTGTTATTTTAAAATAATAATAATAAATAGCTACTACTTAATAAGCATTTATCATAATTCAGACATTTAAGAACATGATCACAAATACTTACACCTCTATATTTTATAGGTAAAGAAACTAATGAATTTCTCTATTTCATATAGTTTCATATTCAGGAGTTTGTTATTTGAATTTAGATCTCTTTGACTCTCAAAGAGCTCAGTCCTTTGACCTTCACACCCTCTTTCTCTTCCTTTTATAAGTCTAATCCTATCCCCTTGATGAGTTAACCATTTTCCTGGCTTGTAATGCCGTCTATATGCCAACAACTTTCAACCTTATACCTCTAGCCCAGACCTCTCTACTGAACTACATATTTCTTTATTCAATTGCTCACTTGAAATCTTCAACTAAGTATCTACAAGACTTGAAAAAAAACCTTAACATACCTAAAACTGAACTTCCAAATTGCTTACTTTAAGTCTATTCACAATCTTGTTCATTTAAGCTGGTGGCAACTTCATTCTTCTATTCGCTCAAAGTAAAAACCTTGGCGTCATCTTTAACTTCTCTTTCTCTCATACCTCAAATTTAAATCATCAGTAAATTATACTCCCAAAGCATATATAGAATCCAATCACCTCTCACCATTTTTGCTATCATCCAAACCACTATCATTTCTTATCTGGAGAACCGTAGTAGTCTCCTTTTTCCACCCTTCTCTACCAGAACTGTGTTCTCGACTCAGCCACCAGAGTCTTTAAAAAAAAAAAAAAAAAAAAGCATATGCTTAAATATGCATTCTTCTATTCAAAATCTTTCAGGGGCTGTCCATATGCCTTAGAATAAAAGCCAAAGTCCTCATAGTGACCTATAAGGCTATATATGATTTGAGTCCTCCAACTCCCTTGCTTACCTCATTTCACATTACTATCAGTCTTGTTCACTATGTTCTCAGCTGGCCCCATTGACTTCTTTGGTGTGCCTTGAAAGCTTCTGCAGTAAAACCTTTACACTGACTGTTTCATTTTCCTAAAATGCTCTTCCCACAGATATGTATGCCTAACTTCTTCAATACCTTCAAGTTTTTGCTCAGGATTCTCATTTTAAATGAGATTTACCATTTCCTGACTTCCAGTTTGAACACAAAAAGAAGTAATTAAGGAAACTATCCCTTTCATTTTCATTGCACTGTAGACTTATCCTGAAGTTCAAAACAGTTCATATGTGAGTCAGATAGCATGCATGTTACTTGTGTTCATTTAGGCTATATGACAAAGTGTAACATACAAAATGCTCAGTGAGTGTGATTTGAGATAGAATGTTTGACTGAATTATTTTGTTCTTGCAATTGATGAATTGAACACATAATCAGGACCCAAGAACAACAAGGCAATAGGGCTCTTTGAAGAATGGAATTTCACTAGCTTTTATTTGACAAATATTTGTTAGGCCAACACTCTGTGTTAGAAACTGGGATTTATTATAAAGAGGGGGCAGGAAAGTGATCTATATATTGAAAGAACTCAGGATTCAGAGAAAGAATCAGACAAGAAAGGAGATAAGAAGGTCTACGTTAGAGTGAGGCATGAAGAAAGGCATGATCACATACCTGGGAGTGAGACAGGAGGGAAAGAAAATGAGATTAGGAAAGACTTCACAGAGGAGGTGACAATTTGAATATTGAAAGACATACAAAAGTTTGGTACATAAACAATAGGAAGAAGAGCTGTCCAGGGAAAAGAAAACCAAAAACAAAACTATGGAGATTTAAGAATAAATGTCATATGTTCAGATAATGTAAGTGAATTTCCAGATTATCACTTTCTCACCCATAATGCAGTAAATATACATGGATATTTCAGTGATCTTTACGTGGAGCTTAGAAATTTCGCAAAATTCTAATAACTAATGGATAACTCCCTTAAGTCAAAGGAATTCTTAAAAGGAATTTAGACACAACACAGACTTTCCTTCCTTCCTTCCTTCCTTCCTTCCTTCCTTCCTTCCTTCCTTCCTTCCTTCCTTCCTTCCTTCCTTCCTTCCTTTCTTCCTTTAATTCTTTCTTTCTTTCTTTTCTCTTTCTTTCTTTCTTTCTTTCTTTCTTTCTTTCTTTCTTTCTTTCTTTCTTTCTTTCTTTCTTTCTTTCTTTCTTTCTTTCTTTCTTTCTCTTTCTTTCTTTCTCTCCTTCTCTCTCTGTCTCTCTCTCTCTCTCTGTCTCTCTCTCTCTCTGTCTCTGTCTCTCTCTCTGTCTCGCTCTCTCTTTCTCTCTTTTCTTTCTTTTCTTTCTGATGGAGTGTCTCTCTGTCGCCCGGGCTGGAGTGCAGTGGCCGGATCTCAGCTCACTGCAAGCTCTGCCTCCCGGGTTTACGCCATTCTCCTGCCTCAGCCTCCCGAGTAGCTGGGACTATAGGCGCCCACCACCTCACCCGGCTAGTTTTTTGTATTTTTTAGTAGAGATGGGGTTTCACCGTGTTAGCCAGGATGGTCTCGATCTCCTGACCTCGTGATCTGCCCGTCTCGGACCCCCAAAGTGCTGGGACTACAGGCTTGAGCCACCGCGCCCGGCCTATCACAAGGCGTTACTGCTTCACATTGTGTCGTTATGCATTACATCCCTATTGTACCTCCCCTAATCATGAATATTTCTGAACCCTCAATGAAAGTAAGATTTAATCCCTTCATTTTGTTTGCTGCATGCATACCAGATGGCAAAGAAGATCTACATAGCTACTCTGAGAGTAAACAGATATTGATATAAAAATCTGTGAGAAACTCACAGGTAAAAGACAGTACAAAGTCAAATTCATAGTACCCAAATACTGTAATCTTGGTGTGCAAATCAATTATATATATATAAAAATATATATATTGTGTATATTTATATATTATATAAATATATATAATTTTTATATATATATATAAAATTTTTGTGTGTGTGTGAGTTGGAGGTTTGCTCTTGTTGCCCAGGCTGGAATGCAATGGTGCAATCTTGGCTCACCACAACCTCCACCTCCTAGTTTCGAGCGATTCTCCTGTCTCAACCTCCTGAGTAGATGGGATTACAGGCATGCACCACCACACCCAGCTAATTTTTTGTATTTTTAGTAGAGATGAGTTTCTACATGTTGCTAAGGCTGGTCTTGAACCCCGGACCTCAGGTAATCTGCCACGTTGGCCTCCCAAAGTGCTGGGATTACAGGGGTGAGCCACCATTCCCGGCCAATCAATTATATCTTTAGTATAAAGGTTAAAAGGTAAAACTACTACAATATGGTAGTTTGTTAAGGTATACACAATAAAATCAGAAGATGTAAAATGTGACATCAACAATATAAAATGTATGTGTGTGATAAATGTTTGGATGTTTTAATGTGATGAAGGTTAAGTTGTTATCAGCTTATAATACTCCTCTTGTAACTATAAGATGTCTTATGTAAGCATCTTGGTAACTATAAGAGATTCACAAAAGATTCACAGTAAAAGATTGAAGCATATCACTAGGGAAAACTGTCTAATCAAAAAGCAAGAGAGCAGAAAGAGGAAGAAAGGAACAAAGGATTTGTAAAACAATCGTAAGACAATTAACAAAATGGTAGTAGTAAGTTCTTATCAATAATTACTTTGAATGTAAATGGACTAAATTCTCCAATCAAAAGATATAAGGTAGCTGAATGGATTTTTTAAAAAGAGACACAAACAACTATATGCTGCCTATAAGGGCCTCACTTCACCAGTAAGGACACGTAGGTTGAAAGTGAGAGGATGGAAAAAGATATGCCATGCAAATGGAAACCAAAAGAAAGCAGCAAAATGTCTTAGTTCACCTTTTGCTGCTATAACAGAATACCTGAAAATTACTAATTTATTATCAATGGAAATTTATTGGCTCATGGTTCTGGAGGCTGGGAAGTCCAAGATCAAGGAGCTGCATCTGGTCACGGCTTTCTTGCTGAGTCACAATATGGCAGAAGGTATCACAGGATGAGAGAGATAACAAGAGACAACCAAATTCACTTTTATAACAAACCCATGGTCATGAATTATGAACTCAAACTTAAAAAAAAAAAAAATGGTTTATTTGAGCAAATGGTGCTTTGTCAATTAGGAAGCACAAAACTGAATGAAGTCAGGCTTTTATGAGATGAATGCAGAAGTAAGAGAAAGACAATATTTGATCCATTACTGTTATACAGTTGCCCATTTGTTCTTTTCCAGTAGAAAGTCTCTAGTTATATGTTAGCTGGATGCTTCTGATTGGCTAAGCTTGGATTTTGTTTTTGTTTTTCTATGACATCTGTGATTTTATTTTTAATCTCTTTTAAAAATAAATCTATATTAACCAATTCGCCGTCATAATACTCTGGGTAAAAGTGTACTGTTACAATGGCAATTGAATTTGAAGCAGAATTTCATGTATTATAGGTCCTTTTTTTTCAGCTTTCATTTTAGGTTCACGGGGTACATGTGCAGGTTTGTTATGTGGGTGAACTGTGCATCACTGAGGTTTGGTATACAAATGATCCTGTCACTCAGGTAGTGAGCACAGTACTGAAAGGGTAGTTTTTCAAACCTCACCCCCATCCCACTCTACCCACTCTAGTAGTCCCCATTGTCTATTGTTCATATCTTTACATCCATGTGTATTCAATGTTTAGCCCCCATTTTTAAGTGAAAACACATGGTATTTGGTTTTCTGTTCCTTTGTTACTTGACAGGATTCTGGCCTTCAGCTGCATCCATGTTGCTGTGAAGGATATGATTTCCTTCTTTTTTATGGCTACATAGTATTTCATGGTGTGTTTGTACCACATTTTCTTTATCCAACCCACTGTTGATGGGCACCTATGCTGATTCTATGTCTTTGACATATTGATATAACAATTTATATTCCTTTGTGTATGTATCTAGTAATGGGATTGATAGGTTGAATTGGCAGTTCTGTTTTAAGTTGTTTGAGAAATCTCCATACTGTTTTCCACAGTAGCTGAACTAATTTACATTCCCAATAACAGTGTTTTAGCACTCCCTTTTCTCTGCAACCTCACCAACATCTGTTATTTTTTTATTTTTAATATAGCCATTCTGACTGGCGTGACATGGTATCTCACTGTGATTTTGACTTGCATTTCTCTAATGATTAGTGATGTTGAACATTTTTCCATCTATTTGTTGGCCACATGTATTTCGTCTTTTGAAAAGTATGTGTGCACATCCTCTGCCTATTTTTAAAAAGGGTTATTTGGTTTTTGCTTGCTGAATTAAGTTACTATTTGTAGGCTGTGTATATTAGACCTTTGTCAGATGCATAATTTGAGAATATTTTCTACCCTTATGTAGGTTGCCTGTATATTTTGTTGATAGCTTCCTTTTCTGTGCAGAAGCTTTTTAGTTTAATTAGGTCCCACTTGTCAACTTTTGTTTTTTTTGCAATTGCTTTTGGGGACTTAGTAATAAATTATTTGCCAAGGCCAGTGTCCAGAATGGTATATCTTATGTTTTCTCCAAGGATTTTTATAGTTTTAAGTCTTATATCCACTTTTGATTTTTGTTTTGTTTTGTTTTTGCTTTTGTTTTGAAACAAGGTATTACTCTGTCAACCAGGCTGGAGTACAGTGGTGCTATCATGACTCATTGCAGTCTTAACCTCCCAGGATGAAGTCATACTCCCACTTCAACTTCTCTAGTAGCTCGAACTATAGACACATGCCATCACAGTTGACTAATTTTTCTGTTTTTGGAGAGACAAGGTCTCCTTATGTTCCCCAGGCTGGTCTCAAACTCCTGGGCTCAATCCTCCAGCCTTAGCCTCCCAAAGTGCTGAGATTACAGGCATGAGCCACATACCTGCCTCATTAATCCGTGATGAGTTATTTTTTGTATATGGTGAAAGACAGGAGTTCAGTTTCATTCTTCTGCATGTGGCTAGCCAGCTATTCAGTACCTTTGATTGAATAAGGGGTCCTTTTTTCCATCTTTTATTTTTGTTGACTTTGTTGAAGATCAGATGGCTGTAGGTGTGCAGCTTTATTTCTATTTTTTTCTATTCTGTTCTATTGGTCTATTTGTCTGTTTTTGTACCAGTACCATGTTGTTTTGTTTACTATAGGCTTGTAGTATAGTTTGAAGCCAGGTAGTATGATGCCTGCTGTTTTTCTTTTTGCTTAGGATATCTTTGGCTATTCAGGCCTTTTTACAGATGAATTTCAGAGTATTTTTTTTTTCTTTCTAAATCTGTGAGAAAAAGACATTGGTAGGTTGCTAGAAATAGTGCTGAGTCTGTAGATTCCTTTGGGCAGTATGGCCATTTTAATAATATTAATTCTTCCAGTCCATGAGTATAGAATATGTTTTCATTCATTTTTATCATCTATAATTTCTTTCATCGGTATTTTGTAGTTTTCCTTGGAGAGATCTTTCACCTCCTTGGTTAGACATATTCCTAGGTGTTTTATTTCTTTTTTTTCTGGCTATCGTGAATGAGATTGTATTCTTGATTTGGCTGTCAGCTTGAATGTTATTGGTGTATACAAGTGCTACTAATTTTTGTACATTGGCTTTGTATCGTGGAACTTCATACCAAATTCATTTATCAGCTATAGGAGCTTTTGGTGGAGTCATTAATATCATCAGTGTAGACATATAACTTTACTTATTTTCCTATTTTGATTCCTTTTATATCTTTTACTTACCCGATTGCTCTGAGTAGAACTTATAGTACTATGTTGAATAGGAGTGGTGAGAGCAGGAGTCCTTGTCTTATTCCAGTTCTTAAGTGAACCGCTTCCAGATTTTGCCTATTCAGTATGATACTGGCTGTGAGTTTGTCATAGATGGCTCTTACTATTTTGAAGTATGTTCCTTTGATCTATTTTCTTATGTTTGTTGATGATTTTTATCATGAAGATTTAGGATTTTTTCAAAAGCTTTCTCTGCATCTATTGAGATGATTGTATGGTTTTTGTTTTTAATTCCATTTATGTGATGAATCAGATGTATTGATTTGCATATGTTGAGCCAGCCATATATCACAGAAATAAAGCCTTCTTGATAGTGGTGAACTAACTTTTTGATGTGCTGCTGGATTTTGTTTGCTGATATTTTGAGGATTTTTGCATCTGTGCTCATTAGGGATATTGTCCTGTAGTTTTCTTGTGTGTTTGTCACATTTTGGTATTAGAGTGATGCTTGCTTCATAGAATGAGTTAGTGAGAAATTCCCCTTTCTCAAATGGTTTGGAATAGTATCAGTGGGATTGATACCAGCTCTTCCTTGTGTGTCCGGTAGTATTTGGTTGTAAATAAATCTTTTTCAGGCCCATTTTGGTTGGTAGGTTTTTTATTACTGATTTGATTTTGGAACTCAATATGCCATTCAAGGTTTTGATTTCTTTCTATTTCAGACTTGGGAGGTTGTGGGTTTCTAGGAATTTATCTGTTTCCTTTAAATTTTCTAGTCTGTGTGCATAGTGGTGCTTATAATAATTTCTGAGCATTTTTTGTATTTCTGTGGGATCAGTTGTCATGTCACCTTTGTCATTTCTGATTGCACTTATTTGGGTCTTCTCTCCTTTTTCTTTGTTAATCTGGTTAGCTGTATATCAACCTTGTTTATCCCTTCAACAAACTAGCTTTTGGTTTCATTGATCCTTTGTACTTATTTTTGGATCTCAATTTTGATGAACCCAATTTGAGATGACAATATTAATCTATTTATGAATGCTGAGCCCTTATATACTCATCACTCTTAAAGGTCTCATCTCTCAACATTGTTGAACTGGAGGTCAAGTTTCCAGCATATCAACTTTGGAAAACATTCAAACTACAGCAGATAGCTATACTTAATACCAGATAAAATAAACTTTAAGTGAGAAACTGTAGGACAAGATAAAGTTGATCATTATATAATGTTAAAGAAACCAATTCATCATGAAAATATAACAATTATAAATATATAGCACCCAACTTCAAAGCACCAAAATATGTAAAGCAAGTATTAATAGATTGTAATATAATAATATGAGGGGATTTTGGTATTCCACTTTCAACAATAAACAGATTGCTCAGACACAAAATCAAGAAGGAAGCATTGGGCGTGAGCTACGCTTTTGACCAAATGGACATAAGACTTATACAAAACATTTTACTCAACAGCAACAGTATACACATTCTTGTCCAGTGCACACAGAACATTCTCCAAGATAGATTATTTATTAGTCCACAAAACTCATCTTAATGAATTTCTTAAGATTTGAATTATATCAGGTAACTTTTTCAACCATAATGGTATCAGACTAGAAATCAACAATAGGGAGAACTTCAAAAAATTCACAAATACATGAAAATTAAACAACGTACTTCCGCCCCCCCCCCCCAGAAAAAAATTTGTTAAAGGAGAAATTAAAAAGAAAACTCAAAAACATACATTAAGACAAATGACAACAGAAATACAACATATCAAAACTACGGGATGCAGCAAAGAAATTTTGAAAGGGAAGTTTATAGCAACAAATGCCTACATTAAAAAAGAAGAAAGATCCCAAATAAACAATCTAACTTTATACCTCAAGAAATTAAAAAAAGAAAAATAACAAACCAAGCCCAAACTTAGTTGAAGGAAGTAAATAATGAAGATAAAAGCATAAATAAATAAATTAGAGAATAGAAAAACTAAAAATGATCAATGACATCAAGAGTTAGTTTTTAAAAAGAGAAATAAAATCAACAAAACGTTAGCTATACTAACTAAAAAAATGAAGAGAGAAAACTCAAGTAAATAAAATCAGAAATGCAAAAATGAAAGAAGAGACATTTTAAATGATACCACAGAAACAGAAATGATCATATAAAGAATAATTATATACCAGCAAACTGCATAAAAAGAATAAATAGATAAATTTGTAGACAGATAAAATTTACTAAAACTGAATTATGAAAAAATTAAAAATTTGAATAGACCAATATTCATTGGATTAGTACTAAAAATCTCCCATCAAATAACTCAGTACCAGAGTTAGCATCAATGCTGAATTCTACCAAACATTTAAAGAAGAACAAATACCAATTCTCAAACTCATCCAAAAAATTGAAGAGGAGTAAAAACTTTCAAAGTAATTTTGAGGCCAGCATTGCCTTTGTACCCAAGCCAGACAAGGGTACTACAAAATAAACTAAAGGCCAGTACAGCACATGATCTTTGATGAACATATATGAGAAAATCCTAAACAAAATTATAGCACACAAAATTCAGCAACACATTAAAAGTACCATTGATCGATCATGATGAAGTGGTATTTATCCTTGGGATGTAAGGATGGTTCAACATATGCTAATCAGTAAATGTGATTTATTAATTAACATATGTCACATTATCAGAATGAATAACAATAAAAAGATCATCTCCATAGATGTAGGAGAGGCATGCAACAAAATTCAGCATCTTTTTATGATAAAAACTCTGAAGAAATTAGGTATAGAAGGAATGTACCTCAACACAGCAAAGACAATGCGTGATAAGCCCAGAGCTAACATCATATTCAATAGTGAAAAGTTGAAAGCTTTTCCACTAAAATCAGGAAAAGGATAAGGATTCCCACTCTCACCATTTCAATTCAACGTAGTATTGAATGTCCTAACCAGAGCATTTAGGCAAGAGAAAGAAATAAAAGGCATTCAGATCACAATTAAATTGTGTTTGTTTGCAGAAGTGATTTTATATATAGACAACCTCACAGACTCTACCCAAAAATTGTTACAATAATCAAATTTAGTAAAGTTGCAAAATAGAAATTAATATACAAAAATTAATAGCATTTCTACACACTAGCGATGAACCAGCCAACAAAATAAATAAAGAAAACATTTACAATCAAGAAAATTATTTACAATGATTACAAAGGAAAATAAAGTGCTTAGGAATAAATTTAACCAAGAAGGTGAAGAATCCATACTCTAAACATTTTAAACATTGAAAAAGAAATTGAAGAAGACACAAATAATGGAAATATATCCCATGTTCATGTATTGGAAGGCTGAATATTGTTAAAATGTCCATAACACCCACAGTGATCTACAGATTCCATTGCAATCAAAATTCCAATTAAGATTTTGTGAAATAGAAAAAACAATCCCA
Source organism: Rhinopithecus roxellana (assembly GCF_007565055.1). Taxonomy (NCBI): domain Eukaryota; kingdom Metazoa; phylum Chordata; class Mammalia; order Primates; family Cercopithecidae; genus Rhinopithecus; species Rhinopithecus roxellana. Next base: position 116,269,190 of record NC_044565.1, on the reverse strand, counting down.
AAATCTATATGGAACCTACCAAGGACCTCGAATAGCCAAAGTAATCTTGAGGAAAATGAATGAAGTAAAGGCATTAGACTACCGGATTGGAAAATCTATTAAATACTACAAAGTTATAGTTATTAAAACAGTATGGTAATGAAATAAATACAGACATATATATCAGTGGAACACAATAGAGAGCTCAGAAAGAAATCCTGTCACATATGGCCAGTGATGCCAAAAGTACACAATAGGGAAAGGTCAATGTCTTCAATAAATAGTGCTGTGAAAATTGGATATCCACATAGCAAAAGAATAAATTAATCCTTCTCACACTATATGCAAAAGTCAACGCACAGTGAATTACACACTTAAACATAAGACCTGAAACTAAAACTACTAGAAGAAAACATAAGGGAAAATTTCCATGACATTAGTCTGAGCAAATATTTTTTGTACTATGACACCACAAGCAGAAGCAATAAAAGCAAAATACACAAATGGGATTAAACTAAAAAGCTTCAGCAGAGCAAAGGAAACAATCAGCAAAGTGGACAAACAACCTACTAAATATGTGAATATATTTGCAAATCATACATCTGATAGGGGCCTTATATCCAAAATATATAAGAAATTCAAACAACTAAATAGTGAAAAAATAAATAAATAAAGGACCAGACTAGACATCTCTCAAATAAAGACATAAAGATGGCCAACAGTTACATGAAAGTTCCTCAACATCACCAATCATAGAAATGCAAATTATAACCACAAAGAAACATCACATCATTGTTAAAATAGTTTTTATAAAAAGACAAAATATAACAAGTATTGGCAAAGCTGTGGAGAAAGAGCAACCTTTATACATGGTTGGTGGAAATATAAATTAGAACAATATGGAAACCAGTATGGAAATTTCTTGAAAATTAAAAATAGTAGTGCCCTATGATCCCGAAATCTCACTATCCAAAGAATATGAAATAAATATGTCAAAGAGATAGCCACACTCTCATGTTAATTGCAGTTTGTAGTATTATTTATAATAGCCAAATAGCCAAAATATGAAATCAACTTAAGTGTTCATCAGTGGATGAATGCATAAAGAAAATGTTATATATCTATATATAACATTATATATATAAATATGAAATCAACTTAAGTGTTCATCAATGGATGAATGCATGAAGAAAATGTTATATATATATAACATTATATATATAAAAATATATGTATTTACATATATATTTACATATGCAATGGAATACTATTTAGCCTTAAAAAAAAAGAATTCCTGTCATTCATGACAACATGAATGAACCTGAAGGACGTTGTGTTATGTTATGTTATGTTATGTTATGTTATGTTATGTTAAATAAAATAAGCCAGGCTCAGAAATACAAATATAGTATGATATCCCTTGTATGTGGAGTGAAAATGTTAGACTGATCAAAATAGAGAGTAAAGTGGTGGTTATCAGAGACAGAGGAGTCAGAGATTCGGAAGATGTTGTTCAAAGAACATAACCTTTTAGTTAGATGGGAAGAATAAGTTTAAGATGTCTATCGTACATGGTGACTACAATTAATTGCAATATAACATATATTTGAAAATTGTTCTCACCACAAAATAATGATGTTTGTGAGGTAATACATACCTTAAATAGCTTGCTTTAGCCAGCCATTCCACAATGTATACATATATCAAAATATTACGTTGTACACCATATATTTATACAATTTTACTTGTCAATTAAAAAAAAAAAGACTGGTGAGTTTTCTGGTATACTTTCCAGTTGTCTTTCCAAGGGATGTTGGAAGTCAAGTAATTCATGGTTCGAAGTGCTCTTCCTTTATTTATCTGGATTAATCCAATTTTGAAAACATTTTAAGTACTATATTCTATTTGGGCAAAAGAATATCAAAGCTATTATTTACACAAATGAAAATGGTCCATATATTTTCTTTGGCTTTCATCAATGCATTACTGTGCAGAGCAAGGCTATCTTGATTGGAGATTATAAGCACAATCGAAATCTCTTTTAAAGTATCTATTTGTCCACATCCCTAGACATCAAGTTGAAAGTGCATTTTGTTTTTTCTTCCCTTATTTGCTTTTCTAAATAGAACCCAAGTTTCTCCTTTCTGTTGTGTTTTTTGGAAAGATGAGAAGATTTGGGTTTTGTCTGTCTTTATTTAGACAACGAAAATTTCATTCTCTTCTCATGTTTCCAGGAGAGTTCAGGAAGTTAACAGTAGAAAAAACAGAGACTCCTGGTAGCCCACAGGATTAAAATGTATGCTACATAAGTAAACAGATTTAACTATGTTGCATCCTAAATGTCATGAAATACTAGAAAGCAACGTTTCAATATATGTGTAACACTGGAAAGCAAAAATTATCAAATTACCAGACAACAAAAATGGTAAATGTCTGGAAAGAGAATGGAATGATATAAATACTTTATGCAGTGTGATAATCTTTCACTCAGATATTTAGTCTAATCACAATTAATATAATTAATGAATTTTTGCATTACACGATTTTACTATTGGTTTAGATAGATTATAGATACATATTCCATTTCTTTTATGCGTTTTTCTCTCCATTCATTTGTATGTATAAATTTTAATCATTTACTATGTCTTCTCTATTAGAATCTTAGTATTTTTGCTTTAACACTTCATTTTTGAATATCCTACAGACTATAAAACTCGACTTACGACAGTTGAATGTAGATAGCTGTAACCACTTATTAGACAGCCCTATGACTTTAGAGCGCCCTATCCTTCTACCTCCTTTGTGTATTTTGCTTTATTGTTCTTAGAATTTTTAATTCCTTAGACATTTTGATTGTATAAGATAGTATTATAATTACCTTTTATGTATATATTAGTTTTCTTCTTTTGTTGCCTATAAAATTTGTTTCTCTTTAGTTTCTGAAGTTTATTGTTACTAGAGTAGGTTGTTTTCCTTCTTTAGTTTGTGGAGTTTTTTCCTAGACCTTCCTAATTAACGATGATCAGTGTCTCCATAGAGTTGAGTTTATCAAGTCATTACAGTGCCATTTGTACGCTTCGATGGGGCCAAGGCTATGTCATCTATTTCCGTGTAGGCATTAAAATTGAAGGCCAACCCCTGGGACATACACCCCAGGAGGGGAAAAGCAGTCAAAACACGGACGCTCAGTACCCCCAACTCCTGTCTATTGTGGTATCATACATTGAATTTAATAGTCTGGCTTTAAATTTCGTTTCATTTTAGATCTTGGGTGCTTTTATTTCTCCTTACATGCTCAAATGGGTATTTTGTGGGGTTGCTCACACTTATTTTTTTTTAATCTGTTTATGCAGTTTTCTATACATTTATAATAGAAGATACAGTGCACATTCTAATTGTTTGCTATGTTGCTGTAACTGGACCAAAGATACTGTGTTAAATTAAAAAAATACTTAGTCATAATACAAAATATATTGTTTGAATCCATTCAATTTTTTAAAATGCTTTTTTTAAATTTTAAACAAACATTTAAGTTTAGAAAATTTCAGAATAGGAACACAATCCAGGGTTAAGTATTATATTGGGAGGAGGAGGGAGATTGGGAAACACATAGAATTAAACATTAATTTTAATTTTATATTTTCCAGTGCAATATCGACTTTTTAAATCTTCCAATTACAATTCCATATAAAAATAGGCTTAGAAACAAAAATCAAGGGCTGCTTATTTGCAAAGATTCATAAAATAGACAACTCTTTTGTAAGTCTGATTAAAGGGGAAAAAGAGGAATAGAATGAAAATTATTAGTATGAAATAATGAGTATAATTACAGGAACATAATGTATTTTAGAAATCTGTGACATTTTATGCAAGTGCATGAAAATAATATTAAAAATTATAGCAACGTGTAAGACTGACATTAAAAATATACATTATAAAATTTGATTGAAGAATAGGTAGAAAATTTAAATAGTTCAATAACAATTTAGAAAGTGAATTTAGGCAAATAATTGACACAAAAATAGAAATTTAGCTCTAATTATTTCACTGGCAAGTTTTAGTAACCTATTGATTAACAGGTAACTTCTAAGTTACTTAATTTATTAATCAGCAAAGAATACAGAATCTAGTTTTCAATGAACTTTTCTTATTCAGTCTATGAACCTGTCAAAATCATGTTTCCAAAAATACAAATTAATCACATATAGGAAAATAAAAACTATGGACAAATTTTATTCAAAAATATAAATTCAAAGATTCCAAACTATTATAAAAAATTGCATATTTATTGTGCCGTGATTTGTTCAGGATGATTAGGACAACTGTTGATGTAATTCTCTACTTGATAATGTGAAAGGAGAAAATACATGATAATCACACTATATGAAAGAAGTCGTTTGATAATACTCAATGCAAATTTATAATAAAACTAAAAATGGTATTCTTGACAAACTGAAAAATAGGAAAAACTGCCTCACTTGATAAATAATGTCTTTGATAATACTATAAGAATTCATAATGAAAATAAAACTGGCCTGCTATACCTAGTACCATTTATTCGATATTGACTGCACTGGACTACGTAATTGAAGTACAGATAAAAAAATTTACAAAGTATAAGTAATGGAAAGGATTTGTGAACTTGCAATAAGGTGCAAGCAATGTGATTTTCTATACCTAAAGGTCAAAACAATCAAATAAAACTATTAGAAATAGTAATCTAGTTTGTGAACTTCACAGGACACAAATCAGTATACAAAAATTAATGGTTTTCCTTTAACACAGTAACATTCAATTAAAAATATCAAGGACAATTATAGCCATAATAATAGCAAAAACCATAAAAAACTAGAGATAAACCTAACATAAAATAAAAAAGGATTATAAACTACTTGTAAATCTTTACTTTAGGAGAGCAAATAATAATAAAGGAAAAAACATAGTATGTCCTTGAATGAAAATACTCAAATATGTTAGATGAGTCTTTCTTCTTGAAAGTATTCTACAAGCCCCAATATTGTCTCAATTAACATAAAATAAGTTTCTAATAAAGTTTGATAAGCTGATTCTAAAGATTGTCTGGAAAATTAATGTATTATAAATGCAAAGGAAATTTTGAAAGAAAAAAGAATTTTTCTCATCAGTATTTTCAGTATGCCAAAATTAGATTACTTAAAACACTATGGAATTGAAATTGGTAACACATATATGTGTGATATATGATACATAGGTATCATATATCATATATATGATATAAACACACATATATAAAGAGAATATACTTGCATATATACGTATATATTCAATTACGTAGGATAAAAGTAGCATTTCAAATTTATGGAGAAAGGATGACCTGTTTTATAAGTTATTTCTGGATATTTGCTATTTTTTAGAAAACTATAAAAATATGTCCTTACTTCCTCTTACACATTAAATAATGTCAGAAGGACTAAAGAGCTATATGTCAAAAAACAGATCCCTTGGAATTACAAAAAGAAAATATATTATGTTATTATTATAATTTGGGGATGAAAAAGGCCTTTCTATGTGGAATTCTGTCCAGAATTTTTTTTTTTTTTTTTGGCAGAATTTTGCTCTTGTTGCCCAGGTGGGAGGGTAATGGCGCGATCTCAGCTCACCACAAACTCTGCCTCCCAGGTTCCAATGATTCTTCTGCCTCAGCCTCCCCAATAGCTAGGATTATAGGCATGCACCACCATGCCCAGCTAATTTTGTATTTTTAGTGGAGACGGGGTTTCTCCATGTTGGTCAGGCTGGACTGACATAATGTTACTTAAAAATATTTTGTATAGTAAAATATATGATAATAAAAAGTAAAAGAAAAGTGAAAAACTGGAAATATACTATTTTGATATATGTATATATTATAAAAATGATCACCACAATCAAACTAATTAACATATCCATCACCTGACATACCTGTGTCTGTGTGTGTTGTAAGAATACTGAATATCTACTCTCTTAGCAAATTTCAAGCATACAATACATGATTATTAACTATAGTCATCCTACTGCACGTCAGGTCTCCAGAACTTAGTCCTTATGATTGAACGTTTGCATCCTTTGACCAATATCTCTCCATTTCTACCACTCCACAACTTCTGGTAACCACCCTTCTACTCTGTTTTCATGAGTTCTACTTTTTTATATTCCATGTACAAGTCAGATCATGCAGTATATGTCTTTCTAAGTCTGACTTATTTCTCTAAGCAGAAGATCCTCCAGTTTCATTCTTCTTGTTGTACATAGCAGAATTTCCTTTCTGTTTAGGATGAATAATATTCCATTTTATATGTGTGTATGTGCGCTTGTGTGTGTATGGGTATGTATATATATTCCTTATCTATTTTATTTATCCATTAATTCGTTGACAGGTTGTTTCTGTATTTTGGCTATTGTGAATAATGTTGCAGTGAACGTCAGAGTGCAGATATCTCTTTGAGGTAGTGATTTAATTCACTCTGGGTATTATACCCAGAACGTTCATAAATGTAAATGAGTGAATTCTGTTTGAAAGTTAAATAGTCGTTATGTATCATAATTTAAAATACATATATTTTAAGAAATATTTTCACACCCATTTTTAAAGCATCATTTGTAATAGCCAACATTAGAAACAATTCACATGTCATTCAAAAGAAGCTGTTTAAATTAATTATAAAATATCTTTATTAGGGAATACTCTTCAGGGATTGAGAAAAATAAAGTAGACCTATATGTAGTAGCATAGAAAGCTTCCCAAACCCAGAGCCTGTGCAAAGTATAAACGCTGTTTTAAATCCTATTATTGGTCAACTTTGGTTTTTAACAGCATTTTAATTAAGCTTATTGTAGTCAAATTATCTATATTCAGTTTTAAATAACATGAATTACTTTTCATATGTGAGTTGAGGAGTTCATTTTTACCTTAGCTTTCTTTATTCTTCATCCACAAAACTCCTCTACTGTTACCCAGCGTTTTGCTGATATAATCTGGGTTTTAAGATTCACATAATTAATATTAATATTATATACTAATGCCATATTTGTAATAGTTGTTTATAATTAACTCTGCTCAATAGATTTCAATGTTATCTATTAGTTCTTTTGGTTTTTTGTGTTTTAACCAAATTTCTATTCATGTTTTTAAATTCAGCATCTAGTTGGCCAATGTTATTTTTAGTGATTAGTGTGTGAGCTGATACTTAGAGATATAGTGACCAGGCATTTGCATATATGTGGCCCTTTCTTCTGTTGCTTTTTGCAGTATAGAATTCTTAGTGTAGTGTACTTTTGTTTCTTTGTTTGTTTGTTTGTTTGAGATGGAGTCTCGTGTTGTCGCCCAGGCTGGAATGCAGTGGCATGATCTCGGCTCACTGAAAGCTCCACCTCCCAGGTTCAAGCAATTCTCCTGTCTCAGCCTCCGAGTAGCTATGACTACAGGCACCCACCTCCACACCTGGCTAATTTTTGTATTTTTAGTAGAGATGAGGTTTCACCATATTGGTCAGGCTGGTCTCAAACTCCTGACCTCAGGTGATCCACCCACTTTGACATCCCAAACTGCTGGGATTGCAGGTGTGAGCCACCGTGCCCAGCTTGTTTTGTTCTCTGAAAAGCTCCATGGGTGTTCTTTTCTATGTTTAGTGTTTAGGAAGCAAAGTCGGTAGCTAACTTAAGTTTTTTCTAACTTTTGGAGTTTGTCTTTATTTAAGTTTGTCTGGTGTCTTTAAGTCACCAGAATACTTATTCTTCATCAGTTTTTATTAATTTGCTGAACACTTCATATTCACAGAATGGAATAATAGCAATAAAAAAGAATGAACTGCTACACTCAGCATCATGGATAATATCATAGATCTACTGTCAGGTGAAGGAAGACAAATAGGTTTCCGTTTAAATGAAACTCAAGATAAAGTAATCGATGTTGATGAAACTGGATTAATGACACTTTCTAGGGAGATACAAATATTATATATCTCTGTGTGATATTTACATGGATTGACACACATAAAACATATCAAGTTATACTTTTAAGATATGAGAAATTTACTGTTTGAATTATATCTTCCTTCCAACTGCCATATTTTTACTTAGTGAAATAATAGAGTTAATAGGATTTAAGATGATCAAATTGCTAAACAAATTTTCTTTTCTTTTTAGAGATATCTTTTGTGCCTTTGTTGGTATCTTACCATTATAAATGAGGCACAGCATTTGGTAGGTCTCTTGAATTTTGGAAACAAAGGATAACAAAGTTTGATGTGTTTTGTCCACGAATTTACTGGAAGACCTAAAATACTGCAGTCCTTTAAGAAGATCTCGGCAGGTAATGACTCTCCAGCAGGTCTCAGCTGCAGTAAAGCAGCTCATCCACATTTGCCCTTATGAACCTGCATATCTAGTATCACTCAATGTATCAACAGCAGACCAGAAAGCTGTAGGTAGCTTGTGGCAAACCTTTGAAGGCTGAATCACTGTAAAGTCTCCTAGGGTTTTGAAGCATATTTATAACCCCTTTGGCAAGCAACTGTTCTGGTTTTCAAAGCAACTCATGGCTTCTTATTAAGGCCTTGTTACAGAGCCTAGAGTAGGTTTGGGTAAACTACAGTCCCCAAGACAATCTGGCCTGTTTTTATGTAGCCTGTGAGCTAAGAATGTTTTTCATATTTGTAAAGGATTAAATAAAAAGCAGAACAATATTTTTTATCTTAAAATTACATAAAACTAAAATTGTGGTGTCTATAAAGTTTTATTACAACACGATGATACTCATTCAGTTACCTATTGTCTATAGCTGCTTTCACACTACCAAAGCAGAATTGAGTTGAGGCTATTAGACTGTATAGTCCACAAAACCTCAAATGTTTACTATATGGCCCCTTTCAGAAGTTTACCAGCCTCTTGACTAGATGCCTGGTTATGAGTCATCAGGTAATTCTACTAAGTAGGTTTCCTATTATGTCTTGACTGTTTTCTGGTTCTCTTTGATATACAATTAAGAGTTCCTAGCAGCTGTCCATTACCAATTGGAAATGTGTTTACATAATTGTGCTCATGCATATTCTGATTTTGCAAGTAAATTGCATAAGTTCTTTCATATTTCCATTGTCCTACACGTAGGCAGTATGTTGCCCTTCAGCTTACATATATGGTCACCTGGAAAATTAACTGTAAATATCTAATTCAGGAGGAAAATAAATGAAGCCTGGTTTATCCGTGGCTCTGCACAAAAGACTGGTGTAACCAGAAGTGGTCTAAGGAGTGTTCTAGCCTCACTCAGGAAGGGCATTGCAGAAGAGTGGGGAGATATTCTTCCCACTGAGTAGAAAATTGGTAATATATCTCAATATTCATTTCCTTGGAGAAGAGACAACTTGAAGTAATAAGCTACATCAATTTATTAGCAGTGGCTAATTATCTAGCCAGAAGATACATGGAGAAATCTTCCAAACTAGGCTTAAAATGTAAGACTGTCTATGGCCCAATGAATACTGATCAAAAACAAAATAAATAAATCAACCAACAAAAAGGAAACCACTCCAGAAGAGAAATTTACTATCTAAATGGAATAGATGTAGGTCCAGCCACATTCTTTAGCCCTCCAAGCAGCTTCCCAATAGGTTCAACTAAGTGGTTATAAAGGCAAGGATGGAGCCTGTTTATGTGTTCACAACTGCACTTCAAGGAGGTCAGACAGATTATCTGTCTTCTTCTACCACCGAGTGTCAAATTTTTCATTAGCAGCAATCAATTCTGAGCCCCATGAAGTTTACCCTCTTCTTGCAGGAGCAGATACCTAGTAGTAGATTTTGTGTTTATATTTGACCCCAATCATGAAAGAGGCAGTTCTCACAATAATAAACTTTTAACTCTCTCTTTATTTGCGTTCCCTGTATCTTATGGTTATGATGCAGGGCAAGTGAGCCCCAAAATTGGGAATTGGGGCTTAGCCTGGGAGGGTTCTTGACTTTGCTCAGGAAGAATTCAAGGGTGAGCGGTTGTATATAGTAAACTTTATTGAACCAGAGCTGCTCTTCGCAGAGAAGGAATAATTCATACACAGTGTGCTCAGAGTCAGCAAGGTATGGGCAGTTGGCAGCTATGTGAATACTTATTTATAGAAACTTTTAATTACGTGCAAATTAGAGGGTGAGTTATTCAGAAATATCTAGAAAAAGGGATGGTAGCTTCTAGGTCATTGCCATGGAAAGAGGAAGTAACTTGCAGGCTGGTGCCATAGCATTTGTAAACTGTCATGGCACTGGTGGGACTGTCTTATGCCAATGAGCAGCAAAGACAACTAGAGGCTGCCTTCAGCACCATCGGCTGAATCCTGCCAATTTATTCACTCTATCCTGTTGGGACTAGGAAATAAGTCCAGTCAGTCTCCTACCTCATTACCCCCTCAGAGATTAGATACTCTTCTTTAATCTTAAGAAAGCTATGAAAGAGTAGGAGCCCATCTTCTGTAACTGCTTCCTGCTGACTTTATGGACATAGGCCCTGCCTGATTGGATGACTAAAAATCTCTAGATACCTGATATAAGGGCCCCAAAGGCAGGATGTTTTCATTCTCTAAGTCAAAAGACATGATGAGTTGGAAGTCGTGTGCTAGAATTGTCTTTACATGGAATTGCTGTACTCTAGAAAACACAAACTTCACAAGGAGGTTAAACAATCAAGGTGCAAAAATTAATAGTAAAAAGATAGGTATCAAAGGTCCCAGGAAGGGTAAAAAACAGGTGAGACTTGGGAGGATACTTTTGATAGTGGACTAGACATAGTTGGGGTCAGTTCCCTGGTTATATATATCTAACCAGGTGAAATTAATCATCAGGGGATCCTTCTTTCCAAGTTTTTAATATAACTAAGTCTCCTGGTTCAACAGGAGAGATATTGTTTTTCTTTGGGGTAAATGGCAATATTTTTGTATTTTTGAAAGATCTTTTGAACCTGGCCTAAATTCTAAGAGGGACACAAGTGAAGTATGTCCATCACCCTGTTTCTCATCATGACCCAAATTAGGTTTTTAGTATTTGTTTTGTTTTGTTTTTGTACTGCTTTTAAGACAGGGTTTGGCTCTGTTGTCTGGGCTGGAGTGCAGTGGTGCAATCTTGTCTCACTGCAACCTTCACCTCCTGGACTCAAGCAATCCTTCCCCGTCAGCCTGCTGAGTAGCTGGGACCACAGGTTTGCACTACTGCACCTGGCTAATTTTTGTATTTTTAGTGGAAACAGGGCTTTGGCATGTTGCCCCAGCTGGCCAATATTTTGGGTTTCTTATAGCCAATTAAGCATTTTAGGCCAGATTGAAATGGAGGTGGGAAGGCACTCATTACTCCTTATAACCTTTTTAAAGAAATGAAAGATTGAAACCAAAAACCAAAAATAAGGTGACATGTGAAAAATATCAAGTTATACTGGGAGAAAACATTGCTTTTATAGAACTCTAAGATAAAATATTTTATCATCATGCCATAAGAACAGTTAGAACCAGAGGAGAAAAAGTTGCAAGTGTTGACAAAAGCTCAAGAGAGAGTTATCGCTCAGGCTTTATCAAAAGGAAAAAAACTGATAGCAGTGAGACAAAGCAACCATTGAACCTCTGAGATACAAATTGGAGAACTTTTTGAAAGAAACATATTACAGAATTGTAAAGGAAATCAATACCTTAAAATCTTTTTGTAATATGAAGACCATTTTTAGAAAGACTATTATAAATAATTCCTTGTTAATTATAGCTAGTTTAATTACACACATTTTTTTTTTCATGAATTCATCTTAGGAAACATTATTGTAATTCATATGGACTATCTATGACATGCTTGGACTTTCTGACTTGTCTTATACTACCTCTCCCTTAAATAGCCAGTCATTTTATTCTAGGACAAGAATTTACCATACCAGATTTTTCCTCATGTAACATTACTTTTTAAATACTCTCTTACTAAGAATACATCTTTGTATTCTTTAGCTTTCTTCACATCTGTCTTTCAATGCACTGGTTGCTTTTTATTTTATAATTAAAATGCCATATAAAACCAATGACTACGTAAAGCCAGTTTTCTGTTAGCCATAATAAAGCCTGTGAACATTAGTGGTTCACCTAGGTAAGAGCCTTAAAGTTAAAATGTAAAAGACACGACATTCCCATCAAACTAATAATCTTATACTAGTCTCATTTACCCAAAGATAACCAAGTCACATGAACCTGAAAAGCATTTAATATTATTTGTTTTGTTTATGTGCATGCTTTTATGTATAAGTCATTTGATGGCATTCTAGACACAACACATATCATGATACCCGTATGTATACATAAACAGAAACACATAAAGCTACCTATACAAGACAGCTGCATACAAATCATTTACACAATTGGGACCTGTCTACCTGGGCAAATTTTGTTTGCCATGATAGCTATGGAAGACAAGCAGAGGCAGAGAAGGGGATCCTGTAGTATTAAATAAGGAAGGAAGGGGCAAACTATTTGGCTTAAGGGGAGACCTCAGAGTCCCTGAGCTGCCAGAGAGCTCACCCAGTAGTGGAGACACTGAAGAAAAATGTTTGGGTGGCTGATTGTCTACCAGTATAGGGAACTATGTGTTGGGTCAAGGTTCCAGGATGCCCAAGTATTTTTACTTGAGCAAGGCAGTTCGTTGGGGGCAAATGGAAGAAGTTTAGCTCTAGTATTGATGGGGAGCTTTCTCCATTTCTCATCAAGGATAGTTAGGACATTCTCATTGCCAATGGCCCTCTTTCTTATAGTAGGCACACTGATTCTGGCCCAGGGGCTGTCAAGTCGGGGGCTCTCATCTGGGCATCTCAGACATGGAACTTGTGATACCTCTTCAGGATGGGTAACCCTAGGTGGCAGGAAGCTTAAAGCAGCCACTAACTATTACACTTTCTAACTATTTTTTATGTTTTTTTTTACCCTAGTTTTTTGCTATCTCTATTGCTATAAACCCAAAAGGCCAAGTTTAGTGATTGGCTTATAGGAGTTTGTGGTCCACTACTGGTTTTCATAGCTTTCTCCTAATGTCAGGGGCAGATTGAGTAATAAAATGCATACCCAGGAGAGCTCGCCTTTCCAGGAAATCTGCGTCTGCATTAGTATATTTTCTGAGTACCTCAACCAAATGGCCCTGAAACAGAGTGAGATTTTTATCCTTTCTCTAAGTTACTTCTCTAACCTTGTTGTGATTAACTGGCTTAATCACACACTTCTCTATATCTTCTATTAAACAAGTAACCATGTAATTTTTGTGTTCAAGATCTTGGGAACCTCCTTTGTTATTTCAAGTAGGGTCTAGATCTGGAAATGCATCTCTTCTCATGTGATAATTGGAATGGACTTGGTTACATGTGGCCACTCTATCTGCACATTCACAGTTGGCACTCAGAGTCTTCCACTTTTCCTGCACAACACAGAAAGTAGATGACAATACTGTCAATTCATGCCGAGTTAAATCAAAGAACACGGTCAACTTAACAAACTCTTCTATAAACTTTCTGGATTCTCTGAAAACTGGCCAAATTTCTCCTCACATAAAGCCAAATCAGATATAGAAAATGGCATATATACTCAAAGTGTTCGTGTATCTCCATTAGCTACCTCCTGCAGTGGAGACAGATTTCGTTTTAGGGGCTGATATCGGGCCCCACTCCTGGTGGTACTGATTGGGCTACTTCTTTGAGAAATAAGGGGCATAGGCTGGGGCTAGTTGGATAAGAGGGAGAGATGCCTGATGATCTAGGAGTGGAATCCTGCATTATAGAACTAATGGGACCCCCCTTCAGGGTGAGAGGACTGAGGAGACTCTGAGGAGGGTGTAGGCCTTCTACAGGGAGCAGCTAGAAGGAGATCCCATAGGTGTTGCTTCTGGGTGCCTGGCAGTAACATAAGCCAGTAAAAGGCCATAAAAGTCTGTACAGAAGGTACCTTCCTCAGTTTTCTTTTTTAAATAAAATAAGTCCAACTGTAAAATAGTATTTTGACATGAAGAACCATTTTTAGAATGAAGTTTTTGGTCTCCCAATGTGTATTGTACCCTAATGGTGTTGCACTACAAAATGAGTTTGTTTTCTTTAAGCTGAATTTGAATTTGCTCCAGTTGCCCAGAAGAAACCCTAGTGGTGAATCCTCTGGGATGTTTGCCATTCTCCTTGTGTGTAACAAGGATCTTTACCAGACACAGAAGTTTTTCTAAGTCTAGCAAGAGGAAAAGCAACTGGGCTCTCATTATTTTTCTTTTTTAGATTTTAACCTCCTGCAGAGAAGGTGTAAGTATAGGTAGCAAAGTGTTACAAAACTGGATTGTGAGATACAGGCAGGCAGTAGAGTACTGTGCTTGCCAGCAAATGAAATATGACAAAAGAGGTATTTTTACTAGGCAAAGTATAAAAGGAAAAGTGAAAACAGAGTGGTGAAACTATAGGGCAAAAATCAGAAAAAGACAAGCCTGGGATTCCTCTCACATTGGCCTCTAACCTACAATCCTAGAAGGAATGCAAATGCTGAAACTCTGGAGCATCTGGGGGCAGCCAATGATACTCAGTGCCAAGAAACATGGAACACCTGAATATCAGTCAATGAGTGTCCTCACACCAAATGACAAATATCCTGTAATATTTAGGGGCTGACCATGCTGAAAACCCTGAAACATCCAGGGGACAGCCAGTAGTGAAGCCCAAACACTTGATTGGGGGGCTGCAGAGCAATATGACTCTGGCATTCCAGAATCAACACAATTGGGGATCTCTTACAACCTAGTGCCTTGCTTAAATAATTACCCAAATATAACTAGCAGGGAGCTAAAGCCAGAAAAAAAATTCCTGTAACCAAAACATAAATATCAGAGTGGAAAAGAAAATGAAATAAAATGGCTGACAGAAAAAAATGTGATGACTTTGGAGAAGAAAGGACCAAGCAAAGGGACGACAAAGGATATAGTTGGTCAAGCATGCTACAGGAGACTTTGAATTGACTACCTAGCCAAAGCCCTTATTTCTTGGCTCACCTGATATTGGTGGGGGTAGAGGGGACACTCACCAGTCCACAGGAGCCAAAATGGCACACTGATCAGTCTCCAACTTCGGGTTAAGGTGGAAGTCTTCCAGGTTAAGGTGGAAGTTCCCCCAGCTTGGGTAGTTTTGGCTGCTGTGAGGGCACCAGCATGTGGTCCTGTGAATGGCCTGCTGGATTGGTGGGTCTCACCGGAGGTAGCACTGTGGCTGCTCACCCATCCAATTGGCCCCACTGCCTGTCAGGAAAGATAATGGCTCTTCAAAGAGCCTTTGGTTAGTGTTACAGCTCTGCAGTGTTAGCAGCTCTTTATTGTTACTGCTGCCATCTCTCACCATCTAGCCAATTGTTATCTCACCATCTCTGGCTATCTAGCTGAGTGCCCTCTCACCATTTCTCACTGTCTAGCCAACTGCTGTCTTGCTATCTCACTGATGGCTGAGCGCCATATTGACGTCTTTGCCATATTGATGTCTTCATTATCTGTGGTCACCAGATGATGCAAGCAGGTAGGTGAGTCCTGAAATTGGTGCTTAGCCTGGGAGAGTTCTTGGCTTAACCCAGGAGAGAATTCAAGGGCGAGCCAGTGGTATTAGATAACAATCTTTTATTGAACCAGAGCTGTTCCTTGTGGAGCAGTGCTAACTCCTAGGCAATGTGCCCAGGGTCAGCAGGATCTAGGCTGTTGGCAGCTGTATGTAGACCCATTTTTAACTACATGCAAATTAGGGGTGGGTTATTCAGAACTCTTTAGAAAAGAATGGTCACTTCCCGATTGTTGCCATGGAAAGGGGAGGTACTTGCAGGCCATTGTCATGGCATTTGTAAACTATCATGGAACTGGTGGGAGAGTCTTATGCTAATGGGCAGTGAGGACAACTAGAGGTGTTTTCAGCAACCCCTCCTGGCTTCTGCGTTTCTTTACTTCATCCTGGCGGGACCAGAAAATAAGTTCTGCTTGTGTCTTAGCTCAGTTTCATCAATACTTCAAGGGCTTACTGTATGTTTTTCACAACATCTCTCATGTGGTAATGCTATGTTCTAAATGTGTCTCCCAAAATTCATATGTTGAAACCTCATCACTGATAAGATAGTTTTAAGAGGTTAAGCCTTTAGGGGGTGATTAAGTCATAAGGGTGGAACTCTCATGAATAGGATTAGTGACCTTATAAAAGATGTTTCAGAGGGCTGCTTGGCTGTTCCATTTCTTCTGCAATGTAAGGACACAGTTTATCTCTTCTGTCCTTGTGTCATTTTAGGACACAGGATGAAGGTGCCATCTTGAAAGCAGACAGTAGTCCTCGTCAGACATCGGATCTGCCTATGTCTTTATCTTGGACTCCTCAGCCTCCAGAACTATGAGAAATAATTTTTGATTGTTTATAAATCACCAAGGCGGTGGTATTTGTCATAGTAACCTGAAATAAAACTAAGACAGAAATTGGTACCAGGAGCAGCATTCTGCTATAACAAATACATAAAATTGTGGGAGCAGCTTTGGAATTGGGTAATGGGTAAAATCAGAAAGAATTTAGAAGTGAAAGAGAGAAAAAGCCTACATTTCCATGAGCAGAGAGTTAAAAGAGATTCCACTGAGGGTTCAGAAGAAGAGGGCCGTAGGGAAAGCCCTAGTCTTCTTAAAGATTACCTAAGAACTTGGTTAAATTGTGCCAATTTCCCAGTGCTTTGTAGAAAGCAGAACTTGCAAGTGATAAACTAGGATATTTAGTGGAAGAAATCTCTAAGCAAGGAGTTGAGGGAGCTGTACGGCTTCTCTTGGCAGCTTAGAGTAAAATATAGGAAGACAGAAATGAATTATAGATAAAATTCAGGTCGGGCACGTTGGCTCATGCCTGTAATCCCTGCACTTTCGGAGGCTGAGGCAGGTAGATCACGAGGTCAGGAGTTCGAGACCAGCCTGCTCAACATAGTGAAATTCTGTCTCTACTAAAGACACAAAAAATTAGCTGGGTGTGATGGTGTGCGCCTGTAATCCCAGCTACTCGGGAGACTGAGACGGGGGAATTGTTTGAACCTGGGAAGTGGAAGTTGCAGTGAGGCGAGATCAAGCCATTGCACTCCAGCCTGGGCAACAGGGTGAGACTCTGTCTCAAAAATAAACAAACAAACAAATAAATAAATAAATAAATAAAATTCATAATCAAAATGTAAGTTTAACCATGTAAGAAAATAAAAAAAGCATGCTTGGGAGACAATACCAAGGATGTGGCAAAGTGAAAGTTGGATAAGAAGATTACTATGAACATAAAGAGGCCAGATGACATTCATCATGACAATGGAAGAAAGACTCCCAAAGTGTTTCAGAAATCTTTGAGGCTGTCACTCTAATCACAGATTCAGAGTTCCAGGTCCTTGAAGGCAGAAATATTTTAAAGAAGGGGTTCAGGGGTTCCACCGGAATTTGAAGCTTGCTGCCCAGAACCACCTCAAGTTTTGTCTTTCTGCATTCCAGTGCATGTGATCCTTGGCTTCCCCAGCTGTGGCTACAGAGGGCCCAGATGTAGCTCAGGCTGTCTCTGCAGAAGTCACAAGTGGTAAACCATGGTGGCATCAGCATGATGCCACCTCTGCAAATATACGAAGTACAAAAACTGTAGAGGAATGACTACTTCCACCTAGATTTTAAAGGCTACCTCAGAGAGCTTTGGGTCTCAGTGAAGATCTGCCACAGGAGTGGGGCTTCTGCAGAAAACCCCCACTAGGGCAATGCCCAGCAGGGCCATGGGATGGAGCCACTACAGAAAGCCTGTATTAGGGTAAATCCAAGGTAGCAGGGACACTGTGAAGTCTTCACTAGGGCAATGCTCAGCAGCGCTATGGGAAGGGCCACCTCCACAAACCCTCACTAGGGCAATATTTAGTGGAGCCATGGGGGCGGGGCCATCCCCAAGGTCCCAGACCTGTAGAACCACCAGCATACAATGCCATCCTTGGAAAGCCACAGGTACCCAACTCCAACCCAAGAGCTGCTACATAGGCTGTGCCCAGCAAAGCCAACATTTGTCTCAGTGTGTCCAAAAGGCAGGGCATGGAGTCAAAGATTATTCTCAAGCCTCAATATTTATTTATTTATTTATTCATTTTTTTATTATTATTATTTTTTGCCTTGTTGAGTTGTGGAATTACTTGGGACATATTACCCTTTTTTATTTTCTATTTCTCTCTTTCAGAATAGCAGTGTCTATCCTATGCCTATCTCATGATTGCATTTTGAAAGTACATACTTTGTTTGATTTTACAGGTTCACAGCTAGAGAACAGTTTTCACCAAGGTGAGTTGTACCTTGAGTCTCATGTGTATCTGATTTAGATGAGACTCTGGACAATATATTTTGCATGTGAGAAGAACATAAATTTTTGGGGCCAGGGCAGAATGTTGTGGTATGACTGGGTCCACATAACCCTTCATCTTGAAGAAGCTAGCATATCTATCGTACAGTGGAATGAGCCATCAAAGATCAATTACTGTGCTAGCTAGAAAAACAACTTCTGTCCTTCTGGATACAGTATATGTTCTAAACCAGCAATCAATATGTGGTGCCAATTCTCCCATAGCTATAAATTATAGGATAGGTAAATAAGAGATGGAATTGAAAATGGTACCTGTCATAATTCCATCTAATTAATCACTTGCATACTTTTTGCTTTCTGTCCTTGTTACTCTTGGCTCTACTGCTTTACAGATTTTAATGCCAAAGGAAGAATGCATTTATCAGGGGACACAATAACAGTTCCATTGAACTGGACTCCTGATTTTCACTTGATCAAGTTAGGCTCCTCTTATCGCTAAGAAAACAAGCTAAAACAGGGATTATAGTGTTGGCTAGTGTGATTGAGTCTACCTCTCCAGGGAAAACACAGTCATTGCCACCTAATGGGAGTAATAAAGATTGTGAACGACATATAGAGAATTCCCCTGAAACATGGAACATCTCCTTGTACTACTGCTGTTAAAAGTTAATGGTAAACCACTTCAGTCCAATGTAATCAGAACCTTCCATTCTCAGGTCTATCAGGAATAAAAGTTTGAGTCACTTAGCTGCAGATTGCCTTTGATGAACTTAAAAGTACTTGCTGAACTTGAAAAATATAACAAGTACATATATGCGAAGAAAAATCATAAATGTCAACTATAGTAACGTCATCAGTTGCACAGCTAAGTACTGTTGAATCTACATATGTTTTCTTTCTTTATGGGTTAATTAAATAAGTATGTAAGTTAATTAGTATCTTTTTTGCCCTCAAATTCCCCTAAACTAATTGACAAGGAATAGAGGGTGTTAGATTCAGAATATTATGGCAAAATCACAAAGAAATACTGATAGGAGAAACAGATGTCACCAGGTATGTTGAACTTGTAGCCAGGTGGAATTACTGATGATTTTTAAAAAATATATCTCCTTAGTGAATATTTTTTGATAGGTTAAGCAGTCTTAAAAATTGTAATTGAGAAGTGTGTGTTTAAATACTATTCACTAAAAGAATGAATAGTATTGACATTTGTCCATTTAACGGCTCAGCACCAAACATCCTGCTGTCTATTTTGGTTAAAGATCTATATAGACAGGAGTCAGAAGTTGAGAAGGGAAAGCTACTTATTCTGCCTGTCTCCTGACAGTTGGAGAATGGGTCCACAGCTAAACTACAGTCAATCACTTGCTTCCACCCAGGAAATTGAATCTTGAGAGAATTACACAGAGGTGTAAAGTCTGTCAGAGGTTGTCTGTGGCAGCTGTGGTGGAGTCAAGAATTCAGTGATGAGAGGGTGAGTGTTCAGAAGCAGCAGTGACATTTCAGATGCATTTGTCTTGGGCTTGATCTTGGCTCTGCTTTTCCTAGCTTGGTTTATACCTGTGCCTGGTATGCCAGCCTTATAGTCAGTTTTGTAAACTACCTCGTTTCTTTTCAATAAGTTTCTTTTGTGCCTGTATTATCCAATATCATATTCTGTTATTTGAAATCAATATTACTGCTTCATTGAATGGATTAAATTGGCAGGAGTCTGAGAATGACAATCATTAAAAAAAAAAAAAAAATCCACTATCAGTAGCTTGCAAGAAGCCTGGGACTAGAGTTCAAGAAGAGACAGTTTCTTCTGAGAAGAACTAAGAATAAAGAACAACTTCACAAACCGAGAATTTGGCCACTGGTTTCTAAGGCAGAGACTCATGCAGTAAGATAAAAGAGAGGCAAAGAATTAATAAGTAGAATTTGTCCAGCAATTTGCATTATGTGAAGCATCATCACAGTGATTATATTTAATCATTCCTTTAACTCAATGGTTTTCAAAATATGGTAAACAGATCCCTAGGAGTCCCCTTTTCAATAGTTCTGTAAGGTCAAAACTATTTTCCTAACAACACGGAAAAATTATTTGCCTTTTTCACTTGTTGACATTTACTGGCAAAGCAAAAACAATTTAGTTAAAAGCATGAATCAAGGCAATGGCGCCCAACTATTCTAATAGTTATTGTAGTTTTTCAACACCAAATACTCAGGGGAAAAAAAGGAAATAATTTTTCTTAAGAGGATCTTTGATGAAATGGCAAAACATATTACTTCTATTAACTATCTCAACCCTTGGGTACATACCTGTTTAATATTCCGTGTGATAAAATAGAAAGCACACATAGATAATAGATTCTCAAGCTTTCTCCATAGTGCCTTAGTGATTGTTTTTATGTTGGTCCCTATACCAAAGAAAATTCAGAACACAACCAATCCTACCAGTTGTATTTATTAAGTACAGTCATGTATCACTTGATAAGAGGGGTACACTCTAAGAATCACATTATTAGGCAATTTTATCATTGTGCAAACATCACAGAGTATACTTACACAAACCTAGATAGTATAGTCTACTACACACCTAGGCTGCATGGTACATCCTACTGCTCCTAGGCTACATACCTGCACAGCTTGTTACTCTACTGAGTATTGTGTGTAGTTGGAAGACAATGGTAAGCTTTTGTGTATCTAAACATAGAAAAGTTACAGTAAAAATATGATGTAAAGGATAAAAATGGTACACCTGTATATAGCACTTACCATAAATGGAGCTTGCAGAACCAGAAGGTGCTCTGGTTGACTCAATCAGTGAGTGGTAAATGAATGTGAAGGCCTAGGACATTAACTGTACATTACTGTAGACTTTATAAACACTATATACTTAGGCCACACTAAATTCATAAATTATTTTTTTCTTCAATAATAAATTAACCTTAACTTGCTGTAAGTTTATCTTATAAACTTTTACATTTTTATAACTGTTTGAGTCTTTTAAAATAACACACAGCTTAATACATAAATGTAGTATACAGATATATAAAATATTTTCCTTATATCCTTATTTTATCACTTATTTTCTATTTTTAATTTTTTAAAATTTTCTTACTTTTTAAATTTTTTTGTGAAAAACTAAGACATACATGTTAGCCTAGGCCTACACATGGTTAGGATGATCAGTATTACTGTCTTCCACTTAGGAGCCATTTGAAAAAATAATGTTGTGTCATTCATAGAAGTCAATTACTAATGGAAGGTGTTTGTTGGTCACTGCCCAAATTTCTCAAAACTTGGAATCAGATTGAAGTTGCCTTCATTTCCTGTTGCACTTTGATTTTCTAGTAGTAACTTGCTTTTTATCACAGCAACTGTAGGAAATGCAAGTTGGTAATTCTATGGCATCCTTCAAAGGGATGTAGTGCAATCTAACGTTGAAACTGAACTACCTCTAGCTAGTAGTTTTGCCCAGTGTTTACTAGATGATGCCGCATCTCCCTTGAAATATTCAAATACTTTGTGGTGCTACTGTGAGTTTTTGTTGGTGCTTTAGGGGGTGTTCTGGCACACAGTTTGGAAACTGTAGGCATAAAATATTTCTTTTCCATACCAAAGTACAGTGGTTTTCTCAAGGAAAAGCACTTGTACAATTTTTGAGCTGCAAGCTGAACTGGCTGCTTTTATCATAAAACAGGATTTTTATTTCAAAGAACAACTACCATACAATGGCTGCTCAGGCTTGGGTATTTAGTGAATGTTTCCTTCAAAATGAATGAAAATAAAGTGAGCCTATTACATCAAGGACAACAACTAACAGCACTCTTTACCGATAATAAAATTCAAGTTTTCTGATAAATATTAAAATTTGTAAAACTTGTGTCTACCACCATGAGTTTGACAGCTTTTCAAAATTTAAAGATTCCATTAATGAGAGCCATCATCATATTAACAAATATGATTTTTAATATTGTATAATAAAATATGTTAACATTTTGAAGCCCTGCATAACTCAATGAACCAACATGTTCGAGATGATTCATGTTACACAAAGATGCATGAGCAAAGGATCCATTCAAAGTGCAAGATCGATAAATAGATCTTAATATGCCAGATTACAAATAGTTCATGGATGTGGTTTTAGATTCCATGTTGCAACTAATCATTTAGAACCTACCACTTCTCCAGTTTTGTTGTAATATCAAAGCACAATGTCCACAGTTGTCCAAAAAGACTGTTAAAATACTCCACCCTTTTCTAACTATATGTCTGGTGAGCCCAAGTTTCCTTCATGTATTCCAGCCAAAGACACATATTGAAACAGATTGAATCCAGAAGCTGACATGAATATTCAATTGTCTTTCATTAAACCAGGCATTAAAAAGATATTTCAAATATGTAAAATAATACTATTTTTTCTTATGAAATTTTTGAAAAAAGGTTATTTTCATAAAAGTGGACTTCCATTAAAACATTTATATATAAAATTCATATTATAAAAAATCTTTTTGGGGTCATTACTAGTTATTAAGATTTTAAAGGTTTCCTGAGAGCATATGTTTGAGAACCACTGCTTTAGTCATATGAATTAGGCAGAGGAGTGCTTGCTACAGAAGAGAAAACCATGCTCATCAATGTTACGTGGACATGCCCAAAGTCACAGAGTATGCCACTGACATCACTACTAGTAGTGTCAGAATGCAAATTGATATTTCCCTTGTAGTCTTTGGGTTTGTAAAATATGGTTTATGAAAAAGTAAAAGCTTAACTAAAATAGGACATGGAATTACGTGATTTAGATGTTCGTTCCCTCCAAATCTCATGTCGAAATATGATCCCAAGTGTTGGAGCTGGGGCCTCGTGGGAGGGGTTTGGATCATAGAGGTAGATCTCTTATGAATGACTTATGCCATCCCCTTGGTGATGAGTGAGTTCCAGCTCTGAGTTCATGTGAGATCTGGTTGTTTAAAAGTGTGTGGCACCTCATCCCACTTTCTCCTTCTTGCCATATGACACACCTGCAGCTTCTTTGCCTTCTGCCATGATTGTAAGCTTCTTGAGACCCTCACCAGAAGCAGATGCCAGCACTATGCTTTCTGTAAAGCTGCAGAATTGCTTTAGCAAGTAGGGTATACCTAGGGTATCTGGTGGAAGAAATTTATAAGCAACGAAGTATTCAAGATGTTGACTGGCTGCTTCTAAACCCTATGATCAGATATGGGAGCAAAAAAAAAAAAATACTGAAACTTGATACTTATATTTAAAAGGGAATCAGAGTGTAAAAGTTTGGAAAATTTTCAGCCTAGCCCTGTGGTAGATAAAGAATCCAAGCAGCCTGTGGAAAAACTACTGCTAAAGTGATTAGCATGACTAAAAGAGAGCCAAGTGCTAATATTCAAGACAAGGGAATAAGGGCTTGAAGACATCAGAAGTCTTCAAGTCAGCACCTCTCATGACAGGCCCAGAGACCTAGGAGGAAAGAATAGTCACACTGACCAGGCCAGGGGAACCACTGCTATGCAGATTTGGGACACTGCTCCTTGCATCCCAACTGCTCCTGCTATAGTCATGGCTTAATAGGCCACAGATACAGCTAGGCAAAGTACAGGTGTCCCAGATACAATCTGGAGAGCACAAGCTGCTGTAAGCCTTCACAATTTCCACATGGTGTTAAGCCTGCAGGCACACAGAATGCAAGAGTGAGAGAAGCCTGACAACTCTCAAATAGATTTATGAGGATGTATGGAAAAGCCTGGGTGCTCAGTCAGAAGCCCGCCACATGGTTGGAGCTCCCCCCCAAACCCCCTGCCAGAGAAAGTCTACTAGGGTAGTGCAGAGGAGGAAGATGATGTTGGAGCACCCACACTAGTCCTCACCACAGCACTGCCTAGTGGAGCTGTGGGAAGAGGGCCACAACCCTCTAGACCTGAGAATAGTAGAGCCACTGGCAGCTTGTAACCTCAGTGTGGAAAAGCCACAAGCACTCACCAACCTATGAGAGCAGCCACAGGGTATGAATCTAGGAAAGCCACATGGTGGAGGACTGTTTAAGGCCTTGGAATTCCACTTCTCACACCAGGATGTGTGACAGAAGTCAAAGAAGATTGTTTTGGAGCTATAAGATTTAATGACAATCCTGCTGGGTTTCAGACTTGTGCTAGGCTTATTGACCCTTTCTTCTGGGTAATTTCTCCTTTTTGGAATAGGAATGCACCACCTTATATGTGGGAGTAAATAGCTTATTTTTGATCTCACAGGCTCATAGGTAAAAGGAACTCATCTCTAGAGGAGACTTTGGCCTTGGGGCATTTGAGTTAGTGCTGAAATGGGTTATGACTTTTGGGGACTATTGCAAATGCATAATTTTATTTTGAAATGTGACAAGAACATACGATTTGGAGTGTGTATTTGTCAGGGTTCTCTAGAGGGACAGTACTAATAGGCTATATGTATATATGAAAGGGAGTTTATTAAGGAGAACTGACTCACATGATCACAAGGTAAAGCCCCACAATAGGCCGTCTGCAAGCTGAGGAGCAGGGGAGCCAGTGGTGGATGAGTCCAAGTCCCAAAACTTCAAAAGTAGGGAAGCTGACAGTGCAGCCTTCAGTCTGTGCCAAAGGCCTGAGAGCTCCTGGCAAACCACTGGTGTAAGTCCAAGAGTCTAAAGACTCTTGGAGTCTGATATTCAAGGGCAGGAAGCATCGAACACAGGAGAAAGATGAAGGCTGGAAAACTCAGCAAGTCTGCTCTTCCGTCTTCTGTCTGCTTTATTCTAACTGTGCTGGCAGCTGATTAAGTGGTGCTCACCCGGGTTGAGGTGGGTCTGCTTCTCCAAGTCTACTGACTCAAGTGTTAATTTCCCTTGGTAATACCCTCCCAGACACACCCAGGAACAATACTTTGCATCCTTCAACCCAGTCAAGTTGACACTCAATATTAATGATCAAGATGGGGTCAGGGGTGGAATTAAATGGCTTGAAGGTTTGTCCCCTCCAAATCTCATGTTGAAATGTGATTTTCAGTTTTGGAAATGAGGCCTGGTGGTAGGTGTTTGGATCATAGGGGTGTGTCCCTCATGAATGGCTTAGTGCCATCCTCTTGGTGATGGGTGTGTTCTTGCTCGGTTAGTTCATCTGAGAGCTAGTTGTTTAAAAGAGTGTGGTACCTCTTCTGTTGCTCTCTCTCCCTCATTCCTGCTCTCATCATGTGATGTGCTTGCGTCCACGTCACCTTCTGCCATAATTGTAAGCTTCCTGAGGCCCTCGCCAGGAGCTAAACAGATGTTGGTGCCATGCCTGTACAGCCTGTAGAACCATGGGCCAATTCAACCTCTTTTCTTTATAAATTGCCCAGCCTCACATATTTCTTTATAGTAGTGTGTAAACAACATTTAGAGAAACACAAAATAAGGCCAGCATGAATGCAGCAGTGAGAACTACTTATTATTTAGTCATTGATTGGCTTTGATAGTATTTATCTAGACAAATCTAAGGTGAAAGCCAAAAAGCTTGAGTTGTGTGGTTATAGTACTATGGGAGAATAGAGCTAATCAAGCTATTCAAGGATAGGTAGTATCATTTCAGAATAAGAATATGGTCTGGAACTCTGAAATTACAGAAAAGGGGCATAGCTCTGAAAAACTTACCAGGAGTAACATAGTGGAGGATGATCTGGCTAAAAAGGTCAACCTTTGGCAACATTTAACCTGTAATAAATTGCAGTCTGTCTTCATGTTTCACGCTTTCTGAAGCCCTGGCAGTTGCTGGGTTATTCTAGAAAGGTCTCAGGCATATTTATACGTTTGTGTGTGTGTGTGTGTGTGTGTGTGTGTGTGTGTGTGTGTGTGTCTTATTTGTGGTAATAATAAATATATGTCTGCTTATTTATTTGTTGGTTATGGACTATTACAATTCTTCATTCTCTTATTCTTGTTCTAAAAAAGTCATCTAATTATAGTTACCATTTGATATTTACACAAGATTCCTAAATCATTGGTTTTATTGCCTCTTCTTTGACAAAAGAAATGTAGTATAGCAGTGCTTTCCAATTTTACTCAATCTATAAAGAATGGAAAGTAATGTTTACCTTTAATCTATGAAAATTATTTTTCCAAGATTGTGGAAATAGTCCTGAAAGATGGTGGAGACCTTTAGGGTAGATTACTCTTGGCAAGTTGTTAGGCAAAGCAGTGACAAAAAAGTTGTATTATTTTGTTAAAATCATCTCTTCTTGCTATGTACACTCTTTTTATTGAATCCAGTCTAACTTTGACTTTTTCTGTATTGTTTTTGAGGTATAATTGACAAATAAAAACTGTATATATTTAAGGTATACAACTTGATGTTTTGATATACCTATACATTGTCAAATAGTGACCACAATCAAGTTATTTAACATATTCATTACCTTACATAGTTACTATTTTCTTTTTCTCTTTGTATGTGTGATGAGAACACAAGATTTACCCTCTTAGCAAATTTAAAGAGTAAAACATGCTGCTGTTAACCATATTTACGTTGCTGTACTTTTGATCTTCAGAAAGTATTCATCCTTCATAACTGACACTGGTATCCTTTGACAAACATCTTCCCATTTCTTCTACCCCAGCCCCTGTCAACTTCTATTCTACTTTCTCCTTTTATGAATTTGACTTTATATTCCACATATAAGTAAGATCTACAGTATTTGCCTTTCTGTGTCTGACTCATTAAACTTAGCATAATGTCCTCCAGGTTCATCCATATTACTTGCAAATGATAGCATTTCCTTATTTTTAAAAGCTAAATAAGGCTCTCTATCTAGACCATTTTCTTTATTCATTTATTTGTTGATGGACAATTAGGCTGTTTCCTTATTTTGGCTGTTGTGTACTATGCTGCAATGAATGTAAGAGTACAAGGAGGTTTTTGAGATACTGATTTCATTTCTTTTGGATATGTATTCAGAGAAGTAAGACTGCTAGATCATATGGTAGTCTTATTTATAATTTTTTGAGGAATCTCCATATTGTTTTACAGAATGGTTGTACTAATTTACATTCCTATCCAAAGCCTGCAAGAGTTCTCTCTTCTCTTCATCCTTGCCCACACTTGTTCTTTTTTGTCCTTTTGAACATAGCCATCCTAACAGGTGTGAAGTGACATCTTATTTGTGGTTTTGATTTGCCTTTTTCTGATCATTAGTGTTGTTGAGCTCCTTTGCACATACCTCTTGGCCACTTATATAACTTCTTTTGCTAAATATCTATTCTGGTCTTCTATTTTTAAATCAGTATTTTTTTGTTGCTATTGAGTTGTGTTCGATCTTTATATATTTGGATATTAACCCTTTATTGAATATATGGTTTACAGTTTTTTTTCCATTTCATAAGTTGGCTTTCCATTCTGTGTTTTTCTCTTTTGCTGTGCATAAACTTTTTGGTTTGATGCCTTTCCACTTGTCTACTTCTGTTTTTGTTACATATTTTTGGTGTCATATCAAAAAAAATTATTGAGCAGACAATGTCAAGAAGCCTTTTCCCTATGGTTTTCTTAAATAGTTTTATGGTCTCAGGGATTATGTTTAAATTTAAATTCCTTTTGATTTAATTTGCATATATGGTGTGATATAAGAGTCCAGTTTCTTTCTCCTGAATGTGGATTTCCAGTTTTCCCATCATCATTTATTGAAGACTCTATCCAGTCCCCATTGTGTGGTCCTGGGACTCTTATCCAAGATTAGTTGACAAGTTATGTGGATTTATTTGGGGGCTCTGTATTCTATTCCATTGGTCTATATGTCTGTTTTGAGGTAATGGGTCATTTCAGAACATCATTCTTAGAGCAGTCAGTGATAAGGCATTGTTGCTTCTTGTTGCTTCCTTGTTGGTAGCTGCTAAATAATAAAAGACTTTTTCCTAATATTGCTTTACTTTTTAGTTTTGGAGGATGCAAAGAAAGGGATACATGCAGAAGTCACATTGGAAAGTAAGTTCATAAACCAGAGAGCCCTTAAAGCTTTCAGAATAGAAAACATTTCTCTGGGCTAGGCTCCTGTAAAAGAGATCTTTTTATCCTTGCTTGATATAACAGGGAAAATTTAGCCCTGAATGGTTTGCTGGGGCTATTCTACTATTGAAAAATCAATAGCTACACAAGATGGGGCATTAGGCCATATTAGGGGCCTAAATTACAAATACCCTTTAATGTCTATGGAATCATAGCTATTACTAGGCAATCGATCCTGGCTTCATTACCTCTCTCACTCCCTGTTTTACATAAACATAGCAGCTCTGGTTACATTAAAAAAAAATGAGTTTCAAAACAAATGCCAACATTCAGAGAGAAACTGAATAGCCAAGACCGTACGATTTTTATTAGCAGGCCCATATTCTAGTGGGGAAGAGTCAATTGTGCAGGGGCACCAAAGTTAATACCATTCACATTGTAAACCAAGGGCATGTTACTTCTACGATTTTCAGAGATGACTCACACAGGACATAAATATCTAAATGTTCTAGGAGTAATTATTGAAGATCACAGTAATATGAGGCAAAAATCTCATTTTCTGACTATTCCATCTCCAGTGATTTCTTACAGCAGCTTACCTTGGTTCCTGAAATGTCACCATTGTTCATTTCTAATGCAGGCTAGAAATTAAGGCTATTGTTAAATACTAGCATACTTCTATCAAAATGCAGTTAACTGAGAAGGGGAATATCAAAGCAGGATTGGAGAGCAGGTAAGAAGATTGGTGTTTTGGGGAAATAAATCTTACTGACTGTAAGACATATTGGGAATAAGGAAGAGACGGAAACTACAGTAGTGAACGGCTGTGTAGTCTCTCCATAGCTATGGTTTGAAATCAATTGAGGTGGACATTGGCTTCCTGGGAATTATGTTTATGAGGGGAAAAGGCATATTAATCTCTGTTCAGATATAGATGTGAACAAAGGGAAACCTAAGCAACAGACTTAGACTCAAGTGTTCTTTGTTTTGTTTCATTTGAATTAAGGCTTCTCTAGAACTAACATCTGTATGGAAACTTACGTATTAGCAGAATAGTCTTTTGTTCCCAATCATGAGAACGCTGAATGCAATGAACACACAATCTAGTCAAAGGCAGTTTCTTGCTCCCCTAACTCCCTGTTGCAAACTAAAATTATTCAAAACATATCTAGGATATTGAGCTGTATTAATGACATCAATACATTTACTTAACCACTAATCATTCATTCGATCAACAACCATTAACTCAGTATTTACTTATTTAATATCAGGCTCTAATGAAGGAGCATAACATAAGTATACGATTGGGAAGGACCTTTCATTGCTAAAGAGTGTGGATGTTTGCCTATAAAAAATGAGAAGTCATTGGAGGATTTTAATAATAAGAGTAACATGGTCGAATTTAATTCTGGACAACTCGATGTGACTGCTGCACTGAATATGTGTTGCAGCAGGGGAGCCTTGGAAGAGGATAAGTCAGGAGACTGTTTAAATAGTTCAGGTAAGAGGCCAGGTGCAGTGAATCACGTCTGAAATCCCAGCACTTTGGGAGTCTGAGATGGGAGGATTTCTTGAGCCCAGAAGTTGAAGATCAGCCTGGGCAACAAAATGTGACCCCCGTCTCTACAAAAGCTCAAAGAATTTAGCCAGGCCTGTGGTCCTAGGTACTCAGGAGACAGTGGCAGGAGGATCACTTGATCCCAGGAGATCGCGGCTTTGGTGAGCAGTGTTGGCACCACTCCAGCCTGGGCAACCAAGTTAGACTCTCTCTCTCTCTCTTTCTGTCTCTCTCTGTCTCTCTTTTCATATATATGATTACAAGGTTCTAAACCAAAGCGGAAACAATAGGGATAGAAAAGGGACACCGAGCTGTGGGAGAGGCGATAGGAACAGTGAGATTTGCTGCTGAATTACCAATTAATTCCCAAATCCTTTTGAGGCTATTTCCTCGATGCTAAAGTGTTTTCGTGGTAATAATGACTCAGATAATTAACACATTCTAGAGCAGATTTTGTCAATCTAAGCTATGTAGTGAAAAATGGAAAGCGGACTTTGAAGGGTATGTGGAGTTCTTCCTTTTCACTGCGCACTCTGTGATGCCATGCATTCCACCCCTTCCTGCTCACACTGCTACCCACCTCAACGCAACTTTCCCATTAGCACGCATGTGGATAGGCAGGTTTCTCTCTCTCTCCCTCTCTCATTCTTTCTCTTGCTCCCTACCACCCACCATGGACTATAAAGAAACAACAATCAAAGAACATAGACCTCAAGCTTAACAAGGTCTTTGTTGACTGCTATTCTAGAACATTATTCTAAAATTCCCAAGGCTACAGGTCCTTCAACAATAGATAGATACACCAGTGTCTATAAATATATTATTCTCTATCGAATTCCTTCTATTCTAACAAGATTTTTGGAGTTTCTCTATCTAAATATCTGGTCTAGTCAGATAACTGGTGCAAGAGATTCTGACAGGTAGTATTCTCAGATTTTCTGATCTTTTGAGTATACTTGGTATAACCTGAGTCCCCACCACTGTAAGGAGTGCTAGGAAGTAAATGAAGAGTGTGATGAAGAATATAAAGAAGTTGTGTCTGAGCGGGGTGGGCCTTAGAAAATTGACCTACCTATAAGATCTATCCTCAAAAGCCATGTTCTTACAATGTTCTAACACACAGTGTCCATAGGCATGAGATGTTTTTCAGGCCAAGGTTATTGTCCAAGGAGGCCCAATCTGTCATATGATTAGAGCAGTGTTACAAGCAGCAGGGCTTACTAGAGGTATGAGGGAGGTGGAAGGGTCATTGTTTTAGGGAATAAAATGGCAATTTAAAATATGAACATTAGCATACATTAGCAGCCAGGAAGATGAAAGAGAGGACTCTTTTTCCCAAGGGAAAGGACTGGCAGATGTTGTTCAGGGTTTCAGGGCTCCAGCTAAGTAAACTCACATCCTAGATGAAAACTATTTGTAATCCTTGTTGGCTGCCCTGGGACATGAGATGCATGGGACATCTCAGTTTTCACTCAAGCCTTCCAGATGCCAGATTCTGGGTAGTACAACTAACTCTGGAATCACCTATGGCTGGAGGCTCTTGACATACACCCAGTTTGGGACAGAATTAACTCAAAATGTAAGTAGGATGAAGCCTGCATGTGAAGGACACCTTGAACTCTTCAACTCAAAGCATCAATTTATACAGAAGTCCAGGCTGCACTTTAGTAGAACTCAATTTGCCTTTGTTTCATCTACCTTTTCAAATAGACACATTCTGATTCTGGGGTTAGCAATAAAATAGCCCAATTTCATTTTCTTTTTTGTCACTCATGACACATATAAATGTGTATCATTCAATATAGAGAATAGGTTGTGCCACAGATGTGAAACCCACATCAGAAATATTTGACTCCTTGGCTGAGTTTTCCACTTATTGTTGAGACTTGACCTTATTCATAGGATCTTTTTAGGAGATACAGGTAAGGAATGAAATATAGTCCAAGTCAAGCAAATACTTTTTTTTTTTTTTTTCCAGACAAAGTCTCGCTCTTGTTCCCCAGGCTGGAGTGCAATGGCACAATCTCAGCTCACTGCAACCTCTGCCTCCCAGGTTCAAGTAATTCTCCTGCCTCAGCCTCCTGAGTATCTGGGATTACAGGCGCCCACCACCACCCCCAGCTAATTTTTGTATTTTAAGTAGAGACGGGGTTTCACCATCTTGGCCAGGCTGGTCTCAAACTCTTGACCTCAGATGATCCGCCCGCCTCGGCCTCCAAAAGTGCTGGGATTACAGGCATAAGCCACCGCGCCCGGCCAAGCAGAGACTTTTTATAAGCCCCATAATGGTTTCAAGTTAAATAGTAACCTATAAAATAGATGATCTCTATGGCCTTATGTGTTTTTATTGAGGTGTGTACACTTAAGTGTAAAGTGCAATGAATTTTTATAAATGTAAATATCCTTATATCTACCACCCAAGTCATGACATACATATTTTTATCACCCCGGACGTTTTCCTCATGCCCCTTCCAAATCAAGTTTCCTTCAGAAGTAACCACTATTTTGATTTCTATCACTAAACATATAGTCTACAAATAAGAACAATTTTCCTCTAGTCCAGAATATAATTCAGGATCATGAATTGCATTTAGTTATGTTTTTAATCTCCTTCAATTGGGAATAGTTCCCTAATCTTTTCTTGTCTTTCGTGACGTTATTTCAAAGAATACACACCAGATTTTGTTGTTGTTGTTGTTGTTGTTTTTTGTATCAAAGCAGAATATCCCTCATTTTGAATTTTTCTGATCTTCCTTAAGATTAGATGGAGGTGATGCATTTTTAGCATCCCATACATGGAATACTTCCCATACACGGAATCACAGTATGCAATCTTCTGTGTCTAGCTCCTTTCTCTGTCAAGGCAATGTCTTTGTGTTTAACTGGTGCTTCTGTGTATATCAGTAATTTGTGCATTTTATTCAACTTTTAAGTGATGATTTTACAACTTATTTATTGTTTTTTGTTTTAATGAACATTTAAGTTTTTGGGTAATATGAAAAAAGCCACTACAAAATGTTTGTACGTGTCCTTTGGTGGATGTATACACTCATTTATCTTGGGTATATATCTAGAAATAGAATTGTTAGGTAAAAGGAGAGGTGTTTTCCAAAGCAGCAGATGAATTTACTCTCCCACTAGCAATATATGAAAAATTCAGTGCTTGACAGCATCTCTAACACTTGGTATTGCCAGTCTCTTGTATTTAGCCATCTCTTGGGTGTGTAGGGATATCTAATTGTAGTTTCAATTTTATTTTCCTGATGACAAATGAGTTCTGGTCATCTAGATAGTGCATTTTTGAAGCACTTGTTCAAATTATTTTTAATATTTAAAAATTGGGCTGTTATTTTGTTATTTATTTACAGATGTTCTTTATATATTCTGGATATAAGTGTTGTCTCATATGCATATATTGTGACTATTTTATCCTGGTCAAGATATTGGGTATTCACTTAGTGTTGTATTTTGATGACTGAGTTTGTATTTGATGACGATTGGTTCTTTCTGAATAATGTCTTTTTACCAATCAAATGTTAATTTAAAGTTTTTAATTTAAAAGATCATATTTGTCATTTTTAAAATTTTGTGATTAATGCTTTTGGGGGTCCTATTTAAGAAATTGTTTCTTTCTAATAGAGAGCTTAATTAGGACACGTTTTCTGATGAGGTTAAAATTCTATTTAATATAGATGAAGCTTCTAAATGTGAAATAAGCACAATTTACAGGAAAAGTGCAAGAATAGTACAAAAATCTCCTATAATAGTTACCCAGGTTCTATTTGTTAACATTCTATCACATTTATGCTCTCTCTTCCCTTCTTTCCTCCGCTCTCCCCCTCCCTTCTCCCTTTCCTCTCTCTCTCCTTCTTTTTTGTGTGTACTTCAATGCATACTTCAATATGTATTTCATGTACACTCTTCTACATAATCACAGTAAAACTATCTAAATCAATAATTTGATGCAATTTTACCAATACCCAGATCCCATCCAAATTTTAGAAATTGCTCCAATAATTCCCTTTAGCCAAACACACACACAAACAAACAAATAAGAACAATTTTCCTCTAGTCCAGGATATAATTCAGGATCCTGAATTGCATTTAGTTATGTTTTTAATCTCTTTCAATCGGGAATAGTTCCCTAGTCTTTTCTTGTCTTTCTTGATGTTATTTCAAAGAATACACGCCAGTTTTTTTCTTTCTTTTTTATCAAAGCAGAATATCCCTCACTTTGAATTTTTCTGATCTTTCCTTAAGATTAGATGGAGGTGATGCATTTTTAGCAATAATACCACAGGAACAGTGTTGTCTCCTTCTACGTGCATCATGTCAGGAGGCAAATGATGTCGATTTGTACTGCCGCTGTGGCTGTCAAATTTGATCACATAATTAAGGTAGGATCTGCCTGGTGTTTCCACTGTAATGCCCTGACCTTACTGCAGAGGCACAGTGAACTCCCACTCCAAATTTGTTCATACATCAAGACTAATGGTACTGCACACAGATCAAGAGAGTACAAAATGGTTTATTTCATAGAAAATTGAGGTCTCTGGAACAAGCGGGGTAGGCCTCTCTAGCATGCATCATCTCACACACTGTCAAGAAATAGCTGTTGATCCTCTCAGTTTCCACAACATTAAAATAAGCTCAATGTCTTTTAGGTCTTTTGGTGTCCTGGAGACAACATACTTCTCATTTACAAGTTGTACTTAAATCCATTTATGCTGTTATTTGCAAATCGGCCCACCTTGGGTGGGGACTCATCCAACAGTAAGGCTCTAGAACCTGTTCAAATTGCAGTTCACAAGGCACTCTTGTTAGTGATAGAGGCAGGTGAGGGCGGGTGCCCTGCGAAACCCCACCTTCTAGCCAAAAATCCTGAAGCCTGTGGCCCAAAGTGATAACTTCTATTCCTGTTTGCCTGCTCTCTCCCGATTGGTTCTTTCTGAATAATGTCTTTTTACCAATCAAATGTTAGCTTTTCCAAAACTACTTATGGCCCACCTCCCCCCCCAATCCTGTTCCTATAGAGACCCCAGACTAAGTTAGTAGGAGGGGAAGTGGCTTGACTGGAGAGAGGTGACTTGACTTCAGAGGGATGACTGGACTTCTATGGAGATGGCTTAACTTTGGAGAAGAGCCAGCCAGAGACCGCCAGACTTCAGGGAAGATTATCTGCTTGTCTCATCTCCTCTCCAGCTCCCCTCTCCGCTGAAAGCCACTTCCATTGCTAAATACAATTATCTGCCTCCAGCATCCTTCAAGTATCCATGTGACCTAATTATTCTTAAACACTGCCCAAGAGCTTGGGATCCACTGAGTGGGGCTACCCAAAAAAGGCTGTCACATGGCCCTTGCCCTTGCTGGTGGAGGGCAGCTGCCCCACGTGATGAAGTAAGGGACCCAATGAGCTGATAACACACTGCTGCCCACAAATGGTGGAGCTAAGAGAGCATGGTGACATGCCCTCTGGGGCTTCAGGGATCACAGGCATCCCACCTGGATACCACTGAGGGGGCTGCATGGAGCCTGCTCTTGCCAGCACCCAAAGCAGCTGGTCAGATCCTGCAGTCATTTGCCCATCCCTGGTCTGGCTGTGGAGCCCGGGGCCTACTCTTGCCGGCACCCAAAGCAGCTGGCCAGATCTCACCCTCGCTTACTCACATGCTTCTTCCTGCAAGAGGCTGAGCACAGTGGACCGAATGAACAGGGCTCCCCCATCGCAAGTCCGATGAAGGGGTCAAGAAAAACTGCTATATCATTAGTGCTCCCAGAGACTCCTCTTTGGGTCATCCCTGACAACCATAAGTTGCCTAAGGACCTCAAGTGCCAAAAAGCTGCCCTCGTCGGTCCCATGCTTTATGCCCTTAGAGAGCCGATTGCTGGTCACGCAGTGAGCTCTCCCTGAAATAAAGGCTCTCACAGGCCCTGAATTAATAATTCTCGGTTTCCTAGCTGCCTATTATGTCTCAGATCATGCAAGCAGCAACCTGCAAGCTTGGCATGGTTACAAAGGTGTCCTTGTTATAGGATGAAGCCAGACTGGCTCTCTGGTATGTCCCAGCTGCAGGAAGGAGTGGCCTTCCTTCTTCTCAGTCTTTCTTCAGACACCACGTGTCTAGTAAGATCACCCCTTTCTCAGGCTTTATTGCTTCCTGGAGAGTCCCTGGGTATGAATTGAATGAACAGCAATGGGAGTTTGTGCACTTCACAGATAGTGTTACCACTGTCACATGTCAGGGAGCTCAGTGGAACATTGCCACTTTTTATCCCTTAAACAGGACATCCTTGATAAAAGACAGGCCGCAAGGGCCAGTACACTTGGCCAAACTTCAGGCAGTTATTTTAGCATAGGATGCTTGGGCCAGTAATTGAAGCCATCTACACATTTCGTATAGACTCTTGGGCCATTGTCCAAGAACTGGCACCTGTGGAATAGAGAATTCTAGGGATCTTTTGCCCCAGGGATATAAAACCAAGGTCATATATGTTTGTAAATATACTAAATCCATAACGTGAAGCCTCATCAAATGCTTCTTATCCCCTCAAGTTCCAAACATCATTGATGGTAACCTAGGCACTCATTTCATATCTCACAATTCATAATAACAAGCTCTTGAAGCTCTTGAACAAGGGCATTTGATGGAATTTTCACTTCCATTATTAGCCTCAGGCTGCAGGCCTCACATGATGCCACAATGGCTTACTTAAACAAGTTCAAATTCAACAAACATGGTACCTTTTAGTCATCATTCAAACATCAGGGGTGAACTGTCACGAAGAGCCTGATTTCATTTTTTGATGACAGAATGCTGGCATCTTTCAAGCTCACGTCTCCTTTTTCCTATTCTGCCCTACATCTGAGCATGGTGATAAGTGAACAGGATGCTCCTTCCTTTAGTGCCAGCAGAATATTTAAACCCCACAAGACCGTGGTAGAAAGATGCAGCCCAAGCCCATCCCCTAACTACAACACACACTCTGGCTCAGTCTACTTTTCTTGCTCTCTCAAGCCACTTTTGAACCAGAATTGGGGTGCCTTCCCTATTTGCTCCCCCAAAGTCTCATTATGTGAGTAATAAACCTTTTCATACCACTTGGTATGGAGGTGTGTCGTCATCAGTCTTGACATCTAAACTAAATTTTGGGTGGGGCTTCATCCTGAAGAGTAGCCAGAATGCGAACAGTACATACTATTTTCTCCTTGTAATTATACATATTTTGTGGGGGTAATACTTTGAGATGATATAATTATCCTGTTCTTTGCCAAACATTTACTTATAGGTTTAGCATCCATTTAGGATTCTTGTGTGAATCAGTTATTAATATGATGAATATAAATAATGTTATTCTAATTTCATCATTTATTTTACATTTATTAGTTGGCATTTGACTGTGAGAAAGAGTTTTTCTCTGTTAGTTTATGTATATATTTACTTATTTATTTCAGTATAAACTTATGGATTTATATTCTATTAAACAAGTTACAGTCTATTTTTATCTTTATTTTAATACTTAATTTATCTCATAGTCAGCGGAATACCTTTCAAGCTGACCCTGTGCCCTTTTGACAAACCCTTATCATTTTGTATGTATGATTTTCCCTTTAGCGTAATAAAATACTCTACTTCTGCACTGTTTATACTGCATCCCTCTAAATCAGCCATTTTTCCATGGAATGTTAGTAAAGAATGACATTTAGAAGTCAAGATTCGGGTTCTTGACATGTTCATTGCTACTGAGATCCCATTGCTTATTGACATTTTCAGCAGACACACTAAGAAATAAATACATTTACACACGTACACATACACACACAAGCACACACATGCCTATGTCCATAAACACAAGTATATGAATATTTATATATGATTATATCTATTATGTACACACCCATACATATTTAGATATATCTCTATAACTATTAATCTATATTTTTCATTGAAGTTAGAAGTATTGATGCAATCCTAAGATTATAAAAATACATAGATATTATATATGTATATTACATACATATACATTTAAATCATCAGTATGTGTGTATAATTTATATAGCATGAGTTTCCACCAACACCTCCAATTCCAATCTAAAAAACACAAGATTTATCCTAGTCAAGTTGTTTGAACTTCCTTCTGTAGTGAAGATCATAGCTTCCATTATCTTTACTTACATGCTCATTCCCTCTTTAGGTAGTTGACCCCACTGGGGTCCGTATATTGACCCCACTGGCTGCCTCTTCAGTCAGACTCACAAGTCTTGGTCACTGTCCTTGGTCCCATTTGCCTCCTTGACCACAATTCTATATATCTCTCCATCCCCAGCCTCCCCTCCACCCCCAGCTGCCATTTGGCCCTGGCTTAGCCGAGATTGGTGACCACCACTGCTTCATGGAAAGGTCTGGGTGGAAGCCAATACTTAATTCTTAAAGAAAACTGAAAGGAAAAGCAGACAGAGCAAGAGAGACAAAGAAGTATCAGCAGAAGTATTTTCGATTCAGTGTTGGGCTTAGATGTTTTTCTAAATTGTTAGAGCTTAATTGTGTTCTTTCATCAATACACTCTAACCAAAATAATTTAAGATTGGCTAAATAATAGACTTTTAAAAGTGTTGGGTGTTAATCATTACTTTAAGTTTGAGATAGAGAAAATGGAAAATCTGGTAAAAAAATGTGCTCAGCATGAGTAAAAGAAGGAGAGAGTAATATTTAGTGACCATCTACTCAAGACTAACCACCTTTCATAAAGTTTTTAGTTATTATCAGTCTCGATACTAATACATTCAGGTAACTATCATTATTCCCATTTTAGTGATGAGCAAGTTAACTTCAACGAACATGCCTTTCATACAACAAAGCAAATTTATTACATTGGCTGATTTGAACCTAGATTTGTCTGACTCCAAAAGTTTGCTTTTTTCCCTTTATTTCTACCATTCTTACCCTAAAGGACTGCATGTCTAACTGATAAGTAAATACAAGAGTTGGAGTATTAATAATGTTGCCTTGATTAAAGATTAGCAGGGCCTCAATGTCTAGAGAAGGTTGGAAAATCAGAAGTCGTGAAGACAGAAAGGATGTGTTGAGTTTTGAAGTGTGTCAGAGGTATTTGGAGTCACCTTTGAAAAAAGATCAGGGACTACATTTCCTGGCATGTGGGGAAAGAGGAGTTATTTCTAGCTATGTTCAGCCAGAGGCAAAATCTTTGCCTTAGAGATAAGGATTTTTTTTTCATAACTGCTTATTTCTTATAATAGGCTAGATTTTAATGCTGGAGCAATTTCTAATAGCTAAGCAAGAATTGCTTATTCCAAGCTGGCTGGTTGTGATACCTGTGGTGTCTTTCCCATTAAAAAGTATTTTGCATGTAACCCAGATGTTCTGTTCTCAAACTCAATCCACAAAATAAGAATACATTTCATATTTAATAGCAACATTGTGATAACTTGAGAACTGCTGGCCTAATGGTTACCAATTAGCCTTCTTAATCTCTCTGAGCGTTCTCTGGGGTGCTAACTCATGTGTGAAGGAAGGGGCCCCACATTTTTCCACTGAGGATGAATTTTTATCTCATCACTGTCAAATAAAATATCTAGACTTAGTAAAGAGATACTTTATTCAAAAGAATATTAGAAGAAGGAGAAAGGGACTAACAAAATAAGGAGAACTCTCTGACTGTGTGATCATGGATTACTTAGGGAACAAGCATTTTAGCCAAATATTTATGAAACAATGGGAATTTGGAGTGCCTGTGTGTTACCACATGTAAATAAGATGGGCATCTGTGAATCATCTGAGTCATATAGGGAAGGGTGTTTCTTTTCCAGAATACAAAAGATTAGGTGGAGTACTTCTTAGCCATCCGTGTTTTACAGCAGTTGTCCTCAACCTTTTTGGCACCAGGAACCGGTTTTGTGGAAGATAGTTTTTCCATGGACATGGCAGGTGGGTGTGTGATGGTTTTCAGGATGAAACTGTTCCACTTCAGATCATCATCAGGCATTAGTTTGATTCTCATATGGAGCACCTAATGCAGTTCATGGTAGGGTTTGCACTATGAGAATCTAATGCCACTGCCCATCTGATCTGACAGGAGGCTGAGCTCAGGTGGTAATGCTCGCTTGGGCACTGCTCACCTCCTGCTGTGCGGACCAGTTCCTAACAGGCCACAGACTGGTACCAGTCCATGGCCTGGGGGTTGGGGACCCCTGTTTTACAGGATCCCAGGGCTCAGGAAAATTTCAACACTGTCACTATGTTTGGACTGCTGCTTGATCACTGTGTTGCTGGGTACACTTGGCTCCTGGGTTGTTGCTGCTCTGCCACTGCTCTAGGCCTCAGAGGCTGACTCTCCTAGCCACACACCTTCCCAAGTATGGAAGAGAAATTTCCATAGATTCAAAGTGCACAGCTGAGGTCAGGCTTTGAATTTCAGTAAGAAGTATATTGAAAGTTTGGAGAAGAAGGACAGTAAATCACAGAGAACAACTCAAAACAGTCACATCTGGTCATCGTAATTTTAAGTCCAAGTTTAAAGCCAGACTACACTCTAGTTAAAGGTGCAAAATGTGAGTCTTCATTTCCTGTCCCAACATCAGCCTTTTCACAAGATGATACAATTAAATTGTCCTCTTACTTAAGATAAAAATCCAGTCTTAGAGAATAATCTTGCCGTTGGACAGGCACCAAGTGAAGCTATTAATATAATCAACCTAACAATGCCACGTATGAAGTGTCTCATGTCCAGTCAATATTGAGCCTTGTGTTGTTTTTTTTCACAGTACCTTTTCCAGGACAAGACAAAAATTATGGTGTAGCAGCCTTCACCTTACTAAAGTAATTTCCATCTCAGTGTGCTACTCCTGATAGCATCTGCCCAGAAAAGAACATACAAAACCCACTAAGAATAAGAAATTATTTATAGACACCATAGTCTAAACCCAGACAAAATAACATTCATTTTCACAGAGACAATCAAAACATATTTCCTAGAATATTCTGCCTTCACCTGGTGTCTCCCAGCTGGGTCAGTTCTGTTTATCTTTCCAGACTCAGGTTAAATATTCTTTCCTCACTTAAACCTCCCCTAACTCCACATTTATTGGTCCTCTTCTTACAGATCCTCATAGTACTTTTCACTGACTCATTGTCCTTAACAGATTTATCATCATTAACTATTTGTGTGATTGTTGCTTAATTTTTTCTGTCTCCTGAAGTAACTGGCGAACACCATTAGGAGTAGGTCAGACTTTTTAACACTCTAACTCTCCTGACATAGAGAAGAGGTTCCATAAATACTTGAGTGAAAATTTGTAGAGAAAATCTTTGATAAAAGATACGTCTCATTTATACAGAGGAGAAACAGAGACGTTCTGGGTCTAAGACATCAGTGTTCAGATGGAAGATGACCTCTTGCTTCCTAAAAGTAGCAAGTAAGACCTAACTTATATTTGCATACATATATGACATGGTTCTGTGTTTTCTGTTTTTCCCCAAACAAAGTCACTACCTGCCTTAAAGGTAAATTAAAGTCTCCACTCTTGAGTATTTGAGAAAATATGCAGGAATCTACAAAGTGGCAGTTTTTTCAGCTTCTATACCCAACACGATATTTAAAGTAATAGCTTATTCTCAGCCATGTTTTGAGGTTATGTATGTTATTTTCAGAACTAATGATGTATAGTGTAATGTAGTGTAATTTGATCTCTTCAAATGATAATACCTATATTTATACTGTGATTTACCATTTTCAAAGCAATTTTACATTGGCTCATTTAATCTTCATGAGTACTTTTTGAGGGAAAATAATAAAAGAAAAACCTTTTACACCCATTTTAGAAATGAAGAAACTGCAAACCATATCCATTACCTAAGTAACCCACGACCACACAGCTAAAAGCAGCACTGGGACTCCAGCCCAGTTCTCCTGACTTTAACTCCACCGTACTCTCCATCATTCTCTGGCTGCTGAGTCAACAGCAAGGCGACTTGGCCTATTTCTATCTTAGTTTGAAATAGATTGTGTGTATTTGGCCTCCTTTTCAAAATGAGAGCCATTAGTTGGGTTTATCTCAAAGTGAATTTTGTTCTTTGGCACTGGACCTTCTTTTCTAAAGGATAGTCAGATTTGGAAAGGAGCTCAGTCCAATGCAACACCCCCACCATGTGGCTGTCCAGCCTAAACTTGAATATTTGAAATGATGGAGAAATCACTCCTTTATACATGCCCCTGTATATAAATGTTGACTTGAGATTTATGACAACTCATGAGATAAATACTACAATTATTTTTACTTTATAAAAAAGGGAAACTGAGGCACACTGAGTTTAAAGAATTTGCCTAAGATTACAACCCTAATAAATTATAGACTGAGGATTTGGTCCCTGTCAAGCTAACTCTAAAGTCTTCTTGCTAAATGGCCATAGTGTGCTGCCTGCATATCTAGGTAGTGTATCTCAATCGTTGCAAATGAGTTAAAGCCTTGTAAGTATTCTGATGCCAATTTGAACGCACGTAGATGTGTATCCAAATAGATGGGGATTAAGGAAAGGGACACATTATTTAGAGATTTTAGTTTTGGCTTTATTACACAACTTGGCTGTGGCAGTGCAGGATTCATCACATCCAAAGGAAATGTGTTGGCAAAATGCTTCCTTCTTTAAATGCTCCAAACGATTCCATGGTGGTTCTGGGAATTATCTCTTTTGGTATAAGACAATCATTAAAATCAAGAGCGGAGATCTAGTTTCATCCCGAACTATATTTAAATTCAGAGGCAAGCCCTCCAGCCCTGTCTTCAATGTATTTACCTTTAAACCTGAATGTGAAGTCCAGAGTACACAAAGAATATCTTTATACTTCTCAATATCTGATTCAGCTTGGCTCATGACCCCCCCCCCCCCTTTTTTTCTTTCTGGTGCAGAAAACTAAATCTTGCAAGTTACGTTAAATTTTCATTTTTTTGCAAAATCTAATCTCATTTAGGTAACTACTTCATCAAACCCATTTCTCCCAGTTCCTCCCCCTTCCTTCTTTTTTCCTGTGGCATTATCAGGGTTTAGAAGCTCCTGGCCTCGAGTGGGGACAGGGTAGGATGGGAGAGGGGCATGTAGTGCCAGCCCATTGTGTATTTTTGCAGACCATCACTGAGCTGTGTCTCATCCTCCCAGGTCTTGATCATCAGCCCTGTTCCTGAGAGAGCTGTATTGTCTGCTGGCCTGATTCAGCATGGTCTCCAGTTGTAACATGTTCTGTTTCCTTCCTGTTCCAACTTGGAGGGCTCTTATCTGCTTGTACTTCAGACACTTTCGGATGCTCCCCTGTGACAGTTGGCACTGCAGGAGACTCAAAGATAGTTTCTTCAGGTCTTCCTGTAGTTGTTGCTGCTCTACCCAGTAGCTAATTGGTTTGTGATATCTGCAGGCCATAGCCCAAGGAGACAGAAACTTTCTCAGCTTTGAGATCCTCTAAACTTATTTAAAGTTTTCTACCACCCTTCACTCCCAACATTTTGACCCCCAAAATGGAACGTAAAGTATGTCTCCCCCACCAACCCCCACACAGTGAGACACACTTACATCTCATTCCCAAGCTATACCCATCGCCCATGTTTAATGCAGAACTGTTTCTTATTACTTCCATACATGGTTGTTATACAACTCTTAGGTCAGCAATTTTCCCTTCCCACTCCATGACTGGTAGCTGAACTCTGTATTCTCACTACTAGAGCTTTTTTTTTTTTTTTTTTTTGAGATGGAGTCTTGCTTTGTTGCCCAGGCTGGAGTGCAGTGGCCCCATCTCAGCCACTCAGCTCACCGCAAGCTCTGCCTTCCAGGTTCACGCCATTCTCCTGCCTCAGCCTCCTGAGTAGCTGGGACTACAGGCGCCCGCCACCACGCCCGACTAATTTTTTGTGGTTTTGGTAGAGACAGTGTTTCACCATGTTAGCAAGGCTGGTCTCGATTTCCTGACCTCGTGATCCGCCTGCCTCGGCCTCCCAAAGTGCTGGGATTGTAGGAGTGAGCCACCATGCCCGGCCTAGAGTTCTTAAAGAGCTAAAAACAACAGTGACCGTGACAAAAATCTCTTTCAATGTTCAAAGTTGTTAAAATAGGATACTGAATGAGGCTTTTTCTATTGTCTTGGAATTTTGGCTGAAACCCCAAACCTGAAAACAAAAAGGACCCTGAAATTTTAAATAGAGAACCAAGTTGCTTCCAGTTACCTCTTCCAGTGCTTACCATGAGGTTGCCAAACCCATCTTACAATCCCTATCCTTCCCTCCTCAAACAACCTATACAAATAGGATCCCAGGAATTCCAAGGAAATTGGTTAAAGGACAAGAAAAATTGTCAGTAGTAATCATACTTGAGGCTTTCCTATTTTCCTTATTCAGGGATATGGAAGGGATTCTCCAAAAGAATCATTTAGAGAGATCTAGGGTGTCAGCAGGAAAGTAACTGGTCTCACCCTCTCCAGGTGGATGTTGCTGACTGACAAAACTTATAAGTCACTGCAGTGCAGCACATCAGAGTATAGTACTATGAAGTGATTCTTAGGAGAATTTATTACAGGTGACCTGGTAACCATAGAAATGGGTGCATGTTTCTAGCTCAGCAGCAGTAGGTGGCTGGAGCAACTCTGTTGGGAGAGCAATGAAAGAGGCAGTCAAGGGCAGACTACCTTTGCTGTTTGGTACAGCAGGATGTTTAAGAGTGGCCCAAATGGATGCTGTGGAAAGCAGCTAGAATTAAGCCATCTTTTAGATATCCAATAGAGTGTGCTTTGGGGCAAAGGGAAGCCAGCAGAGTCTGTGGAATGAGTTCCCGTGGACAGAAATGGAGGTGAGAGGAATTGACTAAAGGACCAGGTGTCAATGTCAGGAATCTGCAGTGTGAGGTTATTACAAGGATTCTGGAAAACCAAGATGCTTGATCTGGAAAGAACATGCATGTAGACATCTGCTGCACTGAGAACATCGCTGGAGA
Source organism: Rhinopithecus roxellana (assembly GCF_007565055.1). Taxonomy (NCBI): domain Eukaryota; kingdom Metazoa; phylum Chordata; class Mammalia; order Primates; family Cercopithecidae; genus Rhinopithecus; species Rhinopithecus roxellana. The sequence goes on along the minus strand of NC_044565.1, from coordinate 116,224,347 downwards.
GTCAGCATTAGCCTTAAGAGACCATGAGAGCAGGACCTGAGAAATGAAAAAGTTTTTTTTTTTTCCTTTTTCTGTATTCATACCCCTCTTTTGAGAAGAGCCTAAAGAGGTAGATGGAAAAGGTTTTCACTTTAAGCCCCTCAGCTGAGTTTGTGATGGGACAGAGTATGAAACTTTCATTGGGATGAGGGAAATAACTTTTGGTTTACTTTCAGATGAATAGTTTTAGTGCCTGAAAATAGCCTTAATTACTAAAAGAGGGCTTGCTTTTAAAATCAAGGGTGAATAGCATGTCATGGTTCAGCTTGAATTGTCATCCAAGAGTAGTAGGGAATATATCTGGGAAACAATAAAACTCATTTCCATAGACTGAGCAACAGTGGGTTACTGCCTCTGTGCCATAAACTTCTAAGAACCAATTTATGAGGTCATTGTTAAGGATTAACTTGTAGTTACCACTAGAGTCATTTATGACTTCTCTTTTTTAGGGCTTTAAGTCTCAGCTTTACAAATAATTGAATGGTGGAATGATGACAAGAAAAATTAACAAGCAATATATATCTCAGTTAATATTTAAAATTATTATTCTTTACATGAGAATTGTCTAAATGTGATCCCAAAATTACTGTTTCTTTAAAATTCTAGCATTTTATTCCTGCCAGCATTGCACAGTGTAGTACAGAGTTAGGGGTTGAGAAAAGCATTTTTCTGGGGATATTTTTATCATGGTCTTTGGAGATACCCTATTAACTTTTTTTGTTCTTATTCAACTAGCAAATTGTTACCAGATTAGTTCACCTTGTACAGAGTTTGTAGAGAGCCAGACTTAAGCTCACTGCCTCTTCAGATCGCTACCATAAACTTTTAAGATTTATCATTTACTCCTTAGATAATTGCAACAGTAAACTAAGAAGTCTCCTCATCCCTCTTCCGGATTTGTTCCTTCTAAAACATTTCCTATATTTCTACCTGAGAAATTTCTGCAACTTCATCTTATCTTTAACTTCTGTGTTTAAAACATATCTAGTGCTCTCTATTGTAAAATCAATTTTCATCTTTTTATTCTAAAATATTCTTGTAATTGCCCAACATGTTCTTTTTGCGTGCCACAGAAAAAAGCCAATACATGGCGATAGTAGTGTTGCAGCAGAGAAAGAGTTAAATTATCACACGGTGTCTCAGCAGGAGGATGAGAGCTATTTCTCAAATCCATCTCCCTGTGAGCTTAGAGAGCAGAGTTTAAAAGAATGATGTGGTGGGCAGGGGCTAGGAAATGAGTGCTGTTTATTGGTTAAGGATGAAATCATAGGTGTATCCAAATTGTCTTCTTGTTCTGAGTCAATTTCTAGGTAGGGGTCACTGGACCATTTGAGTCAGTTCCTTGGTATGAGTCATGGGTTCAGGTGGCCTTGGTTGGTCTGCTTGAATGCAAACATCTGAAAAATATCTCAAAGACCAATCTTATGTTTTGACAATAGGGATGTTACCTATAGGAACAATTGGGGAAGTTACAAATCTTGTGACCTCCAGCTACAAAACTCCTAGCAGTAAGCAAGGTAGGGAACAATGGCTTGCTATCACTTAACTATGTTTATAGCTTAGCAGAATACAAGCCCCTATCATAATTTTAAACTTGTGACCTTTCATCAGGTTTTACAAAGGCAGTTTCATTCCCCAAACATGGAGAGTTAGTTTCAGGAAGGAGCTATTATCATCCTTTCTTTAAAGTGTAAACTAAATTGTCTCATAATTAGCTTGGCCGGTACCCAGAAATGAGCAAGGGTGGTTAACTTGTAAGGTTATGAGCAAGATGGAGTCAGCTGTGTTAGATTTCTCTGCCATAATCTTTGCAAAGGTGGTTTCATTCTTTATATTCAGGCACTTGTCTACCTCTTTATTTTCCTTTCTCACTTCGAGCCTAGTAATTGCTATAACAGTCATTTTCCTTCTACTAATATTGGTGCATCAAGGGCAAGTACAGTATCTTTTTCATGACTTTATTCTCACAGCCTGGCACAGTGCTTGGAAGATAGTGAGGGTGCAGCTAAACAGAGTTCTAGTTCTTGCATATTTCCTATCTTTTTTGAGACATAGTCAATCAAGTAAAATATAGAATTTCATAATTACTTGAAAAAATGATGATATGATATATCCTTCCACAATGAATGTACCTAATTTTGGAGGTTCGTAAACATTTTGAGCCTCTGTTGTTTGCTTAGTGAGTTAGGTCAGAATTTTAAAGCAAAGGAAGGCAGCAAATGTAATGAAGCCAGATTCAAAGAAATCTATCTTAAGACTAGAGGGTATTTAAGTTAAATAATTTTTTAAAATACAGTCAATGCCCCTGTTCACTGGCTATTTAATGTCTATTATTCATTACTGGGATTATGCTAGAAGGGCATAAATAACTGTGGGAAGTTAGAAAAGTCATATAACATTTTGTTTACCATAACTTTCTTTTGTGTCACATCTGGTGGATGACTAAGAGAGGATGTCCTGAGGCATCTCTCTTCCTCCAAAGCATGTTTTTAATCCATCATCCTTCAGGAGAAGTTCCAACTAATACCATCCAGGGTCTCCATTGGAGAGCTACCTCTACATTTATGGACCCAGAGAGTAGCCAGCCATGATGAACTAAACTTCTGAGACCATGGAGTAAGGGAATGACTACCACGTGGATGGTACAGAAGTCATACTGTTGGTGAGGCTGTGGCTAAGGTGAAAAAGAAGATTATTTGGCAGTGGAAGCAGCCTGATAACTGAGGGAAGATACTGTAAGACAGTGTGTGTATGTGTTTTTAAAATAGTCCTTATTTTTTGGAACAGTCTTAGATTCACAGCAAAATTGAGCAGAATGTACAGATTTTCTACATATCATCTTCCCCCCCATATGTAACCTCCCCCATTATCAATGTCTGGACAAGGGTGGTACATTTGTTATAACTGGTGAACCTACAGTGACACGTCTTAATCACTCAAAGTCCATATTTTACATTAGGGTTCACTCTTTGTGTTGTATATTCTGAGTTTGAACAAATGTAAAATGACATATATTAACTATCATCCTATCATAAAAAATAGCTTCACTGCCCTAAAAATCCTCTGTATTCTGCCAATTCATCCCTTCCCCTAATCTCTGGCAAACATAGAATTTTTTTGCCATCTCTATAATTTTGCCTTCTCCAGATCTCATATACCTGGACATGTACAATAGTGGTCTCCTCAGATTGACTTGGCTAACTTAGTAACATGCATTTAAGTTTCCTCCATGTATTTTCTTGACATGGTAGCTCATTTCCCTTTAGTACTGCATAATATTCCACTATCTGGATGTACCACAGTTTATTTATTCATTGAACTACCGAAGAATGTCTTGGTTGTTCAAATTTTGGCAAGTGTGAATAAAGCTGCTATAAACATTCGTGTGGACATAAGTTTTCAACTCCTCTGGGTAAATATCAAGGAGCATGATTGCTAGATTTTATGGTAAGAGTATGTTTAGCTTTGTAAGAAACAGCCAAACTGTTGTCCAAAGTGAATGTGCTATTTTGCATTCCTACGAGAAATGAATGCGAGTTTTCGTTGCCCTGCATTCTTTCTAGGGCTTGTAGTGTCAATGTTCTGGGTTTCAGCCATTCTAAATCCAGTTAAGGTAGTGTTTTGATGCTGTTGTGTGGTTGAAAGGAGCTCACAGAGCTTTGCAAAGTGAGTGACTCTTCCGCTTCCTGCCACCTGCTCTAGCCTCTCTCCTGTTCACATTAGGCAGGAGAAGCAAGGCTTGGATCTTTCTCTTCTATACCTTGCTGTTTTTGGTCTCTGGAAGGTCTAAATCTGGTTTCAGATCTCTTCATTTCCTTTCCCAGAGCATGGCCTTACCAAAATTTAGTTTTGCTGACTAACAATTCTCTAAGGCCTGATTTCACTATTATCTAAATAAGAACACTTGGTCTGACTCATCCTGCAATTCGCACTCAAAATGTGACTTTAGAAGAACTGACATTTATTCTGAGGTGATGGAAGTGGAAATTTGGCTCTGCCTTATCTTCTGCAGTCAGTATTAGCTTCAATTCCTCATTTTCAAATGTTGGTCCCATCAGGCATCACAGACATTTCCACATCAAAGGGCTTCCGGCCTTGAGATTTGTCCCTTTATACTGACCACAGAGGCAAGGTTTTTAAAATGTCATGTGCATATGTGTGTGTGTGTGTGTGTGTGTGTGTGTTTTAATTTTTTAAAATTTCCCCTCAGAAAACTGATAATCCTATTCTGGAAATTGCTAGTTTTGATGGAATTGGGTGTGGTCTGTAGCACCCTTGCAGAGTGACTGCAGCGAGGGTGTGCCTAGGCGCTTCTTCTCATGGTAAAGGCAACGGGAGAGACAGACAATCCCTAGCAGAGATTCACATTCATATGATGGACGTGGAGGAGGGGGAGCCCAAGAGCTTTCATCAATGTTCTGTGAAGATAACCACTGTTAGGGTTTGATAGCATATATTCAGTCCCAGAGACTTCAAACCCAGCCTTTCCTTATAGAGAAATAAGAATGGCTTAAGTTCTAGACAAGAAGGAAAGGAAGCACTAAATTTCTCCGTCATTAACTCATCAGCTCTTGTATGTTTCCTGGGATTTTTATACACCCAGTATCATAAGTTCGGTGACTTAAAACAACAGAATTTTAGTATCCTATGTTCTAGGGCTGTGACATCTGAAATAAGATGTCCACAGGGTTGTGCTGCTTCTGATGCTTGAGGTAGAATTCTTCTCACCTCTCTTCCTAGCTCCCCGTGGTGGCCGCCAAGCCTTGATGTCCTTGGATTGCTCTCCAATCTCTGCCACTATCATTATATGAGGCTCTCCTTGAGTATTTGTCTTCATTTTGTCTTCCCTCTTCTAATATAGACATGAGCCATATTGAATTAAGAGTCACCTTACTCCAGTATGACCTCATCTATGGCCTTATCTTAACTACTTAACACTTACAGTAACCCACAGATAGTCATACTCTGAGGTACTGGGTATTAGAACTTTAACATAGATTTTCGGACACACGAAACAACCCATAATAGCTATTCAATACATTTGGCTTCAACAACTCATAAAACCCTATGTCTGGGTCTTCAGATCAAGCACTGCCCCTTCCTGTCTTTCCTGTGTTGTCTACTCCTGACATTGGGCTGGAATGCAGCATGTTTATGCAGGCTCCAACTTTTGTTGTCAGAGTTAGGGAAGCAACATGGAACTGAGGAGTGGTTCTCAAAAAATAGATTGGGCATAACACAAAGACTTGGAGAAATTGCTACAAGTTCAGATTCCTGGTGCCCAAGCCCTAGAAATGCTGTAAGTCATGTAGTTGCCTTTGGTCAAGTGGCTACATTTTGAGAAACACTTGCATGGAGGAAAAAGCATAGGATTGGAGTCCAGGTAAATTTAAATTTAATTTTCAGTACTAACTAGCTAGATGGCCTCCGGCAGTAATAAAGCTGTCTAAGCCTCAGCTTTTTTTCCTCTTAATCTCCTAGAATTTCAGATTTAGTATGCCTGGGTGAAGCCCAAAGGATTGCATTTCTAAGACATTCCCAGTGTAATGCACTTTTTTTTTTCTTTTTCTTTTCTTTTCTTTTTTTTTTTTAGATAGAGACTTACTCTGTCATGCAGGCTGGAATGTAGTGGCATGGTCTCGGCCCACTGCAACCTCTGCCTCCCGGGTTCAAGCGGTCCTCTTGTCTCAGTCTCCCAAGTATCTGGGATTAGAAGTATGCACCACCATGCCCAGCTAGCTTTTGTTTTTTGTTTTTTTTTTTGCTTGTTTGTTTGTTTTTTCAGTAGAGGAGGTTTCTCCACATTGGCCAGGCTGATCTTGAACTCCTGACCTCAGGTGTCTCGGCCTCCCAAAGTGCTGGGATTATATGCGTGAGCCACCATGCCAGCCCCCAGTATAATGCACTTTGAAAGCCACTGCTGTAGTGGAAGCTCTTGGTGCTCATCCTGATATCTTTACCAGCTGCTGACCTGTCTCCCAGATGCTGACAACAAATCACTGCTGACCCTTCTTTGACAATTGCTCTCAGCCAAACACAAACACTTACCTCCAGGTAGATGTAATTCACACTGCAACTTCTACTCTGGAGCTTCCAGGTGGAATCAGAACACATGGAGGACACACCTGCTTAGCTCTTAACCTTCTTCAGAGAGACAGAACCAATGAGATGGATAAATAGATAGACTGATAGATACAACACTGCCTTTAGAATCACATCCACACTTCTTAGCAGGAGATTCCAAACTCTAAAACACCTGCCAAATGAACGTTCCTGGGTGTCTGACTTGACTCTTTCACCCATTTGTTGCTTTAAACTAGCCTCAGCTACCTCTTCCTTCAAGGATCCAAAGATCTTTTCCAAAAGTGAGGAGGGAAGGACGCAAGTGTTGAAAAACTACCTATCAACTATTTTGGTCACCATTTGAGATATGCGTTTAGTTGAAGCCCAAACCTCAGCATCATGCAATATATCGATGTAACAAACACGCACATGTACCTCTTGAATCTAAAATTTTAAAATAAAGTAGATAAACAACCTCTTCAGCACAACCTAGTTGAATGTGTAGTTCGTCTGGCCAGAAACCTGTACAGCTTGACCAACAGCCTCAGATGGGGTTTCACTGTGTTGGCCAGACTGATCCTGAACTCCTGACTTCACGTGATCTGCCCACCTTGACCTCCCAAAATGCTGGGATTACAGGGCGGAGCAAGATGGCCGAATAGGAACAGCTCCAGTCTCCAACTCCCAGCGCGAGCGACACAGAAGACTGGTGATTTCTGCATTTTCAACTGAGGTACTGGGGTCATCTCACTCTGGAGTGCCGGACAATCGGTGCTGGTCAGCTGCTGCAGCCTGACCAGCGAGAGCTGAAGCAGGGCGAGGCATCGCCTCACCTGGGAAGCGCAAGGGGGAAGGGAATCCCTTTTCCTAGCCAGGGGAACTGAGACACACAACACCTGGAAAATCAGGTAATTCCCACCCCAATACCGCACTTTAAACAAACGGGCACACCAGAAGAATATATCCCTCACCTGGCCGGGAGGGTCCCACGCCCACGGAGCCTCCCTCATTGCTAACACAGCAGTCTGCGGCGATCTAACCGCAAGGCAGCAGCGAGACTGGGGGAGGGGCACCCGCCATTGCTGAGGCTTAAGTAGGTAAACAAAGCCGCTGGGAAGCTCGAACTGGGTGGAGCTCACAGCAGCTCAAGGAAACCTGCCTGTCTCGATAGACTCCACCTCTGGGGGCAGGGCTCAGCTAAAAAAACAACAGGGGAAGCAACAGAGGCCTGAGCAGACGTGAACGACTCTGTCTGACAGCTTTGAAGAGAGCAGTGGATCTCCCAACATGGAGGTTGAGATCTGAGAACGGACAGACTGCCTGCTCAAGTGGGTCCCTGACCCCTGAGTAGCCTAACTGGGAGACATCCCCCACTAGGGGCAGTCTGACACCCCACACCTCACAGGGTGGAGTACACCCCTGAGAGGAAGCTTCCAAAGTAAGAATCAGACAGGTACACTTGCTGTTCAGCAATATTCTATCTTCTGCAACCTCTGCTGCTGATACCCAGGCAAACAGGGTCTGGAGTGGACCTCAAGCAATCTCCAACAGACCTACAGCTGAGGGTCCTGACTGTCAGAAGGAAAACTATCAAACAGGAAGGACACCTATACCAAAACCCCATCAGTACGTCACCATCATCAAAGACCAGAGACAGATAAAACCACAAAGATGGGGAAAAAGCAGGGCAGAAAAGCTGGAAATTCAAAAAATAAGAGCGCATCTCCCCCTGCAAAGGAGCGCAGCCCATCGCCAGCATCAGATCAAAGCTGGTCAGAGAATGACTTTGACGAGATGAGAGAAGAAGCCTTCAGTCCATCAAACTTCTCAGAGCTAAAGGAGGAATTACGTACCGAGCGCAAAGAAACTAAAAATCTTGAAAAAAGAGTGGAAGAATTGACAGCTAGACTAATTAAGGCAGAGAAGGTCATAAACGAAATGACAGAGATGAAAACCATGACACGAGAAATATGTGACAAATGCACAAGCTTCAGTAACTGACTCGATCAACTGGAAGAAAGAGTATCAGCGATTGAGGATCAAATGAATGAAATGAAGCGAAAAGAGAAACCAAAAGAAAAAAGAAGAAAAAGAAATGAACAAAGCCTGCAAGAAGTATGGGATTATGTAAAAAGACCAAATCTACGTCTGATTGGGGTGCCTGAAAGTGAGGGGGAAAATGGAACCAAGTTGGAAAACACTCTTCAGGATATCATCCAGGAGAACTTCCCCAACCTAGTAGGGCAGGCCAACATTCAAATTCAGGAAATACAGAGATCGCCACAAAGATACTCCTCCAGAAGAGCAACTCCAAGACACATAATTGCCAGATTCACCAAAGTTGAAATGAAGGGAAAAATCTTAAGGGCAGCCAGAGAGAAAGGTCGGGTTACCCACAAAGGGAAGCCCATAAGACTAACAGCAGATCTCTCGGCAGAAACTCTACAAGCCAGAAGAGAGTGAGGGCCAATATTCAACGTTCATAAGAAAAGAATTTTAAACACAGAATTTCATATCCAGCCAAACTAAGTTTCATCAGTGAAGGAGAAATAAAATCCTTTACAGATAAGCAAATGCTTAGAGATTTTGTCACCACCAGGCCTGCCTTACAAGAGACCCTGAAGGAAGCCCTAAACATGGAAAGGAACAACCGGTACCAGCCATTGCAAAAACATGCCAAAATGTAAAGACCATCGAGGCTAGGAAGAAACTGCATCAACTAACGAGCAAAATAACCTTTTAATATCATAATGACAGGATCAAGTTCACACATAACAATATTAACCTTAAATGTAAATGGACTAAATGCTCCAATTAAAAGACACAGACTGGCAAACTGGATCAAGAGTCAAGACCCATCAGTCTGTTGTATTCAGGAGACCCATCTCACATGCAGAGACATACATAGGCTCAAAATAAAGGGATGGAGGAAGATCTACCAAGCAAATGGAGAACAAAAAAGAGAAGGGGTTGCAATCCTAGTCTCTGATAAAACAGACTTTAAACCAACAAAGATCAAAAGACACAAAGAAGGCCATTACATAATGGTAAAGGGATCAATTCAACAGGAAGAGGTAACTATCCTAAATCTATATGCACCCAATACAGGAGCACCCAGATTCATAAAGCAAGTCCTTAGGGACTTACAAAGAGACTTAGACTCCCATACAATAATAATGGGAGACTTCAACACTCCACTGTCAACATTAGACAGATCAACGAGACAGAAAGTTAACAAGGATATCCAGGAATTGAACTCATCTCTGCACCAAGCGGACCTAATAGACATCTATAGAACTCTCCACTCCAAATCAACAGAATATACATTCTTCTCAGCACCACATCGCACTTATTCCAAAATTGACCACATAATTGGAAGTAAAGCACTCTTCAGCAAATGTACAAGAACAGAAATTATAACAAACTGTCTCTCAGACCACAGTGCAATCAAACTAGAACTCAGGACTAAGAAACTCAATCAAAACCGCTCAACTACATGGAAACTGAATAACCTGCTCCTGAATGACTACTGGGAACATAAAGAAATGAAGGCAGAAATAAAGATGTTCTTTGAAACCAATGAGAACAAAGATACAACATACCAGAATCTCTGGGACACATTTAAAGCAGTGTGTAGAGGGAAATTTATAGCACTAAATGCCCACAAGAGAAAGCAGGAAAGATCTAAAATTGACACTCTAACATCACAATTAAAAGAACTAGAGAGGCAAGAGCAATCACATTCAAAAGCTAGCAGAAGGCAAGAAATAACTAAGATCAGAGCAGAACTGAAGGAGATAGAGACACAAAAAACCCTCCAAAAAATCAATGAATCCAGGAGTTGGTTTTTTGAAAAGATCAACAAAATTGACAGACCACTAGCAAGACTAATAAAGAACAAAAGAGAGAGGAATCAAATAGATGCAATAAAAAATGAAAAAGGGGATATCACCACCGACCCCATAGAAATACAAACTACCATCAGAGAATACTATAAACACCTCTACGCAAATCAACTAGAAGATCTAGAAGAAATGGATAATTTCCTGGACACTTACACTCTCCCAAGGCTAAACCAGGAAGAAGTTGAATCCCTGAATAGACCAATAGCAGGCTCTGAAATTGAGGCAACAATTAATAGCCTACCCACCAAAAAAAGTCCAGGACCAGATGGATTCACAGCTGAATTCTACCACAGGTACAAGGAGGAGCTGGTACCATTCCTTCTGAAACTATTCCAATCAATAGAAAAAGAGGGAATCCCCCCCTAACTCATTTTATGAGGCCAACATCATCCTGATACCAAAGCCTGGCAGAGACACAACAAAAAAAGAGAATTTTAGACCGATATCCCTGATGAACATCGATGCAAAAATCCTCAATAAAATACTGGCAAACCGGATTCAGCAGCACATCTAAAAGCTTATCCACCATGATCAAGTGGGCTTCATCCCTGGGATGCAAGGCTGATTCGACATTCACAAATCAATAAACATAATCCAGCATATAAACAGAACCAAAGTCAAGAACCACATGATTATCTCAATAGATGCAGAAAAGGCTTTTGACTAAATTCAACAGCCCTTCATGCTAAAAACGCTCAATAAATTCGATATTGATGGAACGTACCTCAAAATAATAAGAGCTGTTTATGACAAACCCACAGCTAATATCATACTGAATGGGCAAAAACTGGAAAAATTCCCTTTGAAAACTGGTACAAGACAGGGATGCCCTCTCTCACCACTCCTATTCAACATAGTGTTGGAAGTTTTGGCTAGGGCAATCAGGCAAGAGAAAGAAATCAAGGGTATTCAGTTAGGAAAAGAAGAAGTCAAATTGTCCCTGTTTGCAGATGACATGATTGTATATTTAGAAAACCCCATCGTCTCAGCCCAAAACCTCCTTAAGCTGATAAGCAACTTCAGCAAAGTCTCAGGATACAAAATTAATGTGCAAAAATCACAAGCATTCTTATACACCAGTAACAGACAAGCAGAGAGCCAAATCAGGAATGAACTTCCATTCACAATTGCTTCAAAGAGAATCAAATACCTAGGAATCCAAGTTACAAGGGATGTAAAGGACCTCTTCAAGGAGAACTACAAACCACTGGTCAGTGAAATCAAAGAGGACAGAAACAAATGGAAGAACGTACCATGCTCATGGATAGGAAGAATCAATATCGTGAAAATGGCCATACTGCCCAAGATTATTTATATATTCAATGCCATCCCCATCAAGCTACCAATGAGTTTCTTCACAGAATTGGAAAAAATGGCTTTAAAGTTCATATGGAACCAAAAAAGAGCCTGCATTGCCAAGACAATCCTAAGTCAAAAGGACAAACCTGGAGGCGTCACGCTACCTGACTTCAAACTATACTACAAGGCTACAGTAACCAAAACAGCATGGTACTGGTACCAAAACAGAGATATAGACCAATGGAACAGAACAGAGTCCTCAGAAAGAATACCACACATCTACAGCCATCTGATCTTTGACAAACCTGACAAAAACAAGAAATGGGGAAAGGATTCCCTATTTAATAAATGGTGCTGGGAAAATTGGCTAGCCATAAGTAGAAAGCTGAAACTTGATCCTTTCCTTACTCCTTATACGAAGATTAATTCAAGATGGATTAGAGACTTAAATGTTAGACCTAATACCATAAAAACCCTAGAAGAAAATCTAGGTAGTACCATTCAGGACATAGGCATGGGTAAGGACTTCATGTCTAAAACACCAAAAGCAATGGCAGCAAAAGCCAAAATTGACAAATGGGATCTAATTAAACTAAAGAGCTTCTGCACAGCAAAAGAAACTACCATCAGAGTGAACAGGCAACCTACAGAATGGGAGAAAATTTTTGCATTCTACTCATCTGACAAAGGGCTAATATCCAGAATCTACAAAGAACTCAAACAAATTTACAAGAAAAAAACAAACAACCCCATCAAAAAATGGGGAAAGGATATGAACAGATATTTCTCAAAAGAAGACATTCATACAGCCAATAGACACATGAAAAAATGCTCATCATCACTCGCCATCAGAGAAATGCAAATCAAAACCACAATGAGATACCATCTCACACCAGTTAGAATGGCAATCATTAAAAAATCAGGAAACAACAGTTGTTGGAGAGGATGTGGAGAAATAGGAACACTTTTACACTGTTGGTGGGATTGTAAACTAGTTCAACCATTATGGAAAACAGTATGGCAATTCCTCAAGGTTCTAGAACTAGATGTACCATATGACCCAGCCATCCCACTACTGGGTATATACCAAAAGGATTATAAATTATTCTACTACAAAGACACATGCACACGTATGTTTATTGCAGCACTATTCGTAATAGCAAAGACTTGGAATCAACCCAAATGTCCATCTGTGACAGACTGGATTAAGAAAATGTGGCACATATACACCATGGAATACTATGCAGCCATAAAAAAGGATGAGTTTGCTTCCTTTGTAGGGACATGGATGCAGCTGGAAACCATCATTCTTAGCAAACTATCACAAGAACAGAAAACCAAACACCGCATGTTCTCACTCATAGGTGGGAACTGAACAATGAGATCACTTGGACTCGGGAAGGGGAACATCACACACTGGGGCCTATCATGGGGAGGGAGGAGGGGGGAGGGATTGCATTGGGGAGTTATACATGATATAAATGATGAATTGATGGGTGCTGACGAGTTGATGGGTGCAGCACACCAACATGGCACAAATATACATATGTAACAAACCTGCACGTTATGCACATGTACCCTAGAACTTAAAGTATAATAATAAAAAAAAATTAAAGTAAATTAAAAAATTAAAAAGGTCTTTTCATGGCTTCCCAGCCTGAGTTGGAGTCCCTTCTCTGTTTTCCTGGTCAACTATTTTTGCTTATATGAGAGTATGTTTCTGTCCCCAACCCCCACCCAAAGTTTCCTACTAAGTTTTGTCTTTCATTCCTAAGTCTTCAGAAATTGACTCAATGTGGGCACTCAGGTATTCAGGTTTTGCTTCTGCATTTACCACTTTCTAACTGTGTGATTTGAGGCAAGACATTTACTCCCCCTTAACTACAGTTTCCTCATATCTAAAGTGGGACTAATAATCTGGTAGTTTTGTGAGATTTAGTGAAATAATGCAAGTGAAAATGTCTAGCAGAATGCCTCTGAAGATCGTAAACACTCAATAATGTCACATCCCTTCTATCGACACTTCATCAAATCATAGTTTCCTTCTGCTGTTCTCTTCATTTTTAAAAATCTTACTCTTCTTCCAAGGCCAGGCTTTCCCACCTTCAGAGATCTTTCTCTCTTCTAGCCTCTGACAGCTGATGCCTCTTAGGGTAACTACAGGGGCCAGCAGAGAAAGAAATGACTGGCTATGGTTGTGGTTTCAAGTGGAAAGTATTTTCTGGCGCCCTTCTTCCCCTTGCTCTTCACTGCATGGATTCCTCCCACAGCCAGGAGCTCAGAGCTCTCCTGCTCTAAGGTATAAAGAAAAACTAGGAGAATGCTGGTTTTCAAACCTGGCTCTGTCTCTACTGGGTAGAGTCATATGGTAAGTTATTTTCTGGCTTCCATATTACTTATATGATGGAGGTGGGAGAAAGAAGCATCTCTCACAATGATTTGAAGGCAAAATGGTAGTACATATGTGAACAAGTCTGACAGGAAGCTGGCTCTCAGTAGTGTATGCTAAGTGAATTAATAATTGATAAACGCTACAAGTTTATTGGCAATACAAGATTGGTTGTGCAAGAGGCAAAGCCCTGAAGTAAGTCTACAACAATGGAAACAGAAAGAGGAAGGTAGATTTCACTGACATTGACAATGAAACTATCTCCATATTTCTCAAAATATATTCTAAGTGAATAAAATACGGTCAAATATGCAAAGCACTTAGAAAAGTACCTATATGCTGATTTCTCCATCATTTAGTGACTTTGGCTAATGGATTAGTAGTTCTGAAACCCCAGAGTATTGAATTGATTCGGTCTTCCAACTACATAGCACACTCCTGCTAAGCGGAGATGAGCTGGAAACTTTCAGGTGCTCCCAATCAAAGCTGGTAATTAACTTGGCTAAGAAAAGAAAAAATGTGCGTTGGTCCTGAAAGCAGGATTATAAATCCTGGAGTGGGAGGAAAGTTTTTCCAAGGAAACTGCGTTTTTAAAAAACAGTGAAGTGGAAGTGAATCATGATACTGATTGTGATTTTGGAAGAGTGAAGACATAAGTGCTGGCATTGGTTTTGGTTGGAGGGAGGTGGCAGAAGGAAAGGGGAAGCATGCACAGTTTGTACTGGGAACAATCTGAGTTTGATTCTTGGTTTTGCTGCTAACTGGTAGGCAAAACTGGGAAAGTGATTTTACTTATTTAGTTTTTAATTTTTCCTTTTTTTGAGATGGAGTCTCACTCTGTTGCCTAGGCTGGAATGCAATGGAGCGATCTTGGCTCACTGCAACCTCTGCCTCCCGGGTTCAAGCTATTCTCCTGCCTCAGCCTCCCAAGTAGCTGGGACGACAGGCATGTGCCACCACGCCTGGCTAATTTTGTATTTTGAGTAGAGATGGGGTTTCACCATGTTGGCCAGGCTGGTCTCGAACTCCTGACCTCAAGAGATCCTCCTGCCTGGGCCTCCCAGAGTGCTGGGATTATAGGTGTGAGCCACTGTGCCAAGCCGGCAAGTGATTTTATATTCCTGAACTTTCGTTTTATTATAAAATTGGAGATTATCATCAATTAAAATTTTATATTAAATGTTTTATATAAATTATCTAGCATAATGTCTTTATAGTATGTGTAAATACTACAAATAATAGGGTTTTATGATCAACAATTCTGAAAGCTTGATGAACCCAACTAAAGCCCTCCAACTTAAGTTTAAATTTTTCTGATGTTTAAATTCTGGCATATTATACAGAACTTTATAAACTTAAAACCTTTCTATTTCAGTGAATCCATTAAATGAGGTAAAAGGAGAAATAATTTTAAATTGGATATTGAAAACAGATACACATTAACTTGGAGAAAAAGAAGAACTACATACTAATTTATTAAAACAGATGTTATACCAAAATCATATGCAAAGAGGAAAGTAGATCTATATCTATCCAAAAGCAATAGAATTATCTTTGAGAAGTAGTTCTAAACATTTAATTCTACTCATTAGATCTCTTTTCAAGGCTCACACATCTGTTGCTGTAAGAGCTAGAGAGAGAAGTGGAGTGTGGTCTTGGCCTTCCAGAAGTCCAAGTAGAGTGTAGAAAGGGCTGTAATTCACTTGTGTTGCTTTCTCAGGCTACTCACTGCTCCAGTACCTCATCGACACTGCTGCCTAAGCCATGCTCCTAGAATGCAAGTCTGATAACAACCCCTTTCCCCACCACTATATGACTGAAAATACCCCAATTGCCTGCTATATTAGTCCATCCCCGTATTGCTGTAAAGAAACACCTGAGACTGGGTAATCTGTAAAGTGGTTTAATTGGCTCACGGTTACACAGTATATACAGGAAACGTAATGCTGGTATCTGCTTGGCTTCTGGGGAAACCTCAGGAAACCAACAATCATAGCAGAAGACAAAGGGGAAGCAGGATCATCTCACATGGCCAGAGCAGGAGCACGAGAGAGAGGGGGGAGGTGCCGCACACTTTTAAACAACCGGATCTCACAAGAACTCACTCACTAACACGAAGACAGTACCAAGAGGGAAATTTGTCCCCATGATCAAATCACCTCCCACAAGGCCCCACCTCCAGCACTGGGGATTATAATTTGACATGAGATTTGGTCAGGGACACAGATCCAATCCATATAAACTTCCATTTCATCTAAACTCTGTAACTTGACACCCAAGGTTTTCACCATCATATTCCAATTTTCCTCTTAAGCCCCATCTCCTGATGGTACATTTTGTGAAGAATAAACCTCAAAGATGATAAACTTCTCACTTTTTCAGACACTTCAAGATTTTCCTCATCGCTATGCCTTTGTATGTGGTTATTCTTTGATTAGAATTCCCTTTCTCAGTTTTCTACCCCCAAAACACTGACTCATACCTGAAGGCTTTCTACTATATGTAGTAGTTAAGGTTTGAACACCAGCTAGGCCTTTGCTGTGTAGCTTTCAGAAAATTATCATACACCATGAAGCTGAATTTCTCCTTTTTAAAATATTGGAATAATGAAAATATCTAGCTTAATATAGTTTGGCTCTGTGTCCCCACCCAAATCTCATGTCAAATTGTAACTTCCAATGTTGGGGAAGAGACCCAGTGGAAGGCGATTGGATCATGGGGGTGGATTTCCCTCTTGCTGTTCTTATGATAGTGAGAGAGTTCTCAAGAGATCTGGTTGTTTAAAAATATGTAGCACTTCACACTTCACTCCCTTTCTCTCCTGCCACCATGTGAATATGTGCTTGCTTCCCCTTCACCTTCTGCCATGATTGTAAGTTTCCTGAGGCCTCGCCAGCCATGTGTCCTATATAGCCTGTGGAACTATGAGTCCATTAAATCTGTTTTCTTTATACATTACCCAGTCTCAAGTAGTTATTTATAGAAGTGTGAAAACGAACTAATACATAGCTTATAGAGTTTCTGTGATCATTTAAATAATCGATAATTAAAAGATAATAAAACAGTTCCTTGTACACAGATAGCACTCAGTAAGTGTTAACTATCATCTTTCTTCTTTTTCCTTGTACTTATCACCTCCACCCTCTTTTGCAGCTCAAAAATTAACTTTTTAAATGAAAACTTCTGGAGTGCCCCCAGGTAAATTAGCTGCGTGCCTTTTCTGTATTCCCACAGGCCTAGGTTCTTAACTCTATTATACTGCTTATTAGAATATATTGTCATTATCTCTGCATCTCCCACACTTGCTGGAGAGTAAAACCAAACCAACACAAAGAGAAGAAAGTCTCACCTCCTTGACAGATGTGTTAGTAGAAAACCTGGAATCAGACCCAGTCAAGTCTCTGATTCCTAATCCATCTTTCCAATGCAACTAGGGAATGTACCCTATGGGAGGCAGCAGAGAGCAATGCTTAAGAACATAGGCCCTTGTGCCAGCTTCCCTGAGTTCAAATCAAGCATGTACCACGTACTATTTGTGTCATTTTATTTATTTTTATTTTTCATAAGTTATTATTGTACAGGTGGTATTTGGTTACATGAGTAATTTCTTTAGTGGCGATTTGTGAGATTTTGATGCACCATCACCTGAGCAGTATACACTGCACCATATTTATAGTCTTTTGTTCCTCATCCCCTTCCCACCCTTCCCCCTACGTCCTCAAAGTCCATTGTATCCTTAGTAATTTCTTTAGTGGCGATTTGTGAGATTTTGATGCACCCATCACCTGAGCAGTATACACTGCACCGTATTTGCAGTCTTTTATTCCTCATCCCCTTCCCACCCTTCCCCCTACGTCCTCAAAGTCCATTGTATCCTTATGCTTTTGTGCCCTCCTAGCTTAGCTCCCACATTATCAGTGAGAATATAAGATGTTTGGTTTTCCATTCCTGAATTACTTCACTTAGAATAATCATCTCCAATCTCATCCAGGTCACTGCAAATGCCATTAATTCATTCCCTTTTATGGTTGAGTAGTATTCCATCATATATATATATATATATATATATACACACACACACACCACAGTTTCTTTATCCACTCGTTGATTGATGGGCATTTGTGTTGGTTCCATGATTTTGCAATTGCGAATTGTGCTGCTCTAAACATGCATCTGCAAGTATCTTTTTTGTATAATGACTTCTTTTCCTCTGAGTGGATACCCAGTAGTGGGATTGCTGGATCAAATGGTAGTACTACTTTTAGCTCTTTAAGGAATCACTATGCTGTGTTCCATAGTGGCTGTACTAGTTTACATTCCCACCAGCAGTGTAGAAGTGTTCCCTGATCACTGCATCCATGACAACATCTATTGTTTTTTGGATTGTTTTGATTATGGCCATTCTTAGAGGAGTAAGGTGGTACGGCATCATGGTTTTGATTTGCATTTTCCTGATCAATGATGATGATGACCATTTTTTCATATGTTTGTTGGCCATTTATATATCATCTTTTGAGAATCGTCTATTTATGTCCTTAGCCCACTTTTTGATGGGATCTTTTTTTTTTTTTTTTCTTACTGATTTGTTTGAGTTTGTTGTAAATTCTGGATATTAGTCCTTTGTCAGATGTGTAGATTGTGAAGATATTCTCCCGCTTTGTAGGTTGTTTGTTTACTCTGCTGACGATTCCATTTGCCATGCAAAAGCTCTTTAGTTTAATTAAGTCCTATTTATCTATGTTTTTGTTGCATTTGCATTTGGGTTCTTGGTCATGAAATCCTTGCCTAAGCCAATGTCTAGAAGGGGTTTTCTAATGTTATCATCTAGAATTTTTATAGTTTCACATCTTATATTTAAGTCCTTGGTCCATCTTTAGTTGATTTTTGTATGAGGTGAGAGATGAGGATCCAGTTTCATTCTCCTACATGTGGCTAGCCAATTATCCTAGCACCATTTGTTGAAAAGGATGTCCTTTCCCCACTTTATGTTTTTATTTGCTTTGTCAAAGATGAGTTGGCTGTAAGTATTTGGCTTTATTTCTGGGTTCTTTATTCTGTTCCATTGGTCTATGTATCTGTTTTTATACCAAAACCATGCTGTTTTGGTGACTGTGGCTTTATAGTATAGTTTGCAACCAGGTAGTGTGATGCTTCCAGATTTGTTATTTTTGCTTAGTCTTGCTTTGGCTATGCAGGCTCTTTTTTGGTTCTATATGAATTTTAGAATTTTTTTTTCTAATTCCGTGAAGAATGACAGTGGTATTTTGATGGGGATTGCACCGAATTTGTAGATTGCTTTGGGTAGTATGGTCATTTTCACAGTACTGATTCTACCCATCCATGAGCATGGGATATGTTTCCATTTGTTTGTGTCACCTATGATTTCTTTCAGCAGTGTTTTGTAGTTTTCCTTGTAGAGGTCTTTCACCTCCTTGGTTTGGTATATTTCTAAGTATTTTATTTTATTTGCAGCTATTGTAAAATGGGTTGAGTTCTTGATTTGATTCTCAGCTTGGTCTCTGTTGGTGTATAGAAGAGCTACTGAGTTGTGTACATTTATCTTCTACTAGAAAACTTGGCTGAATATTTTATCAGTTCTAGGAGCTGTTTGGATGAGTCTTCAGGGTTTTTGAGGTCAACAATCCTATTGTTAGCAAACAGTGACAGCTTGACATCCTCTTTACTGATTTGGATGCACTTTGTTTTTTTCTCTTGTCTAATTGCTCTGGCTTGGATTTCCAGTATGATGTTGAAGAGGAGTGGTGAGAGTGGGCATCCTTGTCTTGTTCCAGTTTTCAGAGGGAATGCTTTTAACTTTTTCCCATTCAGCATTATGATGGCTGTGGATTTGTCATAGAAGGCTGTTATTACATTGAGGTATATCCCTTCTATGCTGATTTTGCTGAGAGTTTTAATCATAAAGGGATGCTGGGTTTTGTCAAATGCTTTTCTATATCTATTGAGATGATCATGTGATTTTTGTTTTTAATTCTGTTTATGTGGTGTATCATATTTATTGACTTGCCTATGTTAAACCATCTCTGCATCCTTCATATGAAACCCACTCCATCATGGCAGGTTATCTTTTTGACATGTTGGTGGATTCAGTTAGCTAGTATTTTGTTAAGGATTTCAGCATCTATGTTCATCAAGGATATTCATCTGTAGTTTTTCTTTTTTGGTTATGTTCTTTCCTGGTTTTGGTATTAGGGTTATGTTGGCTTCATAGAATGAATTAGGGAGGGTTCTCTCTTTCTCTATCTTGTGGAATAGTGTCAAAAAGGATTGCTACCAATTCTTTGGACGTCTGGTAGAATTCTGCTGTGAATCTATCTGGTCCTGGACATTTTTTTTGTTGTTGGTAATTTTTAAATTACTGTTTCAATCTCACTGCTTGTTACTGGTCTGTTTGGGGTATCTAATTCTGCCTGATTTAAGCTAGGAGGGTTTTATTTTTCGAGGAATTTATCCATCTCTTCTAGGTTTTCTAGTTTATGTGTGTAAAGTTGTTCATAGTAGCCTTGAATGATCTTTTGTATTTCAGTGGTGACAGTTCTAATGTCTCCCGTTTCATTTCTTAATGAGGTTATTTGAATTTTCTCTCCTCTTTTCTTGGTTAATCTTGCTAATGGTCTATCGATTTTATTTATCTTTTTATTTATCTTTTCAAAGAACCAGCTTTTCGTTTCATTTATCTTTTGTATTTTTGTTGTTGTTGTTGTTGTTGTTGTTGTTGCCCTAGTTTTTTCAATGTCATTTAGTTCTGCTCTGACCTTGGTTATTTCCTTTCTTCTGCTTGGTTTGGGTTTGGTTTGTTCCTGTTTCTCTAGCTCCGTGAGGTGTGACTTGATAATGTCAATTTGTGCTATTTCAGTCTTTTTGATATAGGCATTCAGGGCTATGAACTTTCTTCTTAGCACTGCCTTTGCTGTATCCCAGCGGTTTTGATAGGTTGTATCGTTGTTGTTCAGTTCGAATAATTTTTTAATTTCCATCTTGATTTCGTTTTTGACCCAATGCTCATTCAGGGGCTGGTTATTTAATTTCCACAGTTTCGAAGGTTCTTTTTGGAGTTGATTTCCAGTTTTATTCCATTGAGGTCTGAGAGAGTGCTTGATATAGTTTCAATTTTTCTTAAATTTATTGAGGTTTATTTGATGGCCTATCATATGGTCTATTTTGGAGAAAGTTCCATGTGCTGTTGAATAGAATATGTATTCTTTGGTTGTTAGATGGAATGTTCTGTATACATCTGTTAAATCCATTTGTTCCAAGGTATAGTTTAAATCCATTGTTTCTTTGTTGACTTTCTGTCTTGATGACCTGTCTAGTGCTGTCAGTGGAGTATTAAAGCCCTCCACTATTATTTTGTTGCTGTCTATCTCATTTCTTAGGTCTATTAGTAATTGTTTTATAAATTTGGAAGCTCCAGTGTTAGGTGCATATATGTTTAGGATTGTAATATTTTCCCGTTGGACAAGGCCTTTTACCATTATATAATGTCCCTCTTTGTTTCTTTTAACTGCTGTTGCTTTAAAGTTTGTTTTGTCATATGGAAGAATAGCTACCTCTGCTCGCTTTTGGTATCTATTTGCATGAACTGCTTTTTTCCACTGCTTTACTTTAAGTTTACATGAGTCCTTATGTGTTAGGTGAGTCTTCCAAAAGCAGCAGGTAGTTGGTTAGTGAGTTCTTATCCATTCTGCAGTTCTGTACCTTTTAAGTGGAGCATTTAGGCCATTTACATTCAATGTTAGTATTGAGATATGAGGTACCATTGCATTCATTGTACTATTTGTTGCCTGTGTACCTTGATTTTTTTTTTTTTGTTTTTTGTTTGTGCTTTATAACTTGTATTTTTGTTTTATAGGTCCTGTGTGATTTATGCTTTAAAGAGGTTCTATTTTGATGTGTTTCCAGGATTTGTTTCAAGATTTAGAGGTCCTTTTAGCATTTCTTGTAGAGGTGGCTTGGTAGTGGCAAACTCTCTCATTTGTCTGTCTGAAAACAACTGCATCTTTCCTTCATATATGATGCTTAGTTTCACTGAACACAAAATTGTGCAGTGAATTGGACTTGTGAAGGAGGCTAAAGATAGGGCCCCACTTCCTTCTAGTTTTTAGGGTTTCTGCTGAGAAATCCACTGTTAATCTGATAGGTTTTCTTTTATAGGTTACCTGGTGCTTTTGTTTCACAGCTCTTAAGATTCTTTCCTTTGTCTTAACTTTAGACAACCTGATGATAATGTGCCTACGTGATGATCTTTTTGTGATGAACTTCCCAGGTGTTCTTTGTGCTGCTGGTATTTGGATGTCTATGTCTCTAGCAAGGCCAGGGAAGTTTTCCTTGATTATTCCTCAAAATATGTTTTTCAAACTTTTAGATTTCTCTTCTTCCTCAGGAACACCAATTATTCTTAAGTTTGGTCATTTAACATAATCCCAGACTTCTTAGAGACTTTGTTCATATTTTCTTATTCTTTTTCCTTTGTCTTTGTTGGATTGGGTTAATTTGAAGACCTTGTCTTTGAGCTTTGAATTTCTTTTTTCTACTTGTTCAACTCTATTGCTGAGACTTTCCAGAGCGTTTTGCACTTCTGTAAGTGTGTCTGATATTTCCTGAAGTTTTGATTATTTTTTCTTTATGCTATATATTTCCTTGAATATTTCTCTCAATGCTTCTTGAATAGCCTTTTAGGATTTCCTTGCACTGGGCTTTGCCTTTCTCTGATGCCTCCCTGATTAGCTTAATAACTAACCTCCTGAATTCTTTTTCAAATAAATCAGGGATTTCTTCTTGGTTTGGATCCATTGCTGGTGAACTAGCGTGATTTGTTTGGGGGTGTTAAAGAGCCTTGTTTTGTCATATTACCAGAGTTGATTTTCTGGTTCCTTCTCATTTGGGTAGGCTCTGTCAGAGGGAAGGTCTAGGACTGAAGGTTGTTGTTCAGATTATTTTGATCCATGAGGTGTTCCCTTGATGTAGTACTCTCCCCCTTTTCCTGAGGATGTGGCTTCCTGTGAGCCAATCTGCAGTGATTGTTATCTCTCTTCTTGGTCTAGCCACCCAGCAAATCTACTGGCTCCAAGCTGGTACTGAGGATTGTCTGCACAGAGTCCTATGATGTGAACCATCTATGGGTCTCTCCGCTGTGGATACCAACACAGTATTTGGAGTGTCTCCTGTGTCCTGCGGGAGCAGTATGCTTTTTTTCTGAGGATGTGTGGGTCCTCTTGGGATTCCTAGTTACGTCATTTTAATCAACTTTCTTAAAAAATAAAATAAAATCCCTGTGTGCCTAAATTTTCTCACCTGTATGATAGGGATAAAATACATACCTATTGTAGAAGAGAAAATATAATTTCTTTTTCCTTTTTAGGTTCTCAGTTGAGATACTCTCTTGAAACCAAAAGTCAGATTAACGAAAGAAAAACAAGCAGAAATGCATTAATGTATAATGTACCAATTGTGTGGGAAAGGCCTCTACTCAAAAGTATTTCTCTCTCAAGGTGGTAGCTTAGAGGGTTTGCTTAAATAGTATTTTCACAAAGAGCCAGAAATCCTACTTAGTGGCAAGGCAAATGAGAGAGAGAGCGGTTCCAGTCTTTTAAAAGGTGGGAGAATGTGGAAGGATGGTACAATCTGTTTCCAGATCCTGTTGGTGCCTGCTGGTGCCTTCTCTGGGACAATATACAAGTGCTGTTTTCAGTAAGGAAGGATTTATATCCTGTGATTAGGCAAATAGAAGTGGAGGCAGAGTGTTTCCCTGAGTTTTCAGTGTCATTAGCAATCCTCAATATTTTGGGGAGAATATTTTTGTTTCCTTCACTATTCCATGAGGCTATTGGGTGAAAAGATAAAATATACAAAGTATTTAGAAAAGTACCTAGGAGTGTGACACATACTAAAACAGATTTAAATTCACCTATCAGAGTAACAATGAATATTTGAAATCCCAAAGTCAACATGTAGCTCTTTGAAACCCAACCGTAATTTTAACAATGGTTGGGTTTAGAACCCTCATTCTATTTTATTTTAATTAACTAATTAATTAATTAATTATTTTAGATGGAGTTTAGTTCTGTCACCCAGGCTAGAGTGCAGTGGTACAATCTTAGCTCACTGCAACCCCCAACATCTGGGCTCAAGTAATTCTTGTGCCTCAACTTCCCCAGTATCTGGGATTACAGGGATGCACTACCACACCCAGCTATTTTTTTGTATTTTTAGTAGATTTTAGTAGAGAAAGGTTTACCATGTTGGCCAGGCTGGTCTGGAGCTCCTGATCTCAGGTGATCTGCCAACCTCAGCCTCCCACAGTGCTGGGATTACTGGCGTGAGTCACCGCAACTGGCTCCCTGATTCTATTTTAGACCATCATGTATATTATACAATTTTTTTAAGAGGAAAGTTTTCTCTAAATTTCACACAATAATATAGACATCTTGAGATAGGATAGAATATTATTGACTGGCTTGATGCATGCTTATTGAGCCAAGCCCTGTGAAAGGCCTCAGTTATAAAGAAGCATACCAAACAGAGTATTAGTTCCTGACTTAATAGAGCTAAGGATACTGGAGGAAACAAAAATAAACAAAATAACTAACAAGTAAATTATTACAAGATACAAAATAGATATGAATATGTTTCCATGATGAAGAATAAAGTATTAGGCTTCACTGGGTAGGCTACATTTGAGCTGAGGCCTGAGGGGTAGAAAGAAGCCAAACTTTGAGTTAAATGAAGAGGCCTTCCAGGCAGATGGGACAAATGTGACCAAGGCCCCAAAACAAAATGTCTCGGTGTGTTCTAGAAATTGGGAAGAAGTTAAATAATTGTTGCCTCTGTGATAATGGGTAACATGACTCAATATAATGCTAAAATGGAAAGTAATTGAGGACTTTTAAGTAGCGGAGTGATATTAATCCAATGTATATGCTTATGGAATCACCGGTGGCTATATGGAAAGAGATCGAAGAAATGCAAAACTGAGAGCAGCGAGAACAATTAGAGATGTAATGTAATAGAACAGGTGATAGTGGGTAGAAACAATGGCCTGACCAAGGGTGGTGGCGTAGTGGAGATGAAGAAGGGTAGGTGGAATTCAAATCCCCCCTGCCCCCCGGCCATGCACACATGGATACGCATGTTCCCATTTCCTTAGAAATACAACCACGAGTCCTTGATAATACATTTAGTTTTGGGAGTGATGCAGAGGGTTAAGAAACTTAATGACTCCCGTATTTTTCACTTGAACAGCTGGGTGAATGGTGGCACAATTTATTGAGATTGTGGGGACATATGGCGAAGAAAGTTTTCAAAAGTTTTCAGAGGTGAAATTAAGAATTCATTATCAGATATGTTAAGTTTGAGATGCCAATGAGACAAAGACGTGGAACCATCCAGGAAATAGTTAGGTAAACAAGATTGAATTCTGAGAAGAGGTCAGGAATAGATGAAGCTTTTGAAATGATTAGCACAGACAGTACTGAAAGTTGTGTAAATAGATGAGATCCCCTAATAATGTAGGCAAAGCTTGAGTGCTGAGAAACACTGGCACATGCCAGGGAGATGCATTTGATAATTGGAGTAAGAGGGGACAATAGAGATTGGGATCACAGAAGCTTGGAGAAGAGAGTGTTTCAAGAAGTTTCAATGCACCGGGGACATTGAGTAAAATTAGTGCAGGTTTGGCAACACTAGGTGATTGAGACCCTGGAAAGAGTCATTTCCATGAAGTCTGCTGGGGAGCAGAGTGTTTGTGCAGTGACAGAAAGGTGAGGAGGTGGGGAGGTGGATGTCGAGTGTGTACATAACTCTTTCAAGATGCTAGACTCTGAAACGGCCTGAGAAATGGGCAGGACCTGGATGACGATGTGGCTTCAGGGAAGCTTTTGCGTTTTGTCATTGTGTAAGATGGGTGAAACTAGATCAAGTTGATAAGATGCTAAGAATGATCCAGTGCAGAGAAGGAGCGCATGATGGTACGAGTGAGAGGCCAGAGGAGCACAGACTTTGGGAAGTCAAGAGAGGAAGACAAATAAGAATGAGGAAGGTGAATACAACAGGCAGGTAGAATTGGTCACGGAAGACAAGAAACTCTCCTCTGATGACTGGTCCCTGATATACCTGATACATCAAATTGTCCACTGTGATCCTCTTTGTAGTAACGTACCCTGGGGTCAGAATAGTTCAGCCTGGATAGAGTCTGTTGACCTAAGATTCCCAGGTTGGAGATCAAGCCTCTAACTGGGCAGGTTCCTGATTATGTCATCAGCAGAGTTAAACCATTCATGCCTCTTCTAAGCTCCCAACAATCTCCATGCTGCTTTCTGTTTTATGGCTTTCTCCTGAAGAAATTAGCATGTCTGGCCATCTGCCTACAGAACTGTTCTCTCTGTCATTTGTTGAATACGTATTTATGATAGAGTTTCATCTCACTGGGGGTTAGGTTCTAAAGATAGCAGATAAGAACATCACATATTTGATTATTGCTTCTGAAAATGCTCCGAATCATCCAAAGAATAAAGAGAGCATGATATGGTGAAACAATAGGATGTACCTACAGATCCTATAGAGCTTGGATGCCTGAGTTTGAATTCTGTGTCCACCATTTACAAGCTGTGTGATAGTGAATGAAAACTCATGAACTTTAATTCCTTATCCCCAAAATGTGTTAAGTTAGAAGTTCAATCACATGTAGACTATTGGGGGTCCCTGAAATTCTTTCAATGGATCTAGGAGTCAACACAGATACTTTTTGCCTTTTTCACTGTGTTTACATTTGCACTGATTTTGCAAAAGGTTGGTGTCACTAGACTGTACTAGTAGTTGTTTCATTCTTCACCATCACACACTTGCAGAAAAAAAAAGTTTAATGTAAGAATGTTTTTGATAAAAGAGTAAATATTATTAATATTATTAGATCTCAACCTCTAAGCACACTTTACAAAAATTCTGTCTAACAAATGAGAAGTCCTTAGAAAGCATTTCTGCTGCACAGGAGAGCACAATGGTTTTCTCTACAAAAGTACTTGTGATTGTTTCAGTTGTGAGCGAAACTAGCCATTTTTCTTTCATTAATATTACTTTTATATAAAAGAACAATGAACAGATGGAACAAAGCTCATCTGTACTTTGGTATTTGGCAGGTATAGTCTCAAAAGTGAACAAAGTGAGCTGATTACCAAAAAAATTGGTAATATGTGTTGCCAGTGATAAAAGTCAAGCTTTGAAGTGAAAGTCAGAGTTTTGGAAAACTCATCTATGAGCTTGGCAGCTTCCCAATACTTAAGGATATATCCGATGAGATTGGTGGTGATATTAATGGCTATGATTTGGGGGAATGCTATATTTGATACTGTGTTTCAACACTTGAAAGATCTTTATAATTTAATGAGCCCATACATTTCAAATTACCAACACATTGTGTTCAAAATCAAACATGAGTAATAGTTCTACTCTAACTATAAGGTAGATCAAAGGACTTTAATGTAACAGAGCAGAAAACGATTATTGATATAGGTTCAGATTCCACACAACTGCTAACCTTTAAGAAACTACAACTTGTCAGTTTTGGTGTATAAAAAATATATATTCACCATGATGTGAGAAGCCTGTTAAAAACTTCTCTTTCTAACTACATTCCTAGGTGAGGCCAGATTTTCTTCATATACTTCAACCAAAATGGCACATCACAACAGATCGAATGCAGAAGCAGAAATGGAAATTTAGCTGAATTCTAGTAACTAGACATTAAAGATCTGAAAAATGTAAAGCAATGCTACTTCTCAGTAATTTTTTTATTTTGAAAAATAATTTTTCAAAAATAAAATGTCATTTATGTTGAGATGTGTATTATTTAAAATTAATACATATGAATTCTTTCATATTCTACAGTTTTAAATTTCTAATGTGTAAAATGTTTATAGATATAATCCCCACAAATTAAGCTCTGGTGGATTTTTAGTCATTGAGAACGTAAAAGTTGTCAAAAGAATGTAAAAGAGTCCAAACCATTGTATCTACTTTATTGCGCTGTTATGAGATTTAAAGTACTTAATGTTTATTGAACCCTTAAATCAATGAGTGATATATAGTAAGTGATACACATAAATACAGTATAGCATTATTTTTGATGAGGTATAATGAAAAGGATGTACTCATCCCATTCCATCCCATTTCGTTCCATCCTATCCCATCAATCATATCACATCTACCTTTTCCTTCTTATTATGAAACATAAACTCACATTTTAGGATAATGAGTAAAAAATCTCTAATTCCTAAATTGCTTTTGCTTATTTTTCCTCTCATTCTCACCTCCACTCTATAACCCCCTCCTCCTATACAGTTTAATTTGAATTCAGTAACATATGTGTTATAAAAACATATTTCAGTCATAGTTCTGGATGCTAGAAATAAAATGATTATTAAAACCCAGGGTTTTCCTGGAGGAAAAACTCAGTCTAGTGGGAAAAACAAAAACATAAAGAAATAGCTAAAATATTATCATGTAAGAATGTAATAGTTAGATGAAAAACCATTTGTTGATATACAGAGGCAGGTGCCTACAAAGAGAAATAATATCTCAAAAGAGGGAGCTGTCCTTTAAATTGTGAAGAACAAATGGGATTTGCCAATTGCATAATGGTCAAATAGTATTCCTGGGAATGGTTATGACATGGAGCAGCAAAGGCTTGAAGTCTCTGCTTTATATTTTAATTTAGACTATAGGATGACTGCAGTGGGAGGGGGAATAAAAGGTGAGACTGAAAAAATATTTGGAGATGAGATTGTGAGTGCTGAAGTGCCTCATGCTGAACAGATAGCTGGAGCCATGGAAACACTTTAGGGAGGTGTCTGGTTAGTGTTAACACTAAACACCTGCTTCCTCATTCTCAGGCTAGAGCTCCCATCCCCATACTCCTGTGTCTATGACAGAAGAATGCTCTCTGGTTTTCATGTCCTCTTCATAGCTGTCCCTGCATTATATGCTGGTACCAATGTTAGGATCTTTGCTTTAGGCTGATCCTTTTTATTTACTTATTTATTTTTTTGGAGCTAGAATCTTACTAACCCAGGCTGGAGTGCATGGTGTGATCTTGGCTTACTGCAACCTCCACCTCCCACCCTCAAGAGATTCTCTTGCCTCAGCCTCCCAAGTAGTTGGGACTACAGGTGCATGCCACCAAACTCTGATATATATATATACACACACACATATGTGTATATATATACATATATATGTATATGTATATACACACATATATGTGTATATATATATACACACACACACACACATATATACACTTTTTTTTTTTTTTTTTTTTTTAGTAGAGATGAGGTTTTACCGTGTTGGCTAGAGTCTGCTCTTGAACTCCTGACCTCAAGTGATCCTCCTACCTCAGCCTCTGAAAGTGCTGGGTTTACAGGCATGAGCCACCATGCCTAGCCTGAAGTTTTCTGAAGAGGTCTTAAAATCAGGATACTGGGCTCCTAGTAAAGGCAACAGCGGTGGAAATAAAGGAGTGAATTAAAGAATATTTAGGAGGCACAGTTGATAGAGAATTGTAACTGGCTGTGGGTGTAAAGAAGATGGAGCTTTTTGGGTTGGATGCTTCGGAACAAAATGTTACACAAAATAAGGCAGGGGATTAATATAACTAAGTTTTTTAATTTTTTTAATTTGACTGCTTATTACTTATTTTATCAGCCTTCTCAAAGGAAGTTTCTGCATCTGTTTTCCCTTCTTGCCTCCCTGAACCTAGAGAATAAAAACAATGGCAGCAACATTTTTCTGTGGAGCTGTCTTATAGGATAGGACTCCAAAGCAGCACAAGTCACTCCCCCTTATTCCCCTTTCTGGAGCAAACGTGGGCAGGTGGGGAGGGAAGCCTGCATTCAGATTTAGTCTCCTACCTTGGCAGACAATAACTTACCTCTTGCCGCCAGAAGACAAGTCACAGCTGCTATTGTTTTGATAATTATGTTTGTTCAAGCAGTGGAGTGGGAGTCCCGTGACCAAGGGAGTGTGACTTGCCAGGTGCTCCCTGTCTAGGGGGGGCATGTGACTTGCCAGGTGCTCCCTGTCTAGGGGGGAAATGTGACTTGCCAGGTGCTCCCTGTCTAGGGGGGAATGTGACTTGCCAGGTGCTCCCTGTCTAGGGCCTCTTTCCCCGTGAGGTGGATGGAGTTGTTCTCAGGAGCCCTTACAACCAGTTATAAATTACTTTCAGTGAGCTAAGGTCAAAGGCATGGGGAGAATAGAAAGTGACAACACTGAGGATTTATATGACCCCGTCCCTACAAGGAGACCAAGCACTTCAAATATATAATCTCATTTGCCCTATCCGTGGAAAATGGAGGGCTTGAGGGAGGCAGTGGTTAGAGGCAGGTATGAAGCCTCTGGTAAAAAACCTTGAATGGCCAATAAACAATATGGTTTTCTTTCTCTCTCATTTTTCTTTAGTACTTTTTTCCTCCTGTTTTTAGACAAATGAAGCAGACTAATTTTTCCAGGATGGTTTTCCACATTTTTACTTCCCTCCCTTAGTTTGATGGACTTCAGCAAGGTTGTGAGAATGAGCCTACATTTATTGGGGTTCTTTTGCTTTGATCCCTCAAGGAAGTGACATGCTGATACCAAAATGCACATTAATAATCAGGATCAATAAATAAGTCAACTCTGATCTGGAGAAATCTACAAGGTCATTCATTAAAAACATTAACTATTAAAGATAAATGATTATGACTGGAATAAGTGCCTAAGATTTGTTTCCACGCATTTGCATCTACCACTTGCTACGTGAAAATCTTCCATGAATAAGAAATCTATTCTGTGCTTCTTCAAAGACACAGGGAGGTTTTAAGTGAATCCTGGAAGGTATCTCATATCTGACTAGTCCAAGGCCACACAGCATGCTACTGGGAACTCAGACCTTATCGCAGAGTCTCCGAAATTCCTATTCAGGTCTCTGCCTTATTTGAACATTGTATCTGTTGCTATTTGCCATACAAAGTAAAGTAACTTGAAAATGGTAGAAATAAACACCACAAAGGCAAAGTAGAATGGTAAAAGGATTAGAGGAATGACACAGAAAAAGCGATTACAGGAATTTAATCTGTTACATGAAGCTTTGGGCAAAGAGGATAAAGGGAGGGTGACTGCTTACAAATTGCACAGGCTGTAAAGGGAGGATTTGGGGAGCCCAGACTTGCCAATGGGTAAGTGAGTTTAGTCAAGAGGTAGGATTTCAGAAAAATCACTCAGAAGAGCAGGCTGAAGATAAGGGAAGCATCATTCAGCAGCAATAACCAGGAGTAATGGCGGAGATCTTTAGGGTGTGGGCAAGTGACCCTAAAGACTTGCAATGTTAGTTTAGCCACCTGTTTGCAATTTTCAAATGAAAAACACTTGGAACAAAGATAAGCTGCATGGAATAAACTGCCCTAGGGGAGATTATAAATTATCAGAGGTGCCTTGGGAAGTGGGAGAACATCGTTTTCCTTGCAGCTTTTGGCAGCTTGCTGATGGAGGTCAGAGTGAAGACCTTGGCAGGTAGGTCCTTCCATGTTCCCAGAACTACATTAATAGAGCTCCCTGGTCTCTGAACGGTGGGGAGCTATTTTGTAAGCCAATCAGGAATAATTCCACATTCAAGTAAGGGTATACCATCAAACAATTCCTGGGAATCCTAGCAGTTTCAGAAACAGTCTTGACATAACAGGGCTGATGCATTTTATTTACTAAACCTAATCTATTCTAAATTTTCTTTACATTATTTAGTCACAACTTAATACCAAATGTGGCAATAATACACCTAGCTATGGATGCTTATGCGACTAAGAAGCTTCCTCCTCAGTAGATCTAAAGCAGAGGTCTGACATGAACCCAATTCTGCTCTTTATTTAAGAGTAAACTAATAGTTGTAAAAAGTCATTAGGAAGGAACCTAAAACATCATCTGGGCCAGGTTTATGAGGATATGTGTGAGGCTATGCAAGAGGCCCAGAGGGATTCTTTCCTTACACCAGGACACACAGTAGAGAGAGGCAAAACTGCGTTTGGGTCGGTTAGTACTCATCTCATCAAATCACAGGGCTTTTTCTTCTTCTTTCTCTTTTCTCAAGCATGATCCTTCCTTGTTTGACAGGGTCAGGGGAATTAATAACTAAAAATATGCTATTTTAGTTACAATAGTTTAGTTTTGGTTTGGGGAATGATTGCTTTTTTAGTATTTATTAGTGCTTAGTGAAAATTGTAACTTTTAGTTTGAAATGAAAACTGCCCAATTAAGCCAGGTGTGGTGGCTCACACTTGTAATCCCAGCACTTTGGGAGGCTGAGGTGGGCAGATTGCTTGAGCTCAGGAGTTTGAGACCAGCCTGGGAAACATGGAAAAACCTCTTCTCTACAGAAAATACAAAAAATTAGCCAGGTATGGTACAGTGTACCTGTAGTCCTAGCTACCTGGGAGGCTGAAGTGGGAGGATCACCTGGTCCTGGTGGTCGAGGCTGCAGTGAGCTGTGATGGTGCCACTGCAGTCCAGTCTGGGTGACAAAGTGAGACTTTGTCTCAAAAACAAAACAACAAAGTAAACCTGCCCAATCATATCTACTGCACAATCAATGTAATTGTTCTGTAATATTATGATTACTGTAGCAATCTGTAGCTGTACTTTGTAACTGGATGCAAAAGATAGAGCATAAATACCTCTTCCCTGAAGTGAGTTGCATTGATTTGAGAGCTCTATTGAATAGTAGTCCTTTTATAAACAGCAATGAGAATCAAACTGAACTGTGTACAAAAGTAAATGTAACATGACCCAATTTTTTGAAATGACATAAAACCTTGATTTTTTAAAAATGCACCTATGATTTAAAAACAATGGGTCTAAAACAAATCTGGTGAACAAATTACCTCTGAAACATAATGAAGTTTAAACTAGTAGCAACCTTTAAAGAAAGGAATTAAACTCTAACTTGGTGTAGTATAATTTCAGCAGAAATTAAGCTATAAATATCAAAATGTTTTCTAAAACAAACTGAACCAATTTGATGATGGGAAGTAAGAGGATTTTAGAACCTGGTTTTATAAAAAGAAATTATAAGAAGCAGAACAATTACTAAATAAATTTGTAGGCTGCAGTAATCACAGTTGGATTTTGGGTGGACAAATCACCTCTGAAATATAAAAGAGTTGCAGATATATTAAAAATTAAAAAGCAGAACAGTTTGAAGATAATGCATTCCTCAATGAGTCACATGTAAAAAGCACCAACAGAGAGGTGCATGCTTGCAAATTTTCTTTTTCAATATGCAGTGTTTAAGCTTATGACATTTATTTTTAGGGATGTTCCAAACAGAGCAGGGGTTGGCCTTGTTCTTCTCTGATTTTGTAAGAGACATTTCTTACTGGTGAACTCATTTTAGGCAACAGAGTTGATGACCCTATTGTCTCTCTTTTTTAGTCTGTCCGTGATTCTTTTAACTAAATGCTCTAAGGTCAACTAAAACATAGTGCAGATGGAAATTAGGCTTTGAAATAAATTCTACTCAGTGTGTTACACACCACAAACGCTTGATAAACCCCTTTAATGCAAAAGAGTACCTCTAATTTATACCGTTAAATCCTCCAAATTAGGATTTTAGTGAAACCTTTAGTTGGGTTTAATTGGTGAGTCTTTTTGTGTTCTGGTTTTGATTTTCTTCTGTTGTCATTTGGACCTTGTGGTTGGCTGATCTATTTCTGTGTCCTAATAAGCCTCCTTTGTACTGCTCATGATATTAATATATACTGTAAAATATTTTGTCTCTTCAACTACAAAGTTTCAAGCTTTACAGTTTTCCTTAACTCGAATGAGTTTTCCGCTCATGTTTATTGCTCAGGTGAGTTGATTTTATCACCCTTCTTCACATTGATACAAATATAGGAAATGGCTGGAGGTCTCTCTTCCTATGTGGACGTGCGGTGGTTGCTGCAAAGGGCCCACCTTCCAGTGCTATTTTGTTGGGAAGAACTTTACCAAGTTTCTTGACTTTAGGTAGCAGGAAAAACTTCAAGAGTGAATATAGCCTACGAAAGACTATGCTTACTTCCTTTATCCCACAGAAATAATATCCAATATATTCCAGGTACTCATCCACGTTTATTATATAAAACGAGTCCTGAAGGTAGCAGAAACTCAATGAATATTTGCTGAAATAGTGATGACTGTGTAAATGAGTAGTTATTAGCCTTCTTTTCAACATAAGAGACTAGGAGAAGTTAGATAAATACGTAAGTTTATAACTATAGAAAATTGCAGTGACATTGTAACATTTTCTCTGATTTTTATCAACTGGAATGAAAAAGTGCCCAATTATCTCATCATTGAAACTTTGCTGTTAAAAATATTTCTAACTATTTAATTGTGGTTACATTATTTAGATTTTCTCACTATTTTCCTTCTGTTCAACAGATACTAGCCATTTACCAAGATTATGAGCGGTAACAAATTGCCATTTGAACCCTTTGAACACTTAGCTCAAATATTGTCATAAATATTGTGAAACCATTTATACCTACATTCTACTTAGCTGGAACTCATGAGATTATGCAAAACTTGGGAACTTTATTCCTAAATATACTAAGAAAGATTTAATTTCTTTATTAAATTAACAGCACAATACATAGAGTGCTTAGAGAGTTAGTAGGAACTGTTTCTAAGCTTCTGAAGTTAAAAAAAAAGTGATAATTATAAGTGAATATTATTTAATTATTAAAGAATTCCAGGAATACTCTGGTAGATAGGTACCAGATTTTAATTTTATGCACATATATACATATATATATATTTCTTAGTTTTTTTTTTCATTTCCAGTAAAAGAAAAATGAAAGGATGAAATTTGAATACAAAACTAACCAATCTGTTCTGAACATATAATTATATGTAATGTTTTTCACTTCTAGGAACATTTCCTTAGTATGAATGAGTTGCAAAGGGACAAGTGTAAGTTCTTAACAAGTCAAAAGTATTTTCATAGCACAACAGGGAGTGTTTCCTTCCTCAGTGGCTCGCCGGATGGAAGGAAGCTCTCACAACCCAGTCTCCTCACTGGCTCCTTTATTCCCTAGAGAAAACTGTTTCCTAGTGAGCGTGAACTCGCTGTTGCCTGCAGCTGTGAATGCAGCTTCTTATTAGCTAATCAATTATGAGAATTGATTGGCGAAGAAGTGTTCTCCATAGCCTGGGGGAGTAAATGAGATTCTATGGATTTCCTTCATTCCTCATTATGTTTGTAAAGTAATTTGTCTTTGACTCCTGCCTACATATGCAGCTTTGTTCATTTTGCATTTCTCTCTCCTAAAGGCCTTCCAAGGACGGAAGCTTCCATTCTCTCCCATGGCATGGACCAAGTTATTCCAATGCGATCCTGGCGTTCCTGCAATAATTCTGATTCTAGTTTTTAAGTTTCTCTTTTTGTCTCCTGTTTCACAGAAGCTTTATTGTAGAAGTTGCCCCCTCAACTAAGCCTTAAATAGTGGGCAGGAAATAACCAGGGGAAAGGCTAGAGAAAGGGGACAGGGCTACATTACAACTTTTATGAGCCCTAGACACCTTTGTGGTTGTGGGCCTCTTCCTCCATAAGTATATTCCTACCTCCATACAGCAAGCCAATCTTTCAGTTTCTCTCATATATATAATATAAGATGTATATTACCTGTATCAGATATCATATGTCACATATATGTAATATATATAATGGCATAATCAGAATACAATTAAGAAAATTAAAAGACACGGGTTAAAAAAAAAAAAAAAAAGTTTTCCTGGCCATTGTCCCAGGGAAATTTTAAAATGGCTCTGTGAGATCAGGGCTAGATTTAAGACTATTATAAATGCGCATGTCTGTTTTTTGTTTGTTGTTTTTTTTTTTTAAGGGAGAACTGGTTAATCCTCCCCCAGGGACCTACTCACAGTCTGTTAAATTTTTAAAGAATATTTCACGGGGGCTTTCGAGCCTGCTGAACTTAAAGGGGCATATTGATGAAAGCTCCTTATGCTCTGAATTGATAACAATGAGGTCTGTAGTGTTTCAAAACCGTCCCCAAGTGGAAGCCGAATAATCACTGATTTCAAGGTTTTTGTTTCTTTCAGTGTCTTTATTTAGATGATTTTCCCCATATTAAAAACTTTGCCTTCATACTTGCACTACAGGTTGTATTTTTATGTTTAAGCTTCAAATTTATGGTATTGCGCTACCTGCATCTTTCCAAACATTTTTAAGACTTTGTTTCTAGGGCACCTGCACAGGCATTCAAAAGGGAAGATGTGGCAGGTGTGTTCACCTCTCCCTTATAAACCTAAGGCATCTGAGGCCCTCAAAAGGAGACACTGAACTTCATAGAGCTTACTCTCAGTACTTGGGGTTAGAAGCTGGTTGTCCTGATGCTCAGATATAGTTGTGGTTATGGTTGCAGCAGGGATAACAGAGCTTTGCAGTCAGTGACCACCAAAGGCCCAGCCTGGCAGTCCAATATTTCCTGCTTCTCTTTCCCTGGCTTCAGCAGGAGACCCAGTTGACCAGTCTACTCCCTTTGCTTTGGTAACTTTGCAGTGTGTGCGCCTTCTGGCTTCCACATCAGCAGGCTCAGACTCACAGGATGAGGATCCGAACCTGAGGAGCATAGGATGGAGAAGGCCTGACTTCATCTGTTTCTGTATTTACCCCTCCCAGAACTCCAGGTTTCAGTTTACTCCATCTTCTCTGGTGTCCCTCCAGATTTTTAGGGCACTCGGGGCCTGAGGGAGTGTCTGCGTTCTGTGTGTACATCCTGGCCACTCAAGGCCTCTGTCACCTCTCAGCTCCCCACAGAGAGCACCTGAACAGCTTCTAAAACCTTAGCTTAGACTTCCCTGTGTTGTAGGAAACAGTGCCCGTTTTTCAAACCTCCCCACGGGCTAACTCTCTTTCGGGGAACAAGTGTATTTATGGCGTTTTAATGCATTTTTATTTGTCAGGAAATAATACCTCTGCTTCATTTAAACAACAAAGGAACTTGAAAACTATGTCATTTTGGTCGCAACATTCGAAAGGTACATTAGAAACAGTTTTAGCTCTGGGTAGCAACACATGTTTTGACAGCTCAGAACTGAGTCAAACTTGCGAATGGGCACTTACTGAATCTCTGGTTTTACTTTCTAGTGGCAAAATGTGGAAATATTTAATCTTTTCTTTGTCTCCTCACCTTTGCTCTTAGAAAATGAAAAGCTGCAGCTTTAATAAATAAGTAACCCAAATTTTATTCAGAAATGTTGTCACATTCCAAATGGTTGCATTAAATAGGTATAGTGATACCTTTGAGGATAACTACTGAATTTTAATTCATTGTAAGGTAAAAAATAGATTTTGTTGACTGTTAATCTCAGGGAAAAGGTGTGCTAGTGGCAAAAACATAAGACTTGGAGTTGAGACAAGGATTTCTGTCCTGGCTCTGCCAATTACTAACCCTGTCTGTCTGGGAAAACTCGTTTATCCTTGTTGGGTCTTAGTGATCTGGGAACATCAATGTCTGCTTCCAAGACTTGTGAAGATTTATGTGGATTTTATAAACATTAAAATATTATGTTAATGTTAGTTAATATTTACTTCTGCCCTTTCAAAAACAGGAACAATTTGTGGTTTAAAAATCTGTAAATTGAGTTTGATATTTCTCTAATCCTCTGCGAATTTAGTCGAAAGTTATGAGAAATTAAAACATGCAATTTTACCTCCATTTATTATTGAATCATGTAATTTAATGTTTTCTGTCAATCTATAGTGTTATAAACATTCATATTTGGGGATTATTAATTCAAGGAGCATTAGAGCTACAGTACTTTTGCAGATAACCAAAGTTCTCCTTTAGGTGTGTGTGATTTGAGGCTCAGAGAGGGTGTCACTTGTCTCGAATCACCAGCTTGCTGTGGGCTGACTAGGGCACCAGTACTATGGCCCTGTTCTTATGCCTCACAATTCACAGGCCCCAGGTCCACCATGGTTTTGGAAAGTGGGAGGGGGACAGCTAAGTTGGGTGGGTGCTGAGAATTGTGCTTCCTTAGTAGTGAATGGGAAGACTCGCACCTCTCTGTCCAAGCACTTGTCACCATTCTTGCCTATGTTTCAGGCAAAAAAAGGTTGTGGGATGGAGATTTGTGCTGTAGAAAGAACATCCCTGCCCCTGAGTAGCTGTCCCTGTTAGGGTAAGCCCTTTAAACAATGTACACGTGCTTAAGCTCAGGATCTCATCTGTCATTTTCTCTAAGGCTGAAATGCAATGATTCATATAAAACAGCATGATGTCTCATAATGGCAGATTCTATTGTTTTTTGGTTGAAGGTTTTCAGCTTTCTCTAAGTCTTCTCTAAAGGAATTACTCTTAAAATAAGGGAGATTTTGTTTTCCATCTTTTTGTACCTGAAAGTAAAAATGTTAAATATCCTCAGTGACAGAGAAGGAATAAATAACTAACCTTACTTTAGTTCAGGAGTGAGCTTCTTATATTCTTTATCTCTGCCTCACAAAGGTCAGAGGGACAGGGAGGTGGGTCCCTGACAATCAGGAAAAGCCTCTGACTTTCTGTTCCTGATTGAGAAAGATTTTCTATTGGCCTGTGGGACATTTTAGCAGACAGGTGAGTTCCTGAAGTGCTGCTGACAGTCCTTTGATAACAGGGACAAGATTATAATTGTACTGAAAAGGTTCCTGGAAGAGAATTTCTCAAAGGTGTCCCAAAACATCTTGTTCTTATGGCTAATGGGCTCTATTCAGAGTTTTTCCAAGTGACTGATGGCCTTCACTTGCATCGCCTCTTTCCATTCTGATACTGACAGAAGAAAAGGAAACATCTTAGAGCCAGACACAGCCTCTAATGCAATGTGATTCATTCTTACGCTTAGAAAGGGGAGAGCTGCTGCAAAAGACATTTCCGGCACTTGGAGGCATAGGATCTGGGTTTGACTCAGCTCTGAGTCTTCTCAGCTGTGAGACCTTGGTCTGGGCCTGTTATTGAATGTCTTTGAGCTTTAGTGTCTTCGCTTATCAGTTGGGGATAATTACATAATTTGGAGTGATAGACAGGACATGGGCCTTAGAGTCAAGTAGAACTCAGTTCACATCCTGCCTACAACCTGCAGGGCTGGAGTTTTGGAGAAGGTTAGTCAAACTGAATGAGTAAGACTGAGTTTGGTGGCTCACATATGTACTCCCAGCACTTCGAGAGGCTGAGGTGGGAGGACCGCTTGAGCCCAGGAGTTTGAGATCAGCCTGAGCAACACAGTGATACTCTGTCTCTACAAAAAATTTAAAAACAAGATAAAAAAACTTAGCTTGTTATGGTAGCACATGCCTATAGTCCCAGCTACATTGGAGGCTGAGGTGGGAAGATCACTTGAGTCCAGGAGTTTGAGGCCTCACTGAGCTAGAGTTATGCTACTCCACTCCAGGCTGGGCAACAGAGTGAGACCCTGTCTTAGAACAAAAACAAAACCTGAATGACTCACTGTTACCCATAAAGTCACCTCAGGGTATTAATGTTGGGGCAGACTAAATGAGTTCTTCTAAGTTAAATGCCCAGCACTAAAGAGATGCATTGATTACTATTAGTTTTCTTTCTATTGTATAGAGATATGACCCACTGATAAAAATGAGTGGGGATTAGAAAATAGCACAAAACAATAAGTAA
This sequence comes from Rhinopithecus roxellana, assembly GCF_007565055.1. NCBI lineage: Eukaryota > Metazoa > Chordata > Mammalia > Primates > Cercopithecidae > Rhinopithecus > Rhinopithecus roxellana. Next base: position 116,184,946 of record NC_044565.1, on the reverse strand, counting down.
AGAGTAACATTTTGATAAAGAACTTTCTTTTCAGAAGACAGGGAAATCAAAATATTCTTTTTATTGTAGTCAGATCTTTTACCAAGGGCTGCTTAGAAGGTGACCGACTCATTTTTTTTTTTTTCTTTAACGACAGAAGTACTATAATTGAAAGTGGAATTCAACAAGCAGACATATCATTATTACAGTGGAGAGATTGTGTAGGGTAAATTTCCATAAAGATACTGTGTGACCATTGGGATCTATCACATTGCAGACTGGCTGGAGTCCAGTTTATTCCATGCTTGACATTGAAAGAATACTTTAGCCCTTTGGGTTAAGTATAACATTGTGGTACTTGAATAATTAAAGGAATAGGGGACAAGTATTAGTATCTAGGGAGAATTATTCAACTTCCTGCTAATGAGATGAGGTTCCAGCAATGAGTGGGGGGAAGAAAAGTGTAATTTGATTTGCATCCTCAGTTTGGAAAGACATTTATCTTGGTTACATTTAGACCAGTTTGCTTCCTCTTGTATTTTCATTTTCAATGACCTGTCCTATTCCTACTGTACATTTTACTGTCAATCCAAACTTTGAAAATCACATGTGGCCTTGCGTATGGGCAGGGTACTTCATGCTGTGGTAGGGGGTCTGCACATGTGTAGTGTACTTGTAGAGCACAGGGGGGAGACAGAGTGAGGGAGACAGGTGTTCACTTTGAGGACTGTGCATATGAGTTGCTGTCATTAGGAAGAGGGACAGTAAAGACAGGACCAAACTTATTTCTAGTGACCTTGATCTGACCTTGGATTGGGTGTTCTCAGCAAAAATTACTAAGGGACATATTGACTCTAGAAACAAATTTCAAAAATATTTCCCTTTCATTATAGTGAGACTGATTTTCCTCTTATTTTCCTTTCTTCTGTGTAACTGTTGATGCTACATTTGTACTTTTGCAATTGCATAAACCTTTTCAAAGTAATCTGAAATTAGAGAATACTCACTTCTTATAACTTGTATTTCATTAATTCAATTGTGAGTTGTTTGATAAATATTTGAACTTGTGAATAGAGAAAAAAGTTTCACATGTTGAAGAAGTACTCTCATTGTGAATGGAGAAAAAGTTCCACATTAGCAATAGTGGATTTCCTACCAATTGGAGGGTAATTATTTGCTTGGTTTGGCAAGGAATAAAGAGTTTCAAAGGTTTAAAGCAAATGTTTAAAGTAGTGGAGCTTTGTTGGCCAAGCACCTACCAAAAAAAAAAAAAAAAAGTGAGAGAAATGTAAGTCAGGAATGGACATGAAGTGAAAAAATTTCTACCAAAAATTCCTTTGGAAATTTGAGATTTGGTTCATGCTGGCCTTATTATACAACTATTTTGAATTTTATTTATTCAATAATATTGTTGACATACAGGCTTTCCTGATAATATAAGAAATAGATTTTTTAATAACAAATTCCAAATTCTTTTTTTTTTTTTTTTGCTCTCATTTTGTTTTATTTCTTCTGCTTGTTTTCCAGCTTATTTTCCTCCTCTTTTCCTTGATTCTTTAGGTTGGAGCTTATATTATTAACTTGAGATTTCCTTTCTTTTCTAATGTAGGCTATAAACTTCTCTCTCAGCATTGCATTAGTTATATCCCACAAATTTTGATGTGTTTTGTTTTTATTTTTATTCAGTTCAATTTTTAAAAAATTTTCCCTTGGGAATTGCTCTGTGACCCGTGGGTTATTTAGAAATGTGTTCTTTAGTTTTTATGTTTGGAGGTTTTCCTGTTATTGATTTCTACTTGAGTTCCATTGTCATTAGGGAATATGGTTCATATGATTTCAGTTCTTTTTAAATGCATTGAGGTTGTTATATCGCACAGAATGTAATTTGTCTTGGTCTACATTTTGTGGATACTTGAAAAGAATGTGTATTCTGCTTTTCTTGCATGGAATGTTCTATAAATGCCAGATCTTGTTGGTTGATGATACTGCTGAGTTCTTCTATATTCTTGCTTATTTTCTGCCTAGTTGTGTCAATCACTGAGAGAAGGTTGTTGAAGTTTCCAACTGTAATGCAGATTTTACTGCTATTTGTCCTCTCAGTTTTATCAGATTTTGCTGCTCATGTGTTGCAGTTTCATTATTTGGTCCATGCACATTTAGGATTGCTACACCTTCTTGGTAGATTGACTCTTTTATCACTTGAAAATGTCCCTGTCTGTTTCTGGTAATTTTATTTGCTCTAAAGCTTACTTTATCTGATGTTAATACAGCCACTCTTGCTTTATATTCATTAATGTTTCCATAATATAGTTTTTCCATCATCCTAGTTTCCACATGCTGTATGATCATATATGAAGTGAATTTATTATAGACAGCATATACTTATCTTTTATTTTAAAATTCACTCTGCCAATCTTAATTGGTGAATTGGATTATTTACCTTTGATATAATTATTGATTTGAATTGCTTTTTTTTTTTTTTTTTTTCTTTTTAAGACAGCATCTTATTTTATCACCCAGGCTGGAGTGCAGTGGCACAATCTCAGCTCACTGCAACCTCCACCTCCTGGGTTGAAGTGATTCTTGTGCCTCAGTCTCCTGAGTGGCTGGGATTATAGGCATGTGCCACCATGTCTGGCTAATTTTTGTATTTTTAGTAGAGGCGGGGTCTTGCCATGTTGGCCAGGCTGGTCTCAAACTCTTGGCCTCAAGTGACCCGACTGCTGCGGCCTCCCAAAGTGCTAAGATTACAGGCACGAGCCACCATATCTGGCCTGTTAGGGTATACTTTTTAAATATATACATTAATCATTATTCTTTCTGTTTTTTATTCTTCCATTTTGTTTTATTTTTCTGGCTTTCTTGTGGGATACTTGCTGTTTAATAGAATTCCATTTTTAATTAACTGTGGTGTTTTGGAGTGTATCTATTTGTGTGACTGTTTTAGTGGTTATGTGAGGTATTGCGTTATACACATAACTTATTACTGTCTACTGGTGTTGACATTTTACCAGTTCATGTGAGCTGTAGAAGCCTTACCTGCTTTTACAGCTCCTATTTTATAATGGAAGTCTATTTCCTGCATATACATTGAGAATCAAACAAACTCGTGTTATGTTTTTGCTTTAACCATCAAATGTAATTTAGAAATTCAAGAGGACAAAGGAAATTCATTGTTTTTATCTTTTTTTTTTCCTCCTTCCATTGTTCTTTTTTCCTTCTTACTATTTCAGGAATCCTTTTATTGTTTTTGTTTCTAAAACAAAATAATAGTTTAGGTGACCTTTAGCTATCTTTTTATGGAAAGTTTTTGGCAATAAAATTTATTACTTTTTTCTTCATCTGAAAACATCTTTGTTTCCCTTTTATTCCTGAAGAATATTTTGCTGGATGTAAAATTCTGGGTTGAGAAGTCCAGCCTCTGCCCCCTGCCAAAAAAAGGTATCATTTATTTCTGGCGTCCACAGTTTGTTATGAGAAATCAGCTGATATTCAACTTGTGTTTTCTTTACAGGTAAAGTATCACTTCTCCCCTTCTTCTTTCAAGATATTTTGTTAGTTTACTTTCAGAAGTTTAACTATAATATGTGTGGCAAACAGAATAGTTTCCTTTCAAAGGTATCTACCTCCTAATCCCTGGAACTTGTGACTATGCTACCTTACAAAGGGGCTTTATAAATGTGATTAAGCATCTTGAGAAGGGAAGATTATTAAGGCTTATCTGGATGGGCCTAATGTAATTTCTAGGGTCTTTTTAAGAGGAGTATCAGAGATGGGGTGGAAGATGTGGTGATGGGAACACAGTTGAGATAGATTGGGAGAAGGGGAGTAGGAGGGGAAGGGAAAGGGAAAGAGAAGGGGAGGAGGAGAAAGAGAGGAAAGAGAGAGACAAGAGAAAGATAGGAAAAGAGAAAGGAGAAGGATTCTACTTCTATGTTCTGTATTTGTCCCAAACTAGTTTTCTCCTGGGCTACTATTTTTTTTTTTTTAATAGAAAAAGTTCTACCTGGAGTTATTTGTCCTAAAATGGGTGGAGAGGATTACTCCTTAATTCTCCTTCAATGACTGCTACACAATCTGAAGAATTCTTTTAGAACTTGGACCCGAGGTATGCATATCCGTGTGCTGGATTTAAATAGCTCTGTGCTAGATGATGGTAGCATAGCAGTAAGCGTGAGGAGGGCAGTGAAAAGTCGGTCTCAGAGAAGTTTCCTTCTAGGATCAGGAAAGTTTATCCTCCTGAGGAGGGTGTGTTAATAATCCCCTGAGATTTTAGATAGTCCCTGGCTTTGCGTCAAACATGCTATCCTTCAGAGAAGCCGAGTCTGCGTGCAGTCATGTGACACTTTTTCGAGATTTTAATTGTTTTTTGAGCATTGGCAATTGCTTATTGCTGGTGAATTGACTTTTCTCTGAAGCCCTAAGCCTACTGCCAGATTATTGATCTATAGGTTCATGAATGTTGGTCTTTTTATTACACCTGTGAACCGGGCTTTTTCTTGTTGGAAGGCAGTCTAGGAAGTAAAGATGTTAATTAAAACTGATGACTCTCGCTATCAGCTTTGCCTCTGCTATTATACTTTTATGAGGTGGAAAAATGGTCCATGTGTAGGGAAGGGCACACTTCCTCTATAGCCCATATTGTCCTTTCCCTCAAGTTGGGTTTTTTCAGTAGGACTCATCAGAAGTCCTTGTTTGCTTCCTGAAGAGTTCTGAAGATCCAAGAAAACAGAATCTCATCAGACTCACCTTGTCTACTAATCTGGGGTCTATGTCTCCTACGTCAGCTACCATCACCCTGGCTCTCTTCCCCTATTGCTCTGTACACTTCCCTTCATCAGATACAATTTCCCACTCTTTTCTCTCAAAGTATTTCACTAGCTCTTCAAAATTTCTGGACTATATGTCAATTTTCTTATGCTCTAAACTTTAAAAAATGTTCTTTCACTACTTCATCTTAAGTAAAATAAGGCTGCCCCACAAGGACTCTACACTTTCTTGCTGTTCTTTCAAAATTAAGCCATTTAAGTTTTGTTTGTTGGTTTATTTGTTTCTGCTTCTTTTTACCCTCTTTCATCTTATGATCAGGAATTTGTCTAGGTTTCCATTTATTCTTCATTGCCACTTTCATTGCCCTTCTCTTGGAGGGTGTTGGACAGTTCTACTTTCTTAGAGCTCATATCTTCTGGCTAGACCTCTTTCCCCCTCCTGGTTACTATCTTCTGTAAATAATATGTTCTCCTCCTCCTTCTCCTCCTCCTCCTCCTCTTCCTCCTCCCCTTCCCCCTCCTGCTTCTGCTCCTCCTCCTTCTGTTTCTGCTTCTTCTGCTGCTTCTTTCTCTTTTCTTCTTCCTCTTCCTCTCTTCTTCTTCCTCTTCATCTTTTTCTCTTCTCCTCTTCCTTCTCCTTCTCCCCCTCTTCCTCTTCTTCTTTTCTTCCTTCTCCTTCTTCTTTATTTGAATGTGTTGCACTATACTCTTTCTTGTTACTTCACTTACCATTGTCGGAGACTTCATCTACATGGATAAAACATTCAGTAGCCTCTCAGTTCTTCATTTCTTCAAATCATCATTGTTATTTGCAACTCAGTAATAGGTGAAACTCTAAGCTGTGATGGTCAGCTAACACTGGATCATCTCTAAGCCAACAGCACTAAACATACTAATTCTTTTCACAACCTCCATTAGTTTTGGTCTGAAGAACCCTCATTTTTCCCTCCCCTGCATATTTAAAAAAACGCATCAAAGATTTTAATCCAAGGATCCCATTACTTTCTTGTGTTCAATCAGTTCTTCACTTTTCAGTTTTTTAGTCATGGATTAAGCCATTATTATTATTACTTTCTTGAAAATATCATCAATTCAATTGCCTTTGTCTTCCTCTCTTTTGCCCACATCAGAAGGAAGTTATGGTCCATATCCTCAGGGTCTGCACCTGAACAGACACTCCTCAGAAAGTCACGCAAGTGAGCCAACCAGTTTTGTTTCCCTATCTGATCACTAAGTTGAAAGGAGAATTGCTTCAAAATTATTCCCTGTGTCTCAAATAAACCTTTTTATCATGGTCCAAGATGACTGTCTTAAAGTTAATTATCTTTGCATGCCGTTCTTCATCACGCTCAGCTGATGACCTAGCTTCATATTTCAAACTGAAATTTCAAGCCATCAGATGTGAATTGCTTTATTATTTTTGTCATGGGAGCCCTCTTAACATATACTATGTGACAGCCGGTGTTCATATCTCGGGTGTATATGTCTAGGATCATAAATCTTAAAGCTAAGACGTGCCTCCCTTCACAACTTCCAAGCTGCTTATATGTCCCATTCAACATTCCTCTTGAGACGAGTTTCTGAGAAAGAGGAGAAAAAAGTTAGCTTTCCTTGTGCAGATCTGTATCCTTCCTGTATAGATTTTTTTTTTTTTTTTTTTTTTTTTTTTTGCCAGATGTAGACATTTTCAAGGGGAAGTAATTACAACAGAAGAAGGCAGAAAGCATCTGCACCTGAGCTTTGAGGTCTGCTGCAGATTAAAGTCAGCAGTCCCTCTTTGAGAAGCTCCTTTCTCCAGCAACCACTGTAATACATTATACACGAACACAGCATCCTGCAGACTCATTTGTTGTACCACGACCAGATTTCAGTGACAACAACAGCATATTCAGTCAGTTTCTGGCCTCCAGTGGTGATGGGGAAGACACTGCTCTGGCTGACTTCTTCTAATTTATTAGGAGAAACAGCTGCTCAGATTGGGAAAGACTTTAACATTCTTTACACCAGCCAGCCTGTACAATTCAACCCATGTTTTCCTTCTTCCTGCTTTTAGTATAGAAAGCATTTTTTCACCTATTAGTGACTTGACTGCTGTAGTAGATTTCTTTCCATCTTGTTTTTCAATGGCCTCTGTCTTTGGCTAGACACTCTAGACACTCCCCTGCATCACTGTATTTAGCTTCTCTGGTGAATCTTCCCTAGTGTCTTAGGAACATTCTTTAGCATCACTCACCTGAAAAATACAAACACTGTATCCCCCACAGTTTCATTCCAGAAACTTCCCCATTTCTTTTTCATGAGCCAGTCTACCCATATTTTCCCTGGACTTTATTATAGCAGTCACTGAGTGCTTTATTTTTGTGTGTGCTTTGTTTCTAGTTTTGAAAATTAAAAGAAAATTCAGAAGTTAATGATACCCATACACCTAACATCCGGAATTAATAAAAATATGTTATCATTTCTTCCCCAATCATATAAGGTATCTTTCTATAAATAGATATAAATCTTTGTTGCTCAAATGTATTTCTAAGCCTCCTTCCCTAAAGTAAATTTGTATCTGGAATTTGGTGTGTTTCCTTCCACTCTACCTTTTAGATGTGCTTTTATTTTTTAAATTCCTCTTGAAGCTATCATGCCACAATTAATCATTTAATTCAATATTATGAAGATAAGCAAGGATCTGGTTCGTTTATTTTAGTTTCTATAGTATTTCATTTTACAAATATACCATATTTTGGAGGCATTTATATTGTTTCAAGTTTTCCTAGTAGATAATGTGAATTTTGCTAAGTATACACCAAAAACCAGAATTACTGTATACTCGAGTGTGTTCCTTTCAATTTCACTAGATTTCTACTTGCTCTCCAAATCGGTTTTATAAACTGGGAATGTCAAACTTCCTGAATTATGCCAATCAGCTGGTGGATGTGCAATAGCTGCTCAGTGCTTTAGTTCACACTCTCCTGATTTTCTGTGAGGTTGCATGCATATTCATATTTATTCTCTATTTTCTCCACTGGGAATTCCCTGTTCAGTTCAATTAGTTCTTTTGCACATTTTCTCTAGTAGATTATTTTTGTTTTAAATATTGACTTATAGGCATCCTTTTTCTTTTCTGTAGACTAAAACCCTTGGTTATGTATATTGGAAATATCTTCTGCCAATTTGATCTGTTTTTAACTTTGTATATGGCACTTTTATATTACAGAACTTTAAAATCTCATATGATCACATTTATTAATTTCTTTTTTTGTTATTATTAATGTGTTTTAGCTAAGAGACTTTTATGTTCTCAACAGCACTAAAACATTCTGCTCCATTTTCTTTTAGGTGCATTACAAGTTTGATTTTATAATTCAGATGTTTAATGCATGTGGAAGTTTTTGTGTGTGTGTGATATGAAGTGCTCTAGATTCTGTTTTCCATAAGGAAAGCCAACCGAGTCACTACACATTTTTATGAAGAGTTTACCACTGCACACTGATTTGTATGCTATGTACAGCAGGTACTAATCCCCACATATGCTTGAGTCTGTTTCCAGTGTCTCTATTGATTTCCTTTATTGGTCTACTTCTCAGCCTCTTTCTAAACATTTTAATTAACATATCTTTAGAAAGTCTTAAGTCTAGTAGGGAAAGTTACCACACTTGTTTATTTTTTAGAATTATTTCGGAGAATATTAAATAATTGCTTTCAATTAATTTTAGAATTAGTCTGTTTAGCTCCCTGAAAAATCATGCTGAAATTTTGATTTAAATAGTTCTGATATATGGATTATTTGTGGAAATGCTAATCTACTTAGGAGAGTGAGATTTTTAATTCATGAACAACTTATACAAGTTCACCTACGTAAATCTCTTATCTTCTTCAATAGCATTTTATAATTTTCTTTTTGTGGGTATTCTATATATTTTGATAGATTTATTCTATATCTCTTATAGTTAAAGTTGCTGTTGTGAGTGATATATTTTTCTATGAAATCTATTATTGTTGATATATAAGGTGATATTTATCTTTTAATTTTGATCATGATTTAAGCAATACTTCTAACTTCTTTTATTAGATTTTGGATAATCTATGTAAATTATCAAAATGTTCTGTGACAATGAGGACTTTTCTCTTTATTTGTCCAGTTCTGAGAATCTCTTTGTAAAAAAATTGCATGTTGTTGAATGGAAGCATGATGTTATTTTATGAAAGTTCAAAGTGGGCAGAAGGATGGTGTGATTAATCAGTAGCCTAAAGCATGGACCTCTCAGAATCAGCACAGAATGCCAAGGTATTTGTGTTGCATGTAGCTGCTTACCAAAGGGCATCGGTTGTGAAAGGAGTCCTTGATCATCAAATGGGCAAGATGCCCCTTTGTGTGGATGCTGGTCATTCTCTGCCCCCAACTCCCTTAGTGCTTACTCACTGGGCCTATGTATATAGTGGCCATGGAATAGGAGATAGAGGCTATGCAAAGGTTCAGCAACATGGGCTTCCCCTCACCAAGACTGAGGGGCTACTGCCAGTGATGAACACCTAGCTTTCCAACAGCAGAGACCATATTGGTAAGCAGCACCATTCCCTAGGAAAACCAGCCAGACACCTGGTAACAGCTTGATTCCAGTGGACCCTATCTGGCATGGAGTGGCTATTATTTATCTATCATTGAAAAAATTATTAATTTGGGATATAAATGTGCCTTTACTGACTGTTGTAGTTGTGCCAGGCTTATTATACATGAATTCAGAATGCTTGCTAACTGACATAATATTCTACACAATATTACTCTGACCAATGGATTTATTTAAAACATAAGACATCGAGTAATGGGCTCACACTCAAAATTCACTGCTCTTTTCATATATCCTATCAGTTAAAAATCATTTGACCTGACAGGACACAGAATAGTTCATTAAAGGTCCAGTTTTAGTGCCAATTGTGAGACAGCATTCGCAATGCAGTGTATTGTTTAAATACACCAAAAATATATGATACTACTTTGCAAATAACCAGAAACATGATCAGGTAATCAACTGGTAGAAGAGGAATTGACTCCTTCAACTATTTTTTATCTGTATAAATTTAAGGGGTACAAGTGCAATTTTGTTTTATGGATTATTGCATAGTAATGAAGCCTTGACTTTAAGTGGATCCATCAGTTGAATACTGTGCATTGTATCCATTAAGAAATTTTTCATCACCCATCCCCCTTCTGCCACCCCAAACTTTTTGACTCTCCAGTATCTATCATTCTATATGCTATGTCCATGTGTACACATTATTTAGCTCCTATTTATAAGAGAAAATTTGACTTTCTGTTGAGTTGTTTCACTTAAGATAATGGCCTCCTGTTCTTTTCATGTTGCTGCAAAAGACAAATGTAATTTTTTATGGCTGAGTAGTATTTTATTGTGTATATATACCAACTTTTCTTCATCCAGTCATCCACTGATGGACACTTAGGTTGATTCTGTGTCTTGCTATTGTGAATCGTGTTGTGATAAATATATAAGTACTGGTATCTTTTTAAATATAAAGATCCGTTTTCCTTTGGAAAGACACATAGTAGTGGGATTGCTGGATTTGATGGTAGTTCTATTTTAAGTTATTTGGGAAATCTTCATGCTGCTTTCCATAGAAGTTGTACTTATTTACATTCCCATCAGCAGTATGTGTTTCCTTTTCTTTACATTCTCGCCAATATGTTTTGTTTTTACATTTTAGTAATAGCCATTCTGACTGGTGTAAGATGATGTCTCACTGCAGTTTTAATGTGCATTTCTCTAAAGATTAGTAATGTTGAACTTTTTTTTTCACATGCTTGTTGGTGACTTGCCTGTCTTCTTTTGAAAAAATGTTTATTGCCAGCACAGTGGCTCATTCCTGTAATCCCAACACTTTGGGAGGCCAATATGGGAGGATCATTTGAGCCCAAGAGTTCTAAAGAAGCTTGGCAACAGAGTGAGACCCCATCTCTGCAAAAAAAAAAAAAAAAAAAAAAAAAAAAATCAGAAAAATTAGCTGGGCATGATGGACTACACCTATGGTCGCAGCTACTTGGAAGACTGAGGCAGGAGGACTGCTTGGGCCCAGGAGGTCGAGGTTGCAGTGAACCATGATTATGCTACTACATTCAGCCTGGATGACAGAGTGAGACTCTGACTCAAAAAATGAAAGAAGAAAAGAAAGAAAGAGAAGGAGAAGGAGAGAGAGAGAGAGAAAAGGAAAGAAAGAAAGAAAAAGAAAGATGGAAAGAAGGAAGGAAAGAAAAGAGAAAAGAAAAGGAAAGAAAGATGGAAAGAAGGAAGGAAAGAAAAGAAAAGAGAGTCTATTCATGTCCTTCCCCCAGTTTTTAATAGGGTATTTTGTTGGTTTCAGTTCATGTTAGAGTCTCACATTAGTCCCCTGTCAGATGAACAGTGTGCACCATTGGATGAGTGTGAATGGTGCACCATTGTTCATTCTGTTGATTATTTCTTTAGCTGTACAGAAACTGTTTTAGTTTAATTAAGTGCCATTTGTCCATTTTTATTTGTATTGTTTGTGCATTTGAGGTCTTAGTCATGAATTCTTTACCAAGGCCAATGTTCCAAAGAGTTTTTCCTACATTTTCTTCTAGCAGTTTTATAGTTTCAGGTCTTACATCTTAGTATTCCATCTTGAGTTGCTTTTTGTATATGGTAAGATATAGAAAAACCCTTTCTCAACACCATTTGTTGAAAATAAAGTAAATACTTTATTAGATGGAAAATAGAGATTGGATTTAATCTGTAGATTACTTTGGGCAATATGGTCATTGGTCATTTTAGTGATATTAATTCTGATCCATGCGCATGGGGTGTGTTTTTATTTCTGTCATCTATAATTTTTTTCATCATTGTTTTGTAGTTTCCCTTGTAGAGATCTTTCACCTGCTTGGTTAAATATATTCCTATGTATTTTATTTATTTTGTAGTTGTTATAAATGGATTTCCCTTCTCAATTTGGTTCTCAGCTTGATAATTATTGGTTTATTGAAATGGAACTGATTTTTGGATGTTGATTTTGTATCCTGAAACTTGACTGAATCCATTTATCCAATTTAAGAGGTGTTTGTTTGTTTGTTTGTTTGTTTTTTGAGTCTTCAGGGTTTTCTAGATATAAGATCATGTCATCAGCAAATAGAAATAATTCGAGTTCCTCTTTTTCGATTTAGATGATATTTATTTATATTTTCTGATTGCTCTGGCTGGGACTTCCACTGCTGTGTGGAATAGAAGTGGTGAGAGTAGGCATCCTTGTGTTGTTCCATTTCACATACAGAAGGCTTTCAACTTTTTGTCATTCAGTGTGATGTTGGTTGTAGGTTTGTTGTATGTGCTCTTTTAATTTAATTTGCTAAGTTTCTTTCTTTTTTCTATAGCTTCATACTTTCCTGATTTGTAGGTCTTAGAGTTCAAAGGGAGAATGCTTTCAACAAGGGACTAAACAGTGGCACCATTAGTTTGGAAGTTAAGACTGCCACCTGGCCATTTCAAACTCTATATCAACTGTCTGGGGTGACTGATTCTTTTACCAATAATAAATTGATTTCTTGAATTAGCTGGGTGTGGGGGCATGCACCTGTAATCCCAACTACTCAGGAGGCTGAGGCAGGAGAATTGCTTGAACTCGGGATGCAGAGATTGCAGTGAGCTGAGATCACACCACTGCTGCTTTCCAGCTTGGGTGACAGAGTGAGACTCTGTCTCAAACAAAAAAATAAAAAATAAAATAAATTGATTTTTTGGTTTTTAATTGGTGCAAGAAATATTTTGTTGGGAAAAATAAAAAGTTCTTGGTTTATCTCTTAGTATGTCTACATGTAATGGCAAAGTGAATGAATCGTTACCAAAAAAAAAAAAAAAAAACATAGTGCAGGAGCATTGTGACTCCACATCCTTTAGGACAAAGAACCCTAACCAGGTGAGGAATTGGGTGAGAACAAAGAGTAGATGGAAGTGACAGAGAAAGAAGGAAGTTACAACTATCTGCTAAGATTACAGAAAAGATAATCAGTTACAGAAACAATAACTGTATCTTTTTTGACCAGTTAAAGGGAAGATAACTGTAGAAGCTTCACACCTTTTTTTCTCCTTGTTATTTCTCTTTATATATGTGTATGTGTAATTGTATGTGTAATATATAGTTGTATATGTTTGTAAATTATATACATTTCTTAAATATTAAGTTTCTCTCTTTTTCTTTCCTCTTACTGTGTTTTATTAGGGTTTCTTGGTGATAGTTTATTCTATGATTTAGTCTGAAGAGTATAGGATATAGGTGGGATTCTGAATTTGTGAAATACATCATTTTACCCAGATTTGGTTGCTCAAATAAGAATTTGATGACTATTGGTGTATTGTCTTCAATTTATGGGGGAAAGGGTGAGCTATATTTGCCTGCATATTTGTTTCTATGAATTGTAGTTTCATAGGTGAAAATTTGTAGAAATATGAATATGGCATAGAACTTCAACTATGTGTATGACGTATGCATAGACACTGAGTAGATGCTTAGTTTCCATCTTGTTCTAACCATCTCCCACCAATGGTTTTCCATTGTCCTTCAATAAATTCAAATGCCTGGCATGATCTAACTACTCTGTTACTCAGAGTAAATTTCAATCTTACTTGCTGTCTTTCGTTCCCTAAGATGTTCATTTATTTTACTGCTTTAGACAATTCTCATCTTTTCTTCTAAGATTCTGGGAATTTTAGTCAAAAAGTCAGAAATAAATTACACAAAACTTTTTTACATCTTCATGCTCAACTTCCAGCCTCACAACTTCTGTTAGTATTTCCTGGAGTAGCTTATTCAGAGTAATGCATGCTCCTTAAAACCGTTCTATTTCTAACTCAACCCTTTGTTTGTCTTCTTATGAAATTCATAACTATTATGGCATTAGGTCCAATTTATTTATTTGTTTATAAATGTAGTGCTTCAGAATAAACCAAGTGAATTTAGAGTCCGTGATTTCCCTGTTCATCATTGCATTTTAGCACTGAGCACACTTTATTTAATAAATGCCCACCCAAATTTTATTTAGCTGTTTGAAAAATGTCCAGAAGATGTAACAAGAAGTGATTTCAATTATGTTTTAGTTTCATTTTGGTGGTATTACCTTCTCTATTTACATCCCTCTTTTTTTTTTCCTATTTAGTGGCTTTTAAAGAGGGGAGTAGTGTAAGAAAGTACTCCTTCCACCATCATTGTGACTTTTCTTGTTTTTGGCAAGATTTCTAACCCTCTCAACTTTTCCATAGATGAATCCAATTCATGCCTTGATCCCCAAATATCTTATATTAGCAGACTCTCCTTTTTGGAGCTTACACTCTCCAGTGTCCCTGCCACTCACTGGGTAGGCAGCCTAGGATGTGTTGGATCCTGACTAAATTCCCAAGTGTGATCTTGTCCTTTTAGGTAAAATGTTAGAATGTTTGTTAAACAAATGTGCATGGTTAGGGAGTACAAACAGTGCTTTTCTCCTTTCCTTGCCCTTCCCTTTCCTCTTCCACTTCCCCTTCCCCTCCCCGCCCCTCCCCCTCTCCTACACCTTCTCCTTCTCCTTTCCTGTTCTTTCTTCTGTTTCTTTTCCTTTATTGTTTTTTGAGACAACGTTCCACTCTGTCACCGGAGTTGCCCACTTCAGTCTTGACCTCCCGGGGCTCAGGTGATCCTCCCATCCAGCTGACTTTTCTGAATAAATAGGACTACAGGTATAGGCCACCATACTGGGCTAACTAAGTGGTGTTTTTCAAATGGAAGTTCTATTTAATTTGAGATTTTGGGACGTATTTGTCTAAAATAAGGGCTTTTTTTGATGTAGAAAAAGAATAAAAAAGCCTTTGGATATGCTATTAAATAGATAATCCACTCCCATACCTGGTTTAGATATCCAATAAAGAAAGAGTGTAGTATATTAAATAGCATAAACCCTCACTTTGGATGAAGGAAACAAATATTTATAACTCTTTGTTTTTGTGTGATTTAATTTCTAAAAATTTTAGTTCTCCCATTTATTCAAGAGTGGAACCATTAGCTGTACAGATTAGTGGGTCATATATTTTGCTTTCCTCAGGGGAAAAGTGGGTAATGTGTAAATGTATGAATTGTCAGCTATGGAAGGCATGGTCTGTCTTCTCTGTTTCCCAAAAATGTCTGGGACAGGGCTGAGCGTATATTACTTGATACATTAGGAATAAAAAATAAATAACATATTTTCATTTTATTTTATTTTATTTTATTTTATTTTATTTTTTTTTTTTTTGAGGCGGAGTCTCGCTCTGTCGCCCGGACTGGAGTGCAGTGGCCAGATCTCAGCTCACTGCAAGCTCCGCCTCCCGGGTTTACGCCATTCTCCTGCCTCAGCCTCCCGAGTAGCTGGGACTACAGGCGCCCGCCACCTCGCCCAGCTAGTTTTTTTTGTATTTTTAGTAGAGACGGGGTTTCACCGTGTTAGCCAGGATGGTCTCGATCTCCTGACCTCGTGATCCGCCCGTCTCGGCCTCCCAAAGTGCTGGGATTACAGGCTTGAGCCACCGCGCCCGGCCATATTTTCATTTTAGTAAACAAAATTTGGATAAAATGATTCCTTAAAGGCAGTATTTGACAACAGAGTAATGCATATAAATTTGAAATTTGCTAACACATAAATAAAGTACAGACCACTTCTATTAAAGATGACAAATATGTAAGAATCAGACAGACATGAACTTGCCCAGGGTCATGTAGTAGTGGTAGAGTTAAGTCTAAAATATGAGTCTCCAATATCCAAGTCCAGGAAGGTTTCCAGTGTACCTCTCTAGGCTCCAAGCAGAGGGTAATGGATAAGGATGGAATGTGTGTACACACACACACACACGTATACACACACAGGTGTGCACAAACACACATTCTAAAGATCCCCAGTTTTGTTTAAATTTGTTCTAAAAAGTTAGTTTGTTTTTATAACTTCTCATATTTTAGGTTCAGGGGTACATGGGAAGGTTTGTTGTATAGGTAAAGCCATGTCACAGGGGTTTGTTGTATAGATTATTTCATCACTCAGGAATTTAGCCATTACCCAATAGTTAACTTTTTCTGCTCCTCTTCCTTCTCCCACCCTCCACCCTCAAGTACTCCCTTTTTTTCCTTGTTTGTGCTCATAATTTCTCATAATTTAGCTCCCACTTATAAGTGAGAACATGCGGTATTTGGTTTTCTGATCCTGAATTATTTTGCTGAGGATAATAGCCTTCAACTTCATCACCTTCCTGCATAAAGACATGATCTCATTCATTTTTATGGCTGTGTAGTAGTACGGGGTGTATATATACCACATTTTCTTTACCCAATCTGTCACTAATGAGCATTAGTGTGATTCCATATCTTTGCTATTGTGAATAGTGCTGCAATTAACATTCATGTTTATGTATCTTTATAGTAGAATTATTTACATTCCTCTGAGTATGTACCCTGTAATGTGATTCCTGGGTCAAATAGTACTTCTGCTTTTAGCTTTTTGAGGAATCACCACACTGTTTCCACAATGGTTGAACTAATTTACACTCCTACTAACAGTGTATAAGTGTTTTGTTTTCTTTGCAACCTTGCCAACATCTGTTATTTTTTGACATTTTAATAATAGCCATTCTTAATCATGTGAGATAGGATGTCATTGTGGCTTTGATTTGCATTTCTCTAATGATCAGTGATACTGATCTTTTTTTATGTTTGTTGACTGCATGTGTGTCTTTACAGAAGTGTCTGTTCATGTCATTTTCCCACTTTTTAATGTTTTTTTTTTTTTTTTTTTTTTTTCCCCCGCTTGGGAATTTGTTTCAGTTCCTTATAGATGTTGGATATAAGGCCTTTGTCAATACATAGTTTGCAAAAATGTCCCCCCATTCCACAGGTTGTCTGTTTACTCTGTTGATAGTTTCTTTTGCTGAGCAGAAGCTCCTAGGCCCCACTTTTCAATTATTGCCTTTGTTGCAATTGCTTTTGGTGTCTTTGATATAAAATCTTTGCCTGTTTTTATGTCCAGGATAGTATTTCCCAGATTGTGTTCCAAGGTTTTTATACTTTTGGGTTTTACATTTAAGTCTTGAATCAATCTTGAATTGATTGTTTGCATATGCTGTAAGAAAGGAGTCCAGCTTCAGTCTTCTGCTTATGCTTCTGGCTTCTGCCAGTTATCCCAGCACCATTTACTGAACAGGGAGTTTTTTCTTCATTGCTTGTTTTTGTCAACCTTGTGAAAAGATCAGATTGTTGTAAATGTGCAGCCTTATTTCTGGGCTTGCCATTCTGTTCCACTGGTTTATGTGCCTGTTTGCGTACCAGTACCACACTTTTTTGGTTACTGTAGCCCAGTACTATAGTTCGAAGTTGGGTAACGTGATGTCTCCAGATTTGTTCTTTTTGCTTAGGATTGCCTTGGCTATTCAGTTCCTTTATTGGTTCCATATGTACTTTAAAATAATTTTTTTCTGGTTTTGTGAAGAATGTCATTGGTAGTTTGAAAGGAATAGCATTAAATCTGTAAGTTGCTTTGTTGCTTTGGGCAATATGGCCATTTTAATTATACTGATTCTTCCTATTTATGAATATGGGATGTTTTCCCATTTGTTTATGTATTCTATGATTTATTTGAGCAGTATTTTGTAATTCTAATTGTAGAGATCATTCACCTCCCTGGTTAGCTGTATTATGGTGTTTTATTCTTTTTGTGGCAATTGCAGATGGAATTGCCTTTGTGATTTAGCTCTTGCCTTGGCAGTTTGGGGTGTATAAAAATGCTAGTGATTTTTGTACATTGATTTTGTATCCTAAAACCTTGCTGAAGTTGTTTATCAGCTGAAGGAGCTTCTGGGGTGACACTATGGAGGAGATATATATATATATATACACACACACACACACATATATACATATATACACACACACACAGCTGAGGGAGCTTCTGGGCTGACACTATGGGGGATACACACACACACACACACACACACACACACACACAGATAGAATACTTCTCTTCCTTTATTTTTCTCTTGCCTTATTGCTTTGGCTAGGACCTCCAATACTATGTTGAATAGAAGTGGTGAGTGAGGACATTCTTGTTTTCTGCTTATTTTCAATGGAAATGCTTCCATCTTTTACCCATGCAGTATAATATTGACTATGGGCTTGTCATAGATTTGTCATAGATGACTCTTACTATTTTAGGTATATTCCTTAAAAGCCTAGTTTATTGAGGGTTTTTAACATAAAGGAGTGTTGAATTTTATCAAAAGCTTTTCTGTATCAGTTGAGAAAATCATGTGGTTTTTGTCTTTAGTTCTGTGTATATGATGAATCACATTTATTGATTTGCATATGTTCAACTAACCTTGCATCCCAGGAATAAAGCCTACTTGTTTACGTTGGATTAGCTTTTTGACATTCTGCTGGATTTAGTCTGCAGGTACTTTGTTGAGGATTTTTGCATTAGTGTTCATCAAGGATATTGGCCTGAAGTTTTGTTGTTGTTGTAGTAGTACCTCTGCCAGGTTTTGGTATGAGGATGATGCTGGCCTCATACAATGAGTTGAAGAGAAGTCCGTCCTCCTTAATTTTTTGCAATAGTTTCTGTAAGAATGGTCCCAGCTCTTCTTTATATATCTGGTAGAATTCCGCTGTGAATCTATCAGGTCCTGAACTTTTGTTTGTTTGTTTGTTTTTGATTGGTAGGATATTTATTACTGATTCAATTTCAAAGCTCCTTATTGATCTGTTCAGAAAATCAATTTCTTCTTGGTTCAATCTTGGGAGGGTGTATGTGTCCAGGTATTTATCTATCTCTTCTAGGTTTTCTAGTTTGTATGTATAGAAGTGTCCATAGTAGTTTTGAATGGTTATTTTTATTTCTGTGGGGTCAATCGTAACATTCCCTTCATTATTTCTATTGTGTTTACTTGGATTTTCTCCCATTTTATCTTTATTAGTTTAGCTAGTGGCCTTTCTATCTTATTTAAAAAAACCTCCTAGATTACTTGATCTTTTGAATGGCTTTTCATGTCTCAATTTCCCTCAGTTCAGCTCTGATTTTGGTTATTTTATGTCTTCTACTAGCTTTGGGGTTGATTTATGCTTGCTTCTCTCATTCTTTCAGTTGCGATGTTAGGCTGTTAACTTGAGATCTTTCTAACTTTTTGATGTGGGCATTTAGTACTATGAATTTCCCTGTTAACTCTGCCTTAGCTTTGTTCAAGATATTCTAGTGTGTTGTATCTTTGTTCTCATTAGTTTCAAAGAACATCTTGGTTTCTGCATTAATTTCGTTATTTACCCAAAAGTCATTCAGGAGCATGTTGTTTAATTTCCGTTAATTGCATGGTTTTGAGTGATTTTCTTAGTTTTGACTTCTGTTTTTATTCCACTGTCATCCAAGAATGTGTTTGGTATGATTTCGATTCTTTTGCATTTGCTGAGGATTGTTTCATGTCCAATTATGTGGTCAATTTTAGACTATGTGTCTTGTGGCGATGAGAAGAATCTATATTCTGTTGTTTTGGAGTGCAGAGTTGTATAGAGGTCTATCAGATCCATTTGGTCCAATGTTGAGTTCAGGTCCTGAATATCTTTGTTAATTTTCTGCCTCGATGATCTGTGTAATACTGTCAGTGGATTGTTGAAGTTCCCTACTATTATTGTGTGGTAGTCTATGTCTCTTTGTAGGTCTTTAATATCTTTATGAATATGGGTGCTTCTGTGTTGGGTGCATATATATTTAGGAAAGTTAGGACTTATTGTTGAATTGCATCCTTTGCCATTATGTAATGCCCTTTTTCTTTTTAAATCTTTGCTGTTTTGAAGTCTGCTCTGTCTAAAACTAGAATTGCAATCCCTGCTTTTTTTCTGTTTTCTATTTGCTTGGTAGATTTTCCTCTATCCCCCACCATCCCCAACCCCACCTGCCCCACCAACACACACTTTTTTTTTTGAGCCTGTGGTTGTCATTTAGTGTGAAATGGGTCACTCGAAAATGGCATAACACTGGGTCTTGCTTATTTATCCAGCTTGCCATTCTGTGCCTTTTAAGTGGAGCATTTAGCCCATTTACATTCAAGGTTAGTATTGATATGTGTGGCTTTTATCCTGTCATTTCATTGTTAGTTGGTTATTATGTTGGCTTGTTTGTGTGGTTGCTTTATAGTGGCAGTGGTTAACATCTGTTAATATCAGATGGTGAGACTAAGTGCAGTGCCGCTGCTGTAGTTGTCTCTATTCATCCTACTGTCAGAGCAGTTCTGGGCAGTTCTCATATCCAGACTCTTTCAATGAAGAACATGCAGTAGTCTTCAAAATCTAGGTGATACATGTTATGCATCTCAACATCTCTCTCCTCAAATGTTGCTCTGGTTCTTTGGAAACACTGGGCTTGTATTTCATGCCCCAAAGTGGTGGTAGAAAGCTGATGCTAAAAGAATTAGATGACGTGAAACTGTAGAGTTTATAGAAAGGTAGGCTTGCATTCAGAAGACCCAAGTTTAATTCTGGCCTCTGCTGTTTTTAGGTTTTGCAACCTTAAGAATATTATTTAATCATTCAAGTCTCAGTATTCTCTAGAGTGTGATGTTGTGCAGATTAAAAAGGAAAAGGAGTGTAAAAGTGTTGTGGACCACATAGTACTACAATTATTCTAAGATTTACTCTTATTTTGACACTTTGATACTTTGAATGTATAACAATCAAATCAGGGTATTTAAGATATCCATCACTTTGTGTATTTATTATTTCTATGTGCTGGGAAAAATTCATGTCTTTTATCTACTTTGAGATATACAGCACATTATTGTTAACTATAGAAATATTTATTTAAATTCACAAGACACCCACCAACTTTCAAGGAAGGAGATTTTTTATTTATTTTTATTTTTATTTTTTTTACTGAAGGAATCAGTCCTCCTTTTCTAATGTGGGGCAAGAATAATATGGTGCACATGGAAGCACCTCTTCAGTAATTGTACAGTAAGTTTAGCAACTGAGAGTGAAACTCTCCTATCTTCAAGTTAGTGATGATTTCCCTTCTGAGGACCAAAATGTTTATTATTTGGAGGGCAGAGTAAAGACATGGATACTTTGATAAAAGTCTAAGGAATCCCCTATCTTATGGCTGACCTCTTTTAATAAATATTTTTTTTTTTCTCACTTGGTACCACTAGTGCCGCTGAGATAGGCAAATAACCATAAATTAGTTTCTAAACTTATTCCTTCTAAATGTGTTTAGAATTGATTTTATGGAAGTATAAAAAGGTATGAGGTTCCTTTTAATAATTCATCCTATCACTTATTGCTGAAATTAGATCTTGGGTTTCATCAAAGTCATTGGCAGTGAAAATAATTACTTAATTTAGCATTAATCCAAATTACATAAGTAAAATGCAGGTGAGCTGATCCATACTCTTTGGAAGCCAAATATTTAAATTTGTGTAGCCTGAAATTATAAAGGACACTTTTTCTAATCTCTGTGGTTAAGATATGGCCTTTGTTATAATTAAACATATTTTATTTTAATGCCTTGGTCTTATTTTTCTCCTCAAAATTCTCCCTTATCAACTGTCATTGGATATCATGAGGTACATTGAACAAAGCAAAACAAAATTATTTATTCAAATGCAGGCTGTATATTCTCATCTTAATTCTTTGTGTTTGTAGCTTTCTCTTTCTAGAATAATTATCCTATTATTCATTTATTTATTCAACACAAATTTATTAAGAATCTACTCTGTGACATTCTGTGTTGAAATTCAATCCTTAAAGGGCCAGTTAAATTGTCACCTCTATTATAAGTCAATCCCATTCTGCTTAATTGGAATTAATTTTTTATATCTTATTGACTAATAGTTTGTTTACATACTTGTAAGATTGTATCTCAGAATACAACAATTATCTCATAATTAATTGTGCTCATTCCTATCTCCTCCTACTTGACTTTGAATGAAGCTTAGACACCACACTAGCAGAATAAACCTGTTCATAACCAACTGCTCCTTCCCTCTTCTGTTGGAGTATAGGCTCCATTCAGATAGAGAACTATTTCTCTTATTCATTTATGTTTTCCCAGAGCCTGTCGCAGCCCTAGCATATAGAAGGCACAGAATAAATATTGTCTAAAAAATGTATGCTCTCCTGAATTGGTTTCAGCATATGCCAATATGGTGCAAGAATAACATAGTGTACATTAAAATGCTTCTCCCAATTTTCATATCGAAAAGAGGAATCCAGGTGGATCACAAGAGACTATATTATTATGATTATGATGATGATTATTATTTAATCAATATAATTAAACTTTTTTACTAATTTCTTGGTGACTATATACTGGAAGACATCCTATTATACATCAATTGGAGATTTCAGTAAAAATAGATATTTACATTAATTTTATAATAAACTTTGTACAGCTCAGAAATACTTAAATTATTTTTTATTATTTAGGAACACAACGTCAGGTTGCCAATAAAGAAACAAGACACTACATATTGTTAAAAGCAAAAATATGAATAGCTTGACCCTACCTGATTATTGTGATAATGCTTTTGTTATCCAAATTGGCCAAGGAATAAGCAATTCTGTAAAATATTGTCTTAAAAAGTCAAAATTCTATCTGCAAGCACTCCATGTTATGTAGCTTATGCCCTTGGTACATATTAGGTATTAAATAAAATGGTGGAACTTTAGTTTCATTTGAGATTAAGATTATGCTATTGCAGAAAAGGTACTTTATATTTAGATTATGCTAACTAAACCTCCTACTCCTTGCCTGGATAAGGAGTACTGAGAATAATAACAATCCTATGTTGATGTTGAAATGTCAAGCCAATGATTTTGCAAGATTCAATTTAGCAACTTTGATAGAGGCTAGATGATTAAAAATAATATGAAATGCTAGTCTCCAGTCTATATTCTGAAGGCAGAATTCCAATTATAAAACAGTGCCAGAGACTGAAAAATAGTTTTAAAACATTCTCAAGAACTCATCTGCCCTCTGAAACCAGAATCAATCTATTACATTTTTGGAAAAGTAGGAAAATTAGCTCCTAGACCCGCTTAATGTTATAGAGGACATAAAAAAATCATGTGGGTAAAAACATCAAGATTCCTCTACTACCAGTAAAATATTAGGGAAACTAGGTATATTGAATGTTGTTGTCTTATAAATCAGAAAATATTATCAAAGCTAATTTCCCAAACGGGGAAGAATTGGGGGCAAAGTACCCCATCAAAGGGGCAAAATACTCCCTCAGATAAAACAACCAGAGAGTAGTGATGTCTAGATAAAAAGATCCATCATAGTGTTTGCCATTGTTGTATTATTTATTGGGCTGCCCTTCACTCCTAATACCTTATCCCTTCAAAGATGGCCAAAATCCAGTTAATATGGTTGGTAACCAGCAAGCTATTGTTGGGAGTAACCACAGATCACTATGGAAACTGAGAGAAAAAATAAATAGGACAATGGTGAAATCCATCACCAGTGCAGACCTAGATATACTGAGGTGGGGGTGGGGCAGTAGAATCCAAAGACTGAATTTCAGGGAGAAGGAATGAAATTGGGGCTGAAAGAAACTCCATGACTAATTTAGGGGATTCGTGTTCTAATAACATAGTAGGGCTCTGTGATTCAGTGAATACCACGGCAATAAAACCCATCTACCATCTTGCAACCTTTGGGAATTTCCAGGCTTTAACTTTATCTGAACTGTAATAAGCAGCACTCAGATTTTTATCTAAGGTGTAAACATGCAGTAGATAAAGTTGTGTCAAAGGTCAAAATGGGTTATAGGAAACATTGTGCAATGAGGGCAAATTTCCCTTTCCCTGACTTACAAAGGCTTGTCCTGATTCCTTTCCCTAACCAGAATCTGATTTCAGGTAGGAATTTTGCAATATTTATTACTCTTGGAGTAAATTTGAGTTAATTCATTTTCTTTTTCTGGGGAGGTAGAAAAACAAAGGGAATGTGATGCCCAGAGAACGAGTTAGTGGAAGAAGTAGGACCCAAGGCAGTCTCCTGTCTACGACACCATGTAGTGCTAAGTAAGATCAAGAACTTAACATGCTGATAGCTGTCATCAATGATCTGAAGAAGTATAGTGTCAGGGAGACATGAATATGCATTCATGCTAAGCTGAAATGCCATTTCTGCATATCTCCTTACTCTCAAATGACTTTAACTAAAGGGAGACCGAATAGTCTCCACGACTTCACACAGGATCCCTCCTTCCAATACAGAGGGCTGATTCAAGAACTCTTGTCCTTTGAAATAAAAGCTTGCTCACCTCTCCCCTCCAACACCCACACTAATGTTTGGATGCCAATTATCCTGAATCTCTTGTTTTTCCTCTATTAAGTGAAACAAATTGTGATGTTCAGTTACAGAGGCTTGTTATTGTTGTCGGTTAGTTTTTGATGAGATACTCTTTCCTTGCCAGTTTTCTACTTAGAGGGGTTTCATGGGCTTGCAATTCTGGGGGACTGAATGGACGGTACATGAACTAGGAAGCTCAAAAACATTGGCATTGGGGATTTTTTCCCCAGAGAGAGAGAGCCAGGAACAGAGAAAGAGGTGTAGTCTTTAGCCGCAATTTGAAAATACTATGGGTTTAAAAAATGCAAGGCCAACCAGTCTCCTCTATTTTCCTCTCTACGGCATGAAGGTATTTCTTTGGCTTCACTCCTCAATGCCTATCCTTAGAGGAGATTCTAGCTTGGTCAGACCGTACCCTGGAGTTTTGTGATATAGAGACAGAACAGAGGTATAAACAGGGTGAGAGGTGTGTAATCGAGTGAGAATGTTACAGTAGGTAGGTAGTCATACATGAGTAGGGCAGGAGAGTGACAGCCCTCCACCCGCTATAATCAGGAATGTCAAGTGACCATCAGGTGATGGTCAGGCAGTTGTTATAGTGCCTCTCTAAAATAATAATTGGTCGCATCTGCTGCCAGGGAAAGGCAATCTCCGATAGATAGAAACACCTGAAACTGTTGATAAGCAGCTTCCCAATAAGATTTTAGGAGTTGTGCGAGTGGGCTCAAGCTTCCACAGTAAGAGGCAAAATGGCAGAGTTTAACTGGTATATGACCTTCTTCTAAGAACACTGGGCTGGTAAGAGAAGAAATGCCTCAAGTGAGCATGCATACAACTTGAGGAAACACACTGTGCATGTGGCCCTTCCCAAGACCTGGCGGTCCACTGTGCATTCAGATAGCCCACCCCAAGGGAAGAATCAGCGGAGACGGGGTGCAACCCTCCAGAAGCTGATATATAAGACCCCAAGTCAAAGGTCAAACCATGTGCTTGATCTCTTGAGTCACCTGCTTGGCCCTCTTCCAAGTATAATTTACTTCCTTTCATTTCTGCTATAAAACTTTTATAAAAAACTTTCAGTCCTGCTCTAAAAGTTGTCTCAGTCTCTCTCTCTGCCTTATGCCCCTCAGATGAATTCTTTCTTCTGAGGAGCAAGAATTGAGGTTGCTGCAGACCTGTACAGATTCACTACTAGTAATAGAAGGACAAGGGAGGATAAAAAGATGAAGATCAGAGAGGGAAGGATAGAGAAAAACAGTCACTGGTGGCAAGTAAGAGCATAAAATGTAAACAACTGAAAAAGAACAAGGAAGATATGTCAGAAGGGCTAGTGGGTATTAATGGAAACCGTATTTTTCGTAGAAATGTAAATTAAAGATTGGGATTGCATTTTAAGAATAAATTTGTTGTAAAGAACGTGCTTTAATTTAATACAACTTAGTGCACGGGGCATTTAGTGAACACCACACGGATACCACTTTCAGAATGGAAGCACTCATTTACCCAACTAATGGGAGTACTGGTTATTGAGAGCTGAAAATTGCTTATGGCCAAAAGGAGTTCCCTGGCCCCAAATGATGGCCTTTCCATGAGGCTATCTCACACCAGTGACTGGTCAATTAATGAGGTGGAGGAATGTCCCTGGCCCCCTTCCCTCAGTGTATATAACTATCCAAAGATTCCTGTGGGATTGGCTGGCTTTTGTTGAAATTGCACTACAGTTCAACTTCTCTTCTGCCCAGGACTGCTTTGCTCATCCCTTTACAGATCCTGATACCGAGGCCGTTACTAATCAACTTCCCGAATGCAAATTATCCTCTCAAAATTTGTTTCCAGGAAGCTGATTCATACATGGATTATAAGGTGATTTAGGTTGCATAAATAGCATACATGGATTCATTTATCCAACATGTATGAGTTCTATTACATGCTAGTCACTGAGCTATGTACTGGAAACCCAGCATTGAATAATAGTCAAAATATTCATAGGCTAGAAAGGAAGCCAAGCCTGTAAAATCTAATTGCCATGTGGTTGATACCACAGGGTAGACATGGAGTAGCTATGAAGAGACCCCAAAGGAATAAATGATATTGGTGGATCATGAATTGTTTCACAGAGCAGTTGATGTTTGAGCTTCTGAGCAGGTATTTGATAATGGTGTAAGAGAAGAAGAAAGTACAAGGGAGAGGGAAGCAAATGAGGAAAACCACGGAGACCTCAGAGTGCCTGAGTCCTTCAGTGAATTGCTAGTAGTTTGATCTGGTTGAAATGTTGAATGGGTGATAGGAATGGTTAGTAAGGCAGAGGAAGCCTCTGTGATTTTTTCATATAACAAGCTAGTGTTTGAGCATTACCAAGATATGTTAGGAAAACTTACAAGGTTTATGGACGTGAGTGATACAGGCATATTTTACTTTTCGTTACTTTTTTTCAGTTGAGATTTCGACCATGCAAATGACATTCCTTGGTGCAGTGCCTTAGCTGTGATCTCCAAATACATGTGTGGCCAGACTGGATGCTTTAGAATTGTGCAGGGCCATTCCTAACATAGTAGACTGTAGACTTCACACAAGTCTAACTGAACTAGAATCCCTGAAAATTAGGGCCAAGAATTTGAATGTTTCATGAGTATTTCCATCTAGCCACGCTTATGTTTGTGATTGTGGTTCTGTCAAGGAGCTACACACATTGAAGTCTTAGGTGGAAATGAGCAGTATGAGATGGCAGCAACAATCCCCCAGCTGATCATAGCTTTCAAAAGCGTGGTGACAGAGGCATTCAGTACTTCTGGATCAGGATTCTCTGGGATTCGAGTCTTAGTATCATTGGTGATAAAACGGAGCCTGACAAAACCTTTCTACTACCACAATCCCATGGTTAGACTGGGCATTTTTCTTGATATGATGTTTCTAGCTGCATTGTTCCTTATTGTGTAACATTCAACCTTAGTTCCTTGGACCTTCTGGAAATTTCATGCAATACCTTTTTAATTTCACTTGCAATGGTTAGAATGAGTTTTATCTATAATTAAGAAATTTTAATCAATACATAACTACATACATTTATGATTGAAATTGTCTTAGGAAAAAAGCAAATCTGTTAGTATTAACTGGAATTATTACTATAAAGTATAATTTGTGATAAAGTCTTACTGAAAGATTCTGGAGAATTTTGTGATTTAAACACCCTTTGATTGAAATTAACTGCTATAGATATCATGGACTTGCAAATCATTTTTGAGTTTATAAAGTGCTTTCTAGCACTTTTTCTGCTTTACTAATAAATATATTAAGTACATACTGTCAACCTTGAAAAGCAGTTGTTATTTTACAGGTAAAGATTTTACAACCGAATGAGTTTAAATTATTTAAAATTACGTATCAGCCAATGGTAAGTTAGAGTGTAATTGTTAGTCTTTTGATGCCAAAATGCAAAGGCTGTCTAAGTCATTCTTAGGACTCTTTGGTGTTTATTGTAATTGAATCAGTGATTTTTGATACTCAGTTTTGATCAACATTTTTCAGCTCTTGCTATGTGTAAGACAATATGCCAAATACCATGTGCAATACACATGCTTCAGATGAAAGCTTCTTTAAGATCTGTGATGCAATTAGGGTAGCACTTGTATTCACAATTATTCAGAACTCAAGATGGAATGGGTTACGTCTTATGGGTATCAGAGGAGGAAGAGATTTATGCCAGCTAGAGTACCAGGGAGAGTTCACTGAAGAGGTGGAATTTGAACTGAGCCTTGAAGAGTTGTTCAGCAGAAAGTGCAACCTTCATGTTCCACAGGGCTGCTTGCTCAGAAGGCTCCCACTCTTGCTCCTTGCTTAGAAGGCCTGCACTCTTGGTTTAATGCTCTGTTTTGAATTCTTGACAATTTTAATTGGGACCCCTGGATATTTATTTTGCACTGGGTGCCACAAATTATGTAGCTGATGCTGAGTAGGAATTCCGTGGGCCGATGTATTGAAAGTAAAGATGGTGTGAACTTTTAAATGTTATTTTATTTTTAAATATTTTAACTTTTATTTTAGGTTCAGGGGTACATGTGCAGACTTGTTAAATAAGTAAACTCACGACTTGGGGGTTTGGTGTGCAGATTATTTCATCACCCACGTACTAAGCATAGTATCCTATAGTTTTTCGTTTTTTGATACCTCTCCCTCTTCCCATCCTCCACTCTCAAGTAGGCACGTGTGTCTGTTGTTCCCCTTTTTTGTCCATGTTTTCTCATGATTTAGTTCCCACTTATAAGTGAGAACATGTAGTACTTAGTTTTCTGTTCCGGAGTTAGTTTGCTAAGAATAATGGCCTCCAATTCCATCCATGTTCCTGCAAAGGACATGATCTTGTTCTTTTTATGGCTGTGTAGTATTCCATGGTATATAAGGACTGTGTTTTCTTTATCCAGTCTACTGTTGATGGGCATTTATGTTGATTCCATGTCTTTGCTATGGTGAATAATGCTGCAATGAACATATGTGTGCATGTGTCTTTATGGTAGAATGATATATAATCTTTTAGGTGCATACACAGTAGTGCGGTTGCTGGGTTGAATGGTAATTCTGGTTCTAGTTCTTTGAGGAATTGCCATAGTGTTTTTCACAATGTTTGAACTAATTTACACTCTCACAGGCAGTGTATAAGTGTTCCCTTTTCTCCACAACCTCTCCAGCATCTGTTATTTTTTAACTTTTTATTTATTTATGTTATTTATTTATTTTATAACTGTTTTATTGATCATAATATTAACATTATTTTATTAATCAATAATATTAAGTTTTATTGATTATCCTGCTTTCTTTTGATTTACTCTTATTTAAACGTTAGTTATTTTTTAGTTGCCTATTTTTCTGTACAGATGTATAAAAGACTTCCCCTTTATTCTCAGAATTCAGAGAAATTCCCTAGACATACATAGATGAGGATCTCTTTCAATGTGAAGACAACTTTTTCATCAGTTCAGGCCATTTGTCTTCTTTTATTCCTGTGGTAATTTTTTTGAGCACATCTTCTCCATTCTCTTCCTTTTTTCAAATATATATATTTGAAAATATATATATATTAAAATATATAATTTTATATATATTTTATATATATAAAATATAATACATAAATATATAAAATATATAATTGTATATTTATATAATATTAATATATATTTTATATATTTGTGTTATATATTATATATAAAATATATATATTTTTAAATATATATAGTGAAATATATTTTAAGAGGTTTTGGGGAAACAGGTGGTATTTGGTTACATGAGTAAGTTCTTTAGTGGTGATTTCTGAGATTTTGGTACATCCATCACCTGAGCAGTGTACACTGTACCCAGTGTGCAGTCTTTTATCACTCACCACCCTCCGCCCTTTCCCCCGAGTCCCTGAAGTCCAATGTATCATTCTTATGCCTTTGTGTCCTCATAAGTTAGCTTCCACATATGAGTGAGAACATATAATGTTTGGTTTTCCATTGCTGGGTTACTTCACTTAGAATAATAGTCTCCAGGCTGGACACGGTGATTCACGCCTGTAATCCCGGTACTTTGGGAGGCTGGTGTGGGAGGATCACTTGAGGTCAGGAGTTCGAGACCAACCTAGCCAACATGGTGAAACCCTGTCTCTACTAAAACTACAAAAATTAGCTGGGCGTGGTGGTGAGTGCCTGTAATCCCAGCTACTCTGGAGTCTGAGGCAGGAGAATCTCTTGGACCTGAAGCAGAGGTGGCAGTGACCTGAGATCATACCATTGCACTTCAGTCTGGGTAACAGCAAGACTCTCTCTCTCTCAAAAAAAAAAATAAAGTATAATAGTCTCCAATTCTATCCAGGTTGCAAATGCCATTATTTTGTTCTTTTTTATGGTTGAGTAGTATTCTTTGGGGGGTGTGTGTGTGTGTGTGTATGAAAATGTGATATATATGTATATATATTATATATGTGTATATATTCTGTATTATATATGTATATATAATATATATATTATATATCTGTATACACACACATATATATATCACATTTTCCTTGTCAACTCGTTGATTGATGGGCATTTGGGCTGGTACCATATTTTTGCAATTGCAAATTGTGCTGCTATAAACATGCGTGTGCAAGTATCTTTTTCATATAATGACTTCTTTTCCTCTGGGTAGATACCTAGTAGTGGAATTGATGGTTCAAATGGTAGATCCACTTTTAGTCTTTAAAAATCTCCACCTTGTTTTCCATAGTGGTTGTACTAGTTTGCATTCCTAGCAACAGTGTAAGAGTGTTCTCTTTTCACTGCATCCATGCCAACATCTATTTTTTTTTAATTTTTTTGATTATGATCATTCTTGCAGGAGTGAGGTGTGGTATCCCATTATGCTTTTGATCTGCATTTCCCTGATAATTAGTGATTTTGTTGGCAATTTTTATATCTTCTTTTGATAATTGTCTATTCATGTCCTTGGCCCACATTTTGATGGGATTGTTCTTTTTTTTTTTTTCTTACTGATTTGTTTGAGTTCTTTGTAGATTCTGGATATTAGTCCTTTGTCAGATATATTGATTGTGAAGATTTTCTCCCAATCTGTGGATTGCCTGTTAACTGTGCTAATTATTTCTTTTGTTGTGTGGAAGGGTTTTAGGTTAATTAAGTCCCAACTTTTTATCTTTGTTCTTGTTGCATTGGCTTTTGGTTTCTTGGTCTCAAAGTCTTTGCCTAAGCCAATATCTAGGATGGTTTTTCTGAGTTATTTTCTAAAATCTTTATGGTTTCAGGTCTTAGATTTAAGTCTTTGATTCATCTTGAGTTGATATTTGTATAGAGTGAAAGATGAGAATCCAGTTTCATTCTCCTTGATGTGGCTTGCCAATTATCCCAGCACCATTTGTTGAATAGGGTGTCCTTTTCCCACTTCATGTTTTTGTTTGCTTTATTGAAGATCAGTTGGTTGTAAGTATTTGGCTTTATTTCTGGGTTCTCTGTTCTGCTTCATTGGTCTATGCGCCTATTTTTACACCACTACTATGCTGTTTTGGTGACTATGGCCTTATACTATAGTTTGAAGTTGGGTAATATGATGCCTCCAGATTTGTTCTTTTCACTTATTCTTGCTTTGGCTATGAGGGATCTTTTTGGTTCCATGTGAATTTTAGAATTGTTTTTTCTAGTTCTGTGAAGAATGATGGTTTTTTTTTGATGGGGATTACGTTGAATTTGTAGACTGCTTTTGGCAGTATAGTTATTTTCACAATATTGATTCTACCCATCCATGAACATGGGATGTGTTTCCATTTGTTTGTTTCACCTATGATTTCTTTCAGTAGTGTTTAGTAATTATCCTTGTAGAGGTCTTTTGCCTCCTTCGTTAGGTATATTCCCAAGTATTTTAATTTTTTGCAGCTATTGTGAAAGGGATTGAGTTCTTGATTTGATTCTCAGCTTGGTCACTGTTGGTGTATAGCAGAGCTACTCACTTGTGTACACTAATTTTGTATCCTGAAACTTTGCTGAATTCATTGATCAGTTCTAGGAGCTTTTTGGATGAATCTTGAGAGTTTTCTAAGCATAAAATCACATCATTAGCAAACAGCAACTATTTGACTTCCTCTTTACCGGTTTGGATGCCCTTTATTTATTTCTCTTGTCTGATTGCTCTGGCTAGGACTTTCAGTACAATGTTGAATTGAAGTGGTGAAAGTGGGTATCCTTTTCCTGTTCCAGTTCTCAGGGGTAATGCTTTCAACTTTTCCCCGTTCAGTATAACGTTGTCTGTGGGTTTGTCATAGATAGCTTTAATACCTTAAGGTATGTCCCTTCTATGCCAATTTTACTGAGGGTTTTAATTATAAAGGGATGCTGGATATTGTCAAATGCTTTTTCTGCATGTATTGAGGTGATGTTATTTTTGTTTTTAATCGTGTTTATGTGGTGTATCACATTTATTGACTTATGTATGATAAACCATCCCTGCATTCCTGATATAAAATTCACTCGATCATGATGGATTATCCTTTTGATATGCTGTTGGATTTGGTTTGCTAGTATTTTATTGAGGATTTTTGCATGTATGTTCATCAGGGATATTGGTAAGTAGTTTTATTTTATTGTTATGTCCTTCCCTGGTTTTGGTACTAGGGTGATATTGGCTTCACAGAATGATTTAGGGAGGATCCCCTCTTTCTTTATCTTTTGGAATAGTATCAGTAGGATTGGTATCAATTCTTACTTGAGTGTCTGATAGAATTCAGCTATGAATCCGTCAGGTCCTGGACTTTTTTTTTGTTGGCAATTTTTTACCATTTCAATCTCACTGCTTGCTATCGGTCTGTTCAAAGGTTCTATTTCTTTCTGGTTTAATCTAGGTGTGTTGTATATTTCCAGAAATTTATCCATCTCTTCTAGGTTCTATAGTTCATGTGTGTGAAGGTGTTCACAGTAGCCTTGTATAATCTTTTACATTTCTGTGGTATCAATTGTAATATCTCCCGTCACATTTCTCATTGAGTTTATTTGGATCTTCTCTCTTCTTTTCTTGATTAATCTCACTTAATAGTCTATCAATTTTGTTTATCTTTTCAAAGAACCAGCTTTTTGTTCCATTTATCTTTTGTATTTTTTGTTGTTGTTGTTGTTATTGTTGTTTCAATTTTATTTAGTTCTGCCATGATCTTCCTTATTTCTTTTCTTTTGCTCTGTTTGGGTTTGGATTGTTCTTGTTTCTCCAGTTCCATCTCAGCACCTGTTTTGCTGTATCCAAGATGTTTGATAGCTTGTGTCACTATTATTGTTCAGTTCAAAGTATTTTTAAATTTCCATCTTCATTGTTAACCCAACTATCATTCAGGAACAGGTTGTTTAATTTCCATGTATTTGAATTATTTTGGTTCCTTTTGGAGTTAATTTCCAATTGTACTCCACTGTGGTCTGAGAGAGTAGTTGATATCATTTTGATTTCTTAAATTTACTGAGACTTGTTTTGTGCCCTATCATATGGTCTATCTTGGAGAATGTTCCATGTACTAATGAACAGATGTATATTCTGCAGTTGTTGGTAGAAAGTTCTGTAAATATCTGTTAAGTCTATTTGTTGTATGGTATGGTTTAAGTCCATTGTTTCTTTGTTGACTTTCTGTCTTGATGACCTGTCTAGAGCTGTCAGTAGAGTATTAAAGGTCCCCACTATTATTGCGTTGCCATATACCTCATATCTTAAGTCTAGCAGTAATTGCTTTATCAACTTGGGAGCTCCAGTGTTAAGTGCATATATACTTAGAACTGTGTACAAAAACTAGCCGGGCGAGGTGGCGGGCGCCTGTAGTCCCAGCTACTCAGGAGGCCGAGGCAGGAAAATGGCATAAACCCGGGAGGCGGAGCTTGCAGTGAGCTGAGATCCGGCCACTGCACTCCAGTCCAGGCGACAGAGCGAGACTCCGCCTCAAAAAAAAAAAAAAAAAAAAAAAAAAACTGATATTTTCCTGTTGGACTAGTCTTTGTATCATTCATAATGTCCCCCTTTGTCTTTTTTTTTATTATTATACTTTAAGTTCTAGGGTATATGTGCACAACGTGCAGGTTTGTTACATATGTATACATGTACCTTGTTAGTGTGCTGCACCCATTAACTCGTCATTTACATTAGGTATATCTCCTAATACTATTATACATAAAAATCTCTCATGATTACAGAATTCATAATAGTAAAAATCTGGAAGTAATGGCATTGTGCAGAATGTTTGATTATATAAATTTGTTGTATAAGAGTAGTTGTTAAAATAATTTTTTCAAGTAATACTCAGGAAATATCATAGTATAGTGCTAAATGAAAAAGAAGAGGGATACTAAACCAAATTTATACTTTGATTTTATATTTCACATAAATGTATGGGTTTTTTTGTTTTTTGGGTTTTTTTTTTTTTGGCTATAATGAAATTAGTTTAATTCAAAAGCATGGTAGCAAGTTTTTTTTTTTTTTTTTAATACTTTAAGTTCTAGGGTACATGTGCACAACATGCAGGTTTGTTACATATGTATACATGTGCCCTGTTGGTGTGTTGCACCCATTAACTCATCATTTACTTTAGGTATATCTCCTAATGCTAACCCTCCCCCGCCCCCTTCCCCACAATAGGACTAGTGTGTGATGTTCCCCTTCCTGTGTCCAAGTGATCTCATTGTTCAATGCCCACCTATGAGTGAGAACATGCAGTGTTTGGTTTTCTGTTCTTGTGATAGTTTGCTGAGAATGATGGTTTCCAGCTGCATTCATGTCCCTACAAAGGATACAAACTCATCCTATTTTATGGCTGAATAGTATTCCATGGTGTATATGTGCCACATTTTCTTAATCCAGTCTGTCACTGATGGACAGTTGGGTTGATTCCAAGTCTTTGCCCTTGTGAATAGCGCCACAATAAATGTACCTGTGCATGTGTCTTTATAGCAGCATGATTAATAATCCTTGGGGTATATACCCAGTAATAGGATGGCTGGGTCAAATGGTATTTCTAGTTCTAGATCCTTGAGGAATCACCACACTGTTTTCCATAATGGTTGAACTAGTTTACATTCCCACCAACAGTGTAAAAGTGTTCCTGTTTCTTCACATCCTCTCCAGCACCTGTTTTTTCCTGATTTTTTAATGATTGCCATTCTAACTGGTATGAGATGATATCTCATTGTGGTTTTGATTTACATTTCTCTGATGGCAAGTGATGATGAGCATTTTTTCATGTGTCTGTTGGCTGTGTGAATGTCTTCTTTTGAAGTGTCTGTTCATATCCTTTGCCCACTATTTCATGGGGTTGTTTTTTTTCTTGTAAATTTGGTTGAGTTCTTTATAGGTTCTGGATATTAGCCCTTTGTCAGATGAGTAGATTGCAAACATTTTCTCCCATTCTGTAGGTTGCCTGTTCACTCTGATGGTAGTTTCTTTTGCTGTGCAGAAGCTCTTTAGTTTAATTAGATCCCATTTGTCAATTTTGGCTTTTATTGCCATTGCTGCTGGTGTTTTAGTCGTGAAGTCTTTGCCCATGCCTATGTCCTGAATGGTATTACCTAGGTTTTCTTCTAGGGTTTTTATGGTTTTAGGTCTAACATTTAAGTCTCTAATCCATCTTGAATGAATTTTCGTAAAAAGAGTAAGGAAGGGATCCAGTTTCAGCTTTCTACTTATGGCTAGCCAATTTTCCCAGCACCATTTATTAAATAGGGAATCCTTTCCCCATTTCTTGTTTCTCTCAGGTTTGTCAAAGATCAGATGGCTATAGATGTGTGGTATTCTTTCTGAGGACTCTGTTCTGTTCCATTGGTCTCTATCTCTGTTTTGGTACCAGTACCATGCTGTTTTGGTTACTGTAGCCTTGTAGTATAGTTTGAAGTCAGGTAGCATGATGCCTCCAGCTTTGTTCTTTGGGCTTAGGACTGTCTATCAATGCGGGGTCTTTTTTGGTTCCATATGAACTTTAAAGCAGTTTTTTCCAATTCTGTGAAGAAAGTTATTGGTAGCTTAATGGGGATGGCATTTAATCTATATATTACCTTGGGGCAGTATGGCCATTTTCACGATATTGATTCTTCCTATCCATGAGCATGGTATGTTCTTCCATTTGTTTGTGTCCTCTTTTATTTCACTGAGCAGTGGTTTGTAGTTGTTCCTTGAAGAGGTCCTTTACATCCCTTGTAAGTTGGATTCCTAGGTATTTTATTCTCTTTAAAGCTATTGTGAATGGGAGTTCATTCCTGATTTGGCTGTTTGTCTGTTACTGGTGTATAAGAATGCTTGTGATTTTTGCACATTGATTTTGGATCCTGAGACTTTGCTGAAGTTGCTTATCAGCTTAAGGAGATTTTGAGCTGAGACAATGGGGTTTTCTAAATATAGAATCATGTCATCTGCAAACAGGGACAATTTGACTTCTTCTTTTCCTAACTGAATACCTTGATTTCTTTCTCTTGCCTGATTGCCCTAGCCAGAACTTCCAACACTATGTTAAATAGGAGAGATGAGAAAGGGTATCTCTGTCTTGTGCCAGTTTTCAAAGGGAATGCTTCCAGTTTTTGCCCATTCATTATGATATTGACTGTGGGTTTGTCATAAATAGCTCTTATTATTTTGAGATACATTCCATCAATACCAAATTTATTGAGAGTTTTTAGCATGAAGGGCTGTTGAATTTTGTCAAAGTCCTTTTCTGCATCTGTTGAGATAATCACGTGGTTTTTGTCTTTGATTCTGTTTATATGCTGGATTACGTTTATTGATTTGCGTATGTTGAACCAGCCTTGCATCCCAGGGATGAAGCCCACTTGATCATCGTGGATAAGCTTTTAGATGTGCTGCTGGATTCGGTTTGCCACTATTTTATTGAGGATTTTTGCATCGATGTTCATCAGGGATATTGGTCTAAAATTCTCTTTTTTTTGTTGTATCTCTGTCAGGCTTTGGTATCAGGATGATGTTGACCTCATAAAATGAGTTAGGGAGGATTCCCTCTTTTTCTATTGATTGAAATAATTTCAGAAGGAATGGTACCAGCTCCTCCTTGTACCTCTGGTAGAATTCAGCTGTGAATCCATCTGGTCCTGGACTCCTTTTAGTTGGTAGGCTATTAATTATTGCCTCAATTTCAGAGCCTACTATTGGTCTATTCAGGGATTCAAGTTCTTCCTGGTTTAGTCTTGGGAGAGTGTAAGTGTCCAGGAAATTATCCATTTCTTCTAGGTTTTCTAGTTTAATTGCATAGGGGTGTTTATAGTATTCTCTGATGGTAGTTTGTATTTCTGTGTTGTTGGTGGTGATAGCCCCTTTATCGTTTTTTATTGCATCTGTTTGATTCTTCTCTCTTTTCTTCTTTATTAGTCTTGCTAGCGGTCTATCAATTTTGTTGATCTTTTCAAAAAGCCACCTCCTGGATTCATTGATTTTTTTTTTTGGAGGGTTTTTTCTGTCTCTATCTCTTTCAGTTCTGCTCTGATCTTAGTTATTTCTTGCCTTCTAGCTTTTGAATGTGTTTGCTCTTGCTTCTCTAGTTCTTTTATTTGCAATGTTAGGGTGTCAATTTTAGATCTATCCTGCTTTCTCTTGTGGGCATTTGGTGCTATAAATTTCCCTCTACACACTGCTTTAAATGTGTCCCAGAGATTCTGCTATGTTGTAAATTTGTTCTCATTGGTTTCAAAGAACATCTTTATTTCTGCCTTCATTACGTTATGTACCCAGGTTTTTCGGTTTCCATGTAATTGAGCGATTTTCATTGAGTTTCTTAGTCCTGAGTTCTAGTTTGATTGCACTGTGGTCTGAGAGACAGTTTGTTATAATTTCTGTTCTTGTACATTTGCTGAGGAGTGCTTTACTTCCAACTATATGGTCTCTTTTGGAATAAGTGCAATGTGGTGCTGAGAAGAATGTATATTCTCTTGATTTGGAGTGGAGAGTTCTGTAGATGTCTATTAGGTCTGCTTGGTGCAGAGATGAGTTCAATTCCTGGATGTCCTTGTTAACTTTCTGTCTCATTGATCTGTCTAATGTTGACAGTAGGGTGTTAAAGTCTCCCATTATTGTTGTATGGGAGTCTAAGTCTCTTTCTAAGTCACTAAGGACTTGCTTTGTGAATCTGGGTGCTCCTGTATTGGTTGCATATATATTTAGGATAGTTACCTCTTCCTGATGAATTGATCCCTTTACCATTATGTAATGGCCTTCTTTGTCTCTTTTGATCTTTGATGGTTTAAAGTCTGTTTTATCAGAGACTAGGATTGCAACCCCTGCTTTTTTTTTGTTTTGTTTTGTTTTCCATTTGCTTGGTAGATCTTCCTCCATCCCTTTATTTTGAGCCTGTGTGTGTCTCTGCATGTGAAATGGGTCTCCTGAATACAGCAAACTGATGGGTCTTGACTCTTTATCCAGTTTGCCAGTCTGTGTCTTTTAATTGGAGCATTTAGTCCATTTACAGTTAAGGTAAATATTGTTATGTGTGAAGTTTATCCTGTCATTATGATATTAGCTGGTTATTTTGCTTGATAGTTGATGCAGTTTCTTTCTAGCACGGATGGACTTTACATTTTGAATGTTTTTGCAATGGCTGGTACCTGTTGTTCCTTTCCATGTTTAGTGCTTCCTTCAGGATCTCTTGTAGGGCAGACCTGGTGGTGACAAAATCTCTAAGCATTTGCTTGTCTGTAAAAGATTTTATTTCTCCTTCACTTATGAAACTTAGTTTGGTTGGAAATGAACTTCTGGGTTGAAAATTATTTTCTTTAAAAATGTTGAATATTGGCCCCCACTCTTTTCTGGCTTGGAGAGTTTCTGCCGAGACATCTGCTGTTAGTCTGATGGGCTTCCCTTTGTGTGTAACTGGACCTTTCTCTCTGGCTGTCCTTAACATTTTTTCCTTCATTTCAACTTTGGTGAATCTGACAATTACGTGTCTTGGAGTTGCTCTTCTCGAGGAGTATCTTTGTGGCATTCTCTGTATTTCCTGAATTTGGATGTTGGCCTGCCTTACTAGGTTTGGGAAGTTCTCCTGGATGATATCCTGCAGAGTGTTTTCCAACTTGATTCCATTTCCCCCGTCACTTTGAGGCACACCAGTCAGACGTAGATTTGGTCTTTTCACATAATCCCATACTTCTTGGAGGCTTTATTCATTTCTTTTTACTCTTTTTTCTCCACACTTCTCTTCTCACTTCATTTCATTCATTTGATCTTCAATCACTGATACCTTTTCTTCCAGTTGATCGAGTTGGTTACTGAAGCTTGTGCATTTGTCATGTAGTTCTCGTGTTATGGTTTTCATCTCTATCAGTTCTTTTAAAGTCTTCTCTGCATTGATTATTCTAGTTATCCATTCATCCATTCTTTTTTCAAGGTTTTTAATTTCTTTGCGCTGGTTACGTAGTTCTTCCTTTAGCTCTGAGAAGTTTAATCAACTGAAGTCTTCCTCTCTCAACTCGTCAAAGTCATTCTCCATCCAGCTTTGTTCTGTTGCTGGTGATGGGCTGCATTCCTTTGGAGGGGGAGATGCGCTCTGATTTTTTGAATTTCCACCTTTTCTGCACTGCTTTTTCAAGACTCCTCCTCTTGGGACAGGGCATAGCTAAACAAAAAGCAGCAGAAACCTCGGCAGAGGTAAATGCCCCTGTCTGATAGCTTTGAAGAGAGCAGTGGATCTCCCAGCATGGAGGTTGAGATCTGAGAATGGACAGACTGCCTGCTCAAGTGGGTCCCTGACCCCGAGTAGCCTAACTGGGAGACATCCCCCACTAGGTGCAGACCAACACCTCACACGGCGGGGTACACCCCGAGACAAAGCTTCCAGAGCAAGAATCAGACAGCAACACTCACTGTGCAGCAATATTCTATCTTCTGCAGCCTCTGCTGCTGATACCCCAGCAAACAGGGTCTGGAGTGGACCTCAAGCAAACTCCAACAGACCTACAGCTGAGGGTAATGACTGTTAGAAGGAAAACTAACAAACAGAAAGGACACCCACACCAAAACCCCATCAGTACGTCGCCATCATCAAAGACCACAGGCAGATAAAACCTCTTTGTCTTTTTTAACTGCTGTTACTTTAAAGTGTGTTTTGTCTAGTATAAGAATAGGTATTCCTGCTTGCTTTTGGTGTCCATTTGCATGAAGTATCTCTCTCCAGCCCTTTACCTTAAGTTTATGTGAGTCATTATGTATTAGGTGCATCTCCTGAAGTCAGCAGAAACTTGGATTGGTGAATTCTTATCCATTCTGTCAATCTGTATCTTTTAAGTGGAGCATGTAGGTCATCTACATTCAATGTTAGTATTGAGATGTGAGGTACTATTCTATTTGTTGAGCTATTTGTTTCCTGAATTCCTTGTTTTTTTTCTCATTGTATTATTGTTACATAGATCCTGTAAGATTTATGCTTTAAGGAGGTTCTACTTTGATGTATTTTGAGGATTTGCTTCAAGATATAGAGCTCCTTTTAGCAGTTCTTGTAGTGTTGGCTTTGTGGTAACAAATTCTCTCAGCATTTATTTGTCTGGAAATGACTATATCTTTCCTCATTTATGAAGCTTAATGTCACTGGATTCAAAATTCCTGGCTGATAATTGTTTTGTTTAAGAAAGCTAAAAATTGGACCCCAATCCCTTCTAGCTGTAGGGTTTCTGCTGAGAAATCTGCTGTTAACCTGATAAGTTTTCCTTTATAGTTTACCTGAGGGTTTTTGCCTCACAGCTCTTAAGATTTTTTCCTTCATCTTGACTTTAGATAACCTGATGACTATGTGCCTAAAGGCTCGTCTCACTCCCACTGTACCCCTGTAACAGCACTGAGTCTACTTACAGGAAGCTGGTGACCAGAGCTGAGAACTTGCACCAGACCACAAGTCTCGTCGTTGAGAAAGCAAGCCAACTCACAGTTTTATGGCATCTCAGGGAGCCTGCAGTAGTAATTCAGTTTCTTCAAAGGGTTGTGGATTCTCTTGGCTTTCCTGGTATGCTCCTGAGGTAGTTCTTGGAGCAAAAGTTCACAATGTGAGTCTCCACATACTGCTCTGTCTGAGCCGGGACTGCAAGCTAGTTCTGCCTTCTCTTCACCATCTTAATCCAAGAATATCTCCATTCTCTTCTTACAGTGTCCTATAGTATCAGTAAAGACTTCCCTAAATTTATCAACTGGCCAAGCATTGTGTCTCAGGAACATAATTTCAGCACTTTGCAAGGCTGAGGCAGGAGGATCACTTGTGCTTGGGAGTTCGAGACCAGTCTGGGCAACATGGCGAGACTCTGTCTCTACAAAAAATAAAAATAAAAATAACTGGGGCCTGTGGACCCAGTTACATGGGAGGCTGAGGTGGGAGGATAACCTGAGCCTGAGAGGTTGAGGATGCAGTGAGCTGTGATTGCACCACCGCATTCCAGTCTGGGTGACAGAGTAAAACTCTGTCTCAAAAAAAAAAAAAGAATAAAAAAGTGTGTCAACTAAGTCTCATCTTTTCTCATAGTTTCCTTCTTTTTTCTTTTTGCCACATTTGAGGAGTTTCTGTTGGTTTTCTAAATGCCAATGTACATTCTTTCTTTCTTTCTTTTTTTTTTTTTTTGAGACGGAGTCTTGCTCTGTTGCCCAGGCTGGAGTGCAGTGGCCAGATCTCGGCTCACTGCAAGTTCCGCACCTGCCACCTTGCCCGGCTAGTTTTTTTGTATTTTTTAGTAGAGACAGGGTTTCACCATGTTAGCCAGGAAGGTCTTGATCTCCTGACCTTGTGATCCGCCCACCTTGGCCTCCCAAAGTGCTGGGATTAGAGGCTTGAGCCACGGCGCCCAGCCACATTCTGATATGTATGGGGAGTTTATTGATTTTGCAAACAAACTCGGTTATTTTCAAGAACTCTTTCCCATTGTTCTGATTCCTCCTTTTCAGACCTGCCAAGCTAGTATTTTAATTAATCCAATATCTGCTTAAATTTTACTGATGTCTGTCATTTTAATGTTTTATATTTTAAGCTTACTTTTCCCTTTTGTCTTTTGAGTGACTGTTTCTGTCTGTATTTCTTGAACATTGTGTTACTGTTGTAATTGGTTTATATTTATAAATATCTGGAAAGACCAGTTTCAGTGATAATATAGACTTTATCGGCTGTGATGAAGACACTCTATTGTTTTCTTCTGGCCAGAGTCTCCTCTAAGAGTTGGAGTGATTACAGAATCTGGGGGTAACCACACACCTCTTTTCCTTATATGTTGCCTAAAGCAAATAAGGACT
This sequence comes from Rhinopithecus roxellana, assembly GCF_007565055.1. Taxonomy (NCBI): domain Eukaryota; kingdom Metazoa; phylum Chordata; class Mammalia; order Primates; family Cercopithecidae; genus Rhinopithecus; species Rhinopithecus roxellana. The sequence continues at coordinate 116,143,117 of NC_044565.1, read as the reverse complement.
TGTGCCTAATGTAGGAGGCCAGTGGAGTGCCTGCTTTTTTAAGTACTTGATGACTTCTCCATTATTAATTGCTCTATCCTTCATCTTTTGATGGTGAGATTTAGGGGGCTGTATCCTATTGAAGCTTTGGTAGAGAGTGGAATACAAGGGAGGAGCGAATTAGGAGTAGAAATATAGGAAAGTTCTTTTTTCTTCTAGTGGCAGCTCTGAGTTAGCTGGGGTGTTGCCCCTTCTCTTTTCTTTTGATTGTTTCTTGATGACTTCATATTCTCGCTCTGTACCCTAAATTTACATTAAAAGTACAATCTGTTTTAAATGTATTTTAATTGCTGGAGAATTATTCAGCCTGCAAAACTAAATTGGCAAGAGAGTGACAAAAAACTATACTTCCTTTATAACTGTGAACTCCACCAAATTCCTATCTGCATGTGACAAAAAACGAGGTGGAAGGAGAAAGGAAAATTAACATTGGTATTTTGTGTGCGTGGGGAAAAATATCTCTTCTTTTAAAAAAAATAGATACGTTTAGGACAGTTTAGGATTTACAGAAAAACTGTAGTTTCCCCAGTTAACAGTATTTACACGGTATATTTGTTGCAATTAATGAACCAATATTGATATATTGCTATTATCTAAGGTCCATACTTTATTTAGATTACCTTAGTTTTTATTTAATGTTCTTTTTTTGTTCCAGGATCTCATCCAACCTGCCATCATTGCATTTATTCATATCTCCTTAGGTTGCACTTGGCTGTGACAGTTTCTCACATTTCCCTTGGTTTTAATGACCTTGATAGTTTTAAGGAATACTTGGTAGAATACCACTCAATTGGAAAGTCTATTTTTTTTTCTCATGTTTTGACTGGAGTTATGGATTTTGGGGAGGAAGTAAAAAGGAGTTAAGTATTTTTGTCTCATAATATCAAGTGTACATACTAGTTTTTTTTTCTTTTATTTTAAGAGACAGGGTCTTACTCTGCTACACAGGCTAGAGTGTGGTGGGATGCTCATAGCTCACTGCAGCCTCAAACTCCTAGGCTCAAGTCTTCTTCTTACCTCAGCCTCCTAGGTAGCTAGGAATACACTACCACTCCCAGCTCATTTAAGATTTTTTTTTTTTGTAGACACAGGTCTTGCTATGTTGTCCAGTCTGGTCTTAAACTCCTGGCCTCAAAATATCCTACCACCTTTGCCTCCCAACATTCTGGGGTTACAGGGATGAGCCACCTCATGTGACCCATACTATTATTGTTAATGATAACCTTGATCACTTGGTTGAGCAGCCTTTGTCAGATGTCTCCATTGTAATGTTTTTCTTTTTTTCTTTCATTCCCCCTTGTCATGCTAAATTCATTGGAAAGTAGTAACTATACCCAATCCATACTTAAGGAGTGGGCAGAATATTTACATAAATTACATGGAATTTTTCTACATGGGAGATTTGTCTTTTTCCCTCCAATCATTTATCAGTTTATTCAGTATTTTATTTATACTAGTACAAACTCATGTATATTTATTTTATAGTTTGTGTGATAACACAATACGGCTTTATTTGGTTGCTCAAATTGTTCTAACTATGGTGATTGGGAGTTCATCCAGTTCACTCCTGTGTCCTTTTGAAAATACTGCTGACAATATGGATTTTCCTTTCTCTCTCTTTTTCTCTCTCTTTTTCTCTCTCTCTCTCCTCCTTTTAGTACTTACTTTCTGGCATGTATCCCAGGCTCATTGTGTATGTTTTCTGTCCCAATCTTAGAATTAACCATTTTTCCATGTAGTCTGGCTCCTTTTATTGGAGAACATGCTAGAAACCAAGATTTGGGTGATAGGTGTTCTCTTTGCTGTCAGGGTATTTTTCCTAATTTCTCTCATATGATAGAAAAAAAAATCTTTCTTTTACATTGTAGGGGCAGAAAGAAGGTGATCTTTCTCTGTAACACCATTTTAACAGGACAGGTTAACAAGAGAAAAGCATAACAACTTTATTACATACACATCTATGCATAGGAGTCACACATAATATAAGAACTCAAAAGGCCAGATGTTTGATGTTTATATACCCACTGCAATAGGGAGAAGGAAGTAGGGGAAATGTGCTAAATTCTTTTGAAGGATAAATGATTACTAGGAAAAATAAATGGACTTCAGCAGACAGAAATTAACTTGTAAATAATTATCTTTATAATTGAAATGAGACTGAAAGGAAGACATCATCTTGTGAAAGTCCATCCATGTATGGTGACATTCCTCAATCGTCTTTCTTGCTATTGGCAATGAGGTTTCTGGGAAGGGATGGAAGGCAATTGTGTTCCTCTTTGGGAGTCCAGTTTCTAAGTAAATAAGCGAACCTCAGAGAAAAGCTTCATCCTGTGCTTTGGAAGAGACAAAGGATTGAGAGAATTGAGGGATGGGATCAGAGAGACTTTGAGGCTGTCTACATTTGCTCCTTTAGTTCATCATGTCAATGCACCATATATTAGGGCATGATTTTCTAACCTTAACAATGTGTAAATAACATGTGGTTAAAAGGTGAGAAAATAATCTGATTCTGGGATTGTGAACGTTTGTGTAGCCTGGTCTGCTTTCTATATAATGCTGACCACAGCCAAATTGTTGCTCAGTGTTTAGCATTGGCCTTCTTTAAAAACCACATGATATACAGTTTTGCTATTTTAATCCAGAATCTGTCCAAAGCATAGAAAGAGTAGAAAATGTGAAAATCACCCTTACTTGGGGTATCTCGTATAAATACATTGGGATTCTCCACACACTTTTAACCATTAATTCTTGCTCAATATTGGCTTCCTTTACATTATTCTGAACTTTCATTTGCTACAATACTTCAAGTTTAACAACCCCAAATATTGGCATCTTTGATACTTGAATATTTCTGCTTTATTTGCAAGTTTGTACTTATCATTTGAAGCTTGGATTGACCCTATTGCTGCGATTAACCTCATTGCTTTACTCTTCCTATGAAAAACCCACTAGTTTTTTTGAGCTCTTATTCCCTTTTACTATTGTGGTTTTTCCGTCCTAAAGGAGTTATTACAGCAAATATGGACCAGTTTTATGAAGCTGACTTAGCAACATGCAGGGCTTTGGTTAAGTTAGCATATTTTGCAGTGGGGATGCCTTTGGAACAACTGATCTTAACTTTATTTCAAATTAGGATGAGCCTCTCCCTAGAGAGCTTATCATAAAGGGAAAGCTCTGATAAATAGCTGAGAGTCTCTTTCAACTTGCTGTAACTCTGTCCAAACCATAATTATAAAACATTAAAAATGTGGATTTACAAATTGAGAATGTGGAGAAGAACATGTCAAATTGTGCCTCCAGTTGGCAGACAAGATGGACTCCCTGTGGCTCAAAAGTTATAAGCAGAACCAAGAGTCCATGGCAGGGTGAGAGGGCAGTCACATTCTGCTGTGTCCTTAGAAAGTGTTGCAGAATCTGTTTTTCTGCAACCGAGTCAAAGAACAGTTCCTGGAAAGAACTGCAGCTGGAAATTTCCCAGCTGACCGCTAACAAGTCACCTGGAGCCAACAAACTGACCATCTGAAACCAGCCAATTAAGCAAGACTGATGATATGGGTCTTACAGATCATCTGGTCCAGACTCTGTTCCTCATTCCCCTGACTCCTCTTCCCTGCCCTGCTGTTTTTGCCTTCATAATCTCCTGCATTCCAGACCCTCTTCAAAGTGCACTTTCATCTCCTCAATCTGCAGATTGCTTTTAGAAAATAAAGTTCTAGGTTGACTGTAGTTAATAACAACTTAATTGTATATTTTAAAATAAGTTAAAGAATGTAGCTGGATTGTTTGTAAGTCAAAAGATAAATGCTCGAAGGGAAAGATACCCAATTCTCATGATGTGCTTATTTCATATTGCATTCCTGTATCAAAACATCTCGTGTACCCCAGAAACATATACACCTACTATGTGCCCACAAACATTTAAAATAATAATAATAAAAAGAAAATAATAAAGTTCTTTTGCTTTTGCAGATCTCATTGGTCTTTTGTTAACATACAGTTTTTCCCTTTGGTGTTTGAACAGAGCATTGGAATAATCTTTTACTTGTTTGTGTTTACAAATTTAATTTGCTGCTTTTGAAATCTCTGAGCATTTTCCAACATTAAATTTTATTTTTAAACTATCTCCTGGCAATGTGTTGCTATCTACATGAAAGCCCTTTCCAAAATGCAAATGTGGCCACCCACATTCTTACAGGAGGAATTTCCTGTCACCTCAGAGATCTAATTCTACCTGCCTCTTCAGTGATATCTTCTAATCCTTTGCCATTTACAATTTTTCCTGGATATATGCTCACTGTCTTGCAGTGAATATGCCAGGTATCCTCACATCTGTGTCTGTGTCATGCTGTCTTTCTGTGCCTTATAGAAGTGCTTTGAACTCAAACTATGTTCAAATACTAATCATGCCATTTACAAGATGCATCACTTTAGACAATGCTGGTATGTTTTCTTTTTTTTTTTTTTTTTTTGCCAGCTCTAAAATGGGGGCCAAAATATTGAACCTATTATGTTATTAAATGTTAATGAGATCACATTACATTGAACATTCATTATTTATCTTGACACATATGGATTGTGTAAATATGTTCAATTTTTCTTCATCTGGATAACTTCTATTCATCATTCAGGAATTAGTTGAGGCTACCCTCTTCCCAGAACAAGCTTTCATTCCTTATACCTCTCCTCCCCAACCAAGGTTATTATAATTATCAGTCTTGGCTAGATAAACTGTATTTTTACCCATTTTAAAATCCTCAGGGAAGGTCCTTTTCCCTGACTGTGTTTGTCATTGAAATATTTACTGAAATAATGAACATTAATTGTGTTGGCTGGCCAATAGAATTAATTAAAATAAGCTTACATGTTTTGACTTAAGATTATATTCAAATCTAAATAAATATGAGCACAAATCAAATATCCCAATCTAAGCTCTCTGTCCTCCACATGATTGTCTTAACTATGATTTGTTTTCTAGACAAGTTTAGAATGAATTGAGAGGTTTACTGTTTCATCTAAGGCATTATATACATGATGGCATAATGCCTTACAAACCTTTTCAGAGAGATCTCTTTTCAGATTTAAATTATTACCGCTTAGTATTTTCTCCTTATGTTTGAGAACAATTCAATTAAAATACCTGCATAATCAGTGCATATGGAATTGCTTGGATTCTAATCAACATTTTCTTACTGGAACCTCATTCTCAATTTCTATATTTTAGAAACCGACCAACCAATGGCTCCACTAAAAACCCTCAACTTCACAGGAAATAGTAGACCTGACCTCTAATTTCATCTGTGCATCACAACCAATCCCATGCATGTCAGAAACACTTCAACCTCAATCTCAGTTGAGTCAAATTCAATCTCATGCCACACTATTACTTTAGCTGATGTACTGATAAAAAACCAAAATAGTCTATTTTTCTGGATTAGCTGTTGGTTAATAACCACATAATTGTCACATCAGATATAAGCATCGCACTTTTAAACGTGCTAATATAAGACCTGTAACTCAACCACTGGCTTGATAGTAAATGGTTCATTTTCATATCCTAGGTCAGGCATTTATTAGTTGTTTGACTCCCATAAGTTACATCATCTGTGGTGAGTCTAACTTGGCAGTTAGACTCAAAATGTGGTTATGAGACTCCTGAAGGTCTCTCTTCAGTTTCTTTCAGAGGATCTGCAAGCAAAGTAAAAACTATATTCGCACTAACACTGGCATTACTTGCTATTTCTATTCTCGATCTCTCATAAGTATACAGTGAAGTTTCCCAGAGGCTACATGACACAAAATACTGCACAAAAATTGAATGCAAAAGCAGATGTGAAAATCCATCAGTCTTCTTTTAAGCCAAGTATTAGAGATATACCAAAATGTAAAATAATGGTCATCTTCTCAATCCTATTTACTTGTAAAACAGTAATTTTTATAAAATACATTGATATAAAGTAGGTTCATGGTTATTTTAAGGGAAAATAATTTAGTTTTTGCAATACGGTAGTTATTGATAGAGACACTCCATATAAAGAAATCTCTTAGGGGTCAACTGTAATTTTTAAACCTATATAGGGATTCTGATCTTTCATGTATCCCAAATGGAATAGTTCTACTTGTATCTGGGGTTATTGTAAATATTATATAATATAAAGCACCTACAAAGTGCTTTGTGAACTACAATAAACATTATAATAGATAATATTATTCTTATTAACATTCATTTTGGAAGGGTCAAATATTTTGAATGCCAGTAGAAACAATTTTAAATCAACCTTCTGGTTTCCTTCTCTGTCTGGAGAATCTTTCATCTGTTAGTGACAGCTGGAGAAGTAATACTCAGTAATCATAGTCATGTGTAAATCATAGGTTTTCATTGTTATAGATTGAAGGGTCTCTTATTTCAAGCTACCAGAAGCAGAATATGTTGTCATGATAGGTGTTTAAAATATTAATCTAGATTTTTTTCTAGTCAAAATATTTGTTTTCAGTTAAGGGCCAATTATTTGTCTAGGCACTAGAAATACAAAATTAAAACTATTGCACCTTTCCTTAAAAGCCATCTAGTATAATAAAGAAGGCATGCATATTAGTGGGTTATCTTAATACTATATGATGAATACGTCAATGAGAGTTAAGGCAGAGGTACAGTGGGAACACAGAGGCTGGCCTATAATTCTGTATAAGGAGTGTTAGGGAAGACTTTCTGGATGAGGTGTTATCTCAGGCTGGAGTGATTAGTTGGAGTTATCCAGATGAGGATATGAAAAGAAGGGAAGGAGAATGTAATATAGATGGGGAAATGCACAGAACATCACAAGGCACTGATTGCACAATAGATTTGTGAGCAAGAACAAGATTTTGGAGTGACTAAAGCATAAAGTGGGAGGCAGCCAGTGGGAAGAAAGCAGACTAGAAAACCTAGGGTAGAAAGTAAAAGTCTTTATAGGAACCTGCACTCAATGCTATATTGTTTCATTGAAAGGTTTAATTGGAGGAGTAGAATGGTCATGTTTATAATTTAGAAAGTTTAATGTATTCTCAAACGTTCTACAAAAGTGTCTTGCTTCACGGCATAAACACTGCAGTCATTGAGAGAATTGGCCTCAGTTTTGCTAAGTACAGTTAAAGATCACATCTCATTTCCCAGTTGCATCAATTAGTTTCTTAAACCATAAGAAAAAACAAACAAAGAAACACAGCATTTAATTGTCCCATTTAACATGAAATTTGCAGGTAGGCAGTTCAAGTACTCAACTGTCTCCTTCCCTTGAAATCACTGTCTTTAGCTGTCAGTAGTCGTCCCCTCAGGTTTACCAGATGACTGCTGTGAATCTAAGCATCAAGTTCTCACACAACAAAGTTTAAAGAAGGAATGGCATATTTTTTCTCATATAACCACTTCTTTTATCACAAAGGAAAATAATTTTCAAAAGTCACCTTGTAGATTGCTTATGTCTCCTGGGCTAGGAGATATATTCTTACTACTAGAACAATCCCTATTAGACAAATCATGATTTATGCTGGGGGTGGAGTCTGGATACAGTTCTGTGTGAATAGAGTAAGGATTCTGGGAGCAGGCAAGTAGAGGGCAACTAGATGTTAGGTAAACATCAACACTCCTTACTATGCTAGATTAGTTCCAAAATAGAAATACAGCCACTTGACCCAATGATAACATACCCCATTCTTTGTAATGGGTTTTCATTCTGATTCAAAAATACTGTCTGACCTGTATTACTCCTGGAAAGTCCCTGGGTTTCCAATGCCTCTCTGATTAGATTGCAAGGCCTGTGCTTTGGACACTCTCTAGCTCACCACGCCTGCACACACCAAGGCACTCAATTGCCCCCTCTCCACAGCTCCTGCCTCTTTGTCTCTAATTTTGCTGCTTTCAGCCCCTTTACATCAGCTCTTTGAATCTTCTCTCTCTTTCTCTCTCTTTCTCTCTCTCTCTCTTTCTCTCTTTCTCTCTCTTTCTCTCTCTTTCTCTCTCTTTTTCTCTTTCTCTCTCTTTCTCTTTTTCTCTTTCTCTCTCTTTCTCTCTTTCTCTTTCTCTCTCTCTTTCCCTCTCCCTCTCCCTCTCCCCTCTCCCGCCCCCCGCGCCCCCCCGTCTCTTAACCAAAAAGGGTGATACATACATTTTAGTGTGAACTGTTTTTTTTTTTTTTTTTTTTTTTTTTTTTTTTTTTTTTAATTGCTGTTTGTTTGAGAAGGAGTCTCACTCTGTCGCCAGGCTGGAGTGCAGTGGTGTGATCTCAGCTCACTGCAACCTCCACCTCCTGGGTTCAAGCAATTCCCCTGCCTCAACCTCCCAGGTAGCTGGGACTACAGGTGCACACCACCACACCCAGCTAATTTTTGTATTTGTTGTAGAGGCAGAGTTTCACCATGTTGTTCTCGATTTATTGACCTTGTGATCTGCCTGCCTCGGCCTCCGAATGTACTGGAATTACAGGCATGAGCCACCATGCCCGGCCGTGTGAACTGTTTAATACACCTTATAATGCATGCATATTTCCAAAACCCTCTAGCAGTTCTTGTTGATATTAATCGTTCAAATTAGGACTCCGGGCTGTTCCTCCTTTGAATAGTTGGATCTGGGGTAGAACAAGGGGCTAACACTAAACGATAAGCATTGGTCTTTTATAGCATCCTCCAGTAGAACAATGTTTCTCAAAGTGTGTGTTGCCTATACCAGCAGCATTACTTGGGAATGAGTGAGAAGTGTAAACTCTTGGGCCCTGTTAGAAACCCTGGGAATGGAGCCCAGCAATCTATGGTTTCATAATCCTCCTGGAGATTCTAATACACATTTATGTTTGAGGACCACAGGAATAAAAATGTCAGAAATCTGGAGTTAGGCAGTTGACTTTGGTTGAAATAATAAATCTTTCTGAGACTCTATTATAATTAATTATTATTGATAATAAAATACCTACTTGATGAAGATTAAATGAACAACTATTTTTGAAGAACTGAACTTAACTTTTGTTACTCATTAGTAGTAGGATTTTGTGCTCGTATTTTTCTCCTCCTTTTTGAATGTGATTATTAATAGGTTTTTTGAATCATAACTTTTATGTTAATTTTAGCTACTCATAATCCAATTACTCATCAGAAATGCTTTCTGCTGTGCCCTTTCTTGGATAAGATCAATATGTGTTAAGTACTGAAGCTTTTCTTTCTTTTCCTAGTGTTTTAACTTTACCCTTTGTCACCCACATTTTGGCTTTTTAACACCCAACTGTTTTGTCTTTAATGTGCACTGCCTGTGTTCGAGAAGATGGGTACAAATGATTCTCCAAGTCATTCTCTGTCTCTCTCTCTCCCTTCTCTTCCTTCCCCCTTTCATCTCCTGGTTGGGATTCATACAGCTGCTATTTCATTTCCTTAAAAGTCACTTTTCTTCGGGGTAAAAAGGATGCCTGCATATGCTAAGTTCCCTGTGGGCTTGTAGTTGAGAAATACCACCGTCTGTTCATATCTGCCTGAAAAATGCTCTCCACTTGGTGCCAATGGTGGCTGCAAATGGTCTCAGCTAGCAGGACTGTGTGGTTTCATTTCTTGGTGCATAACGTCACAACATAAAATGGGCATCATTTCTGGTACTGCACACATGTTTCTAAGTGATTCCCAGCTCTGACTCTTTTGAACAGGATGTTGGCTTTCCTTAGTATGGGCAATCGTGATTCTGTTACTAAATGCTTCTAGTAGGAAAGACTAATGTATTTTTCTTCCCCTGACAAAAGCCTATTCTAAGAACTGTAGCAAATAAGTGGCAGCATTTCTGAGCACCTACTATATGTACACACTGTGAAAGGTGCTGTTAAAACATTGTCCTTTTTTTTTTTTTTTTTTTTTTTTTTTTTTTTTTTTTTTTTTTTGAGACGGAGTCTTGCTCTGTTGCCAGGCTGGAGTGGTGCAGTGGCATGAACTCGGCTCACTGCAACCTCCGCCTCCTGGGTTCAAGTGATTCTTCTTCAGCTCCCTGGGTAGCTGGGAATACAGACGTGCACCACCACTCCCAGCTAATTTTTGTATTTTTAGTAGAGATGGGGTTTTACCATGTTGGTCAGGATGGTCTCTATCTCTTGACTTCGTGATCTGCCTGCCTCGGCCTCCAAAGTGGGATTAGAGGCACGAGCCACTGCGCCCGGCCTATCCTGATCGTTTACAATGATCTGTCACAAAAGGTATTATAGCCTTATTTTACAGATGAGGAAACTATGGTTCTGAGGCTGTAACTGATTTTTCTAGTTACACAAATACTGGATAGGAGCCTTTTATTACTACCCAGGTGTCTTTGATTCCAATGCCTTTGTGATATACTGAAAATAAAGGCAAATCATTAGCCATGTATAGTGAGCTCTTACTGAAGATTTTGATAGCAATCCAATTTGGTATAGAGTAGCTTGATTATGTACATGCATGTGTGTGTGTGTGTGTGTGTGTGTGTGTGTGTGTGTGTTTTCAGTACTGAACTTGACACCAGCTAAGTATTTAGAAATAATCTTTGGATTGCTAACTTTCAGCTTACAACCCTACTACGTATCCCAGAATTGTTGTATGTCTAGTTTGAGGGAAGGGGAGAGCATGTGTGTATTCACTTTTTCACTGTTCAATAATCATTAATCATCCAATAATTATTAGGCACCTACTAGTTAATATACCATGGACTAGGAATAAACCAATAACAGGACAATTCCCGCCTTTGGGAGTCTTTGACCTTCTCCATGTTTTAAATAAGTTATCCATTTTACAATCAAGATTATCATGCACTCATTATTTCAGAAGTTAAAGAAGCACTTCAGATCAGTCTTAGCTCTGCCATGTTCGATAACCAGCACAGCAGAAAGATGTGGGCTGGGAGGCTAGGCCCGTCTCATCGCTTTATGATTTTCTGCCTGATTTATATTTGCTGGTGGCTGATTAGATGGTGCCCACCCAGTTAAGGGTGGGTCTGCCTTCCCCAGTCCACTGATTCAAATGTTCATCTCCTTTGGCAACGCCCTCACAGACACACCCAGGACCAATATTGCATCCTTCAGTCCAATCAAGTGGATGCTCACTAGTAACCATCACACCCCTTGGGGATAGAGAGCAACTCTTACTTATTTCTTTATTCCTGAAGAATATCACAGTTACTGGCCAATGGAAGGAAGGCACTCGCTAAATATCTGTTGCATACATGCATGGTTGTTTCTAAAAATGCCAAGGAATTTCTTATTATACAAAGAAAATTGTACTGGGATTAAAAAATAGTTTATTTCTAACTATACATAAATAATGACTCATAAAACTGATTTAGACATATAGGGATTTCATGGTAAAGTTATATATAGGTACTTAATACGATCTCAAGAAATATTTTCTATACTTTCATATAAAAATCGGTAGAAAATGTTTTAGAGGAGGACATTTCAGCATTTCTACTTCATAAAATACATTTCTATAAATAAAAATTATTTTTTGAATGAAGTGTAATTTTAAGCAAAAGTATATTATAGTCAGTTTTGTTTTCTATATTTTAGTAAGGCCACTGCTAAGGTTATCAATTAATTTAGAAAATCACATCTGTGCTCAAGAGAGCTGGGATTGTCATCTTGTTGAAACAGAGAAGCACTACGCATTGTGTAAAAATGAGTGTTGATTATCTACAAACACCGGGGGTAGAGAATTAGCTGAATGCTCATACCTGTGTAGGCATTGTAAATACGTATTTCATACCATGATACTATTTCTAACCAATATAAGTATTTGACAATTTTTATATCGACTTTAGAGCAGAAAATGTATCACCGTGGTAAATACTTTAGTAGAGGGGGAAAAAAGGGGTGTGAGCAGTGTGAATCCACGGTAGTGACACACTGAGTCTTTTCCATTTTTCCTAAAGTAGGTTTGATAATGGATTTTATAGAGGAGAATATAAAAAGAAATTCAGAATGTGATATATATGTTTCTGAAGAAAGAGAGCAGTAGGCTCAGTGAGATGTGAAAAGATAAGGGATCAAAGGACTAGGCTGAGGGAGAGATCCTCAAGTACCGCAAAACATGAAATTTTTGTGATAGAACTATTCTATGTCTTGAGGTGGTCATCATAATAATCTACACATGTGACAAAAATACATAGAACTAATCACTCCCCTCCAACACACACACACAAATGCACATAAAACTGGTGAAACCTGAAAGGTTGGTGAATTGTATCAATGTGAATTTCCTGACTCTGATATTATACTATAGTTATGCAAGATGTTTTCTCTTGGAGAAACTAGAAACCACTGAGTGTACAGAATCTCTATGATTTTTTAAAACTGTATGTTTCCATCTATCCATCCATCTACCCACCAATCCATTTATCCACTCATTTCTTATTTTGTTTTTCTTTTTATCCTAGTTTTTCTGGGGTATGACTGATAATTGACAAGAATTATATATATTTAAGGTATACAGCTTTATGTTTTGATGTATACATTCACTGTAAAATGATCACCACAATTATGTTAATTAACATATCCATCACCTCACATAATTACCAATTTGTGTGGGGAGGGAGAAAACACTTATTATACTCTCTCAGCAAATTTCAAGTATAAAATACAATATTTTTAACTATGGTCACCATGCTTTACATTATATCTCCAGAACTTACTAATCTTAAATAACTGACACTTTATTCTCTTGATGAACATCTTCCATTTCCCACATCTCCTGCCCTGGAAGTCCCCATTCTGGTCTCTGCTTCTATGAATTTGATTATTTTAGACTTCACATAAGTGAGATCACACAGCATTTGTCTTTCCGCTTCTGAACTACCTAGCATAATGTCTTCTAGGTTTATCCATGTTGTTCCAAATGGCAGGATTTTTTTAAGATAAAATTTATATACGCACACACACACAGACTAGACACACCTTTACGTACATATATATACACACACATAGATATACATACACACATGTATACATTTATATAAAATAGTTAAAGACACACAGATATACATACACACATATACACATATATACACACACACATATACACATACACACATACATGAATATAGTTAAAGAAACTGTGATATATTATCAGTTTCTTTATTTATCCACTGACAGATATTTAGGTTGTATCCATATCTTAACTACTATGAATAATGCTGCAATGAAGATGGATGTGAAGGTATCTCTTCAAGATTGAGATTTCATTTGCTTTGTGTATATTTGAGAAGTAGAATTACTGAACTATAGTAGTCCTATTTTAATTTGTAAAGGAATTTTCATACTGTGTCTTATAAGAGCTGCACCAATTTACATTCCTACTAACAGGGTAAAAATATCCCTTTTTCTCCACATTGTTGCCAACACTTACTTACCATTTGTCTTATCGGTAGTAGCCAATCTAACAGGTGTATGAAGTGATATCTGATTATGGCTTTGATTTGCATTCCCTGTTGATTAGTGATATTGAACACCCATTTTATTTACTCATTGACCATTTAAATATCTTCCTTGGGGAAATGTCTGTTTGGGTCCTTTGTCCATTTTAAAATTGTTACTTGTGTTTTCGCTATTGACTTGTAGGAATTCACTATGTGTTTTGAATATTAACTCTGTCAGATACATGGTTCATAAATATTTTCTCTCATTCCATAGGTGGTCTTTTCACTCTGGTCGTTGTCTCCTTTCCTGTGCAGAAGATTTTAAGTTTAATGCAATTCCACTTTTCTATTTTTGCTTTTATTTCATGTGCTTTTGGTGTCATATCCCAAAAACCTGTTTCTAAGTCCAATACCAAAAAGCTTTATCTTTTTTCTATTAGTTTTACAGCTTCAGGTATTATGTTTAAGCCTTAATATATGTTGAGTTGATTTTTGTATATGGTGTGATACAGGGTTGCCTCTTATTTTCAGAGTGTAAGTTTCAAGGCCCCAGTCGATACCAGCAACTGTCATGTGATCTTTGAGGTGTCGCTTTTCCAGCTAGAAACCTTTGTGGCTAGTGGTACCTTGTCTCAAGTTTTGCTAAGGCCCACTGGGCTCATTCCACCCCTTTGGCCTGACAGTCTGTGCTTGGCTCACACTACTGGCCTGGATCTCATGCCTGCTAAGGGTGAGCCAGGCATGGAGCAGTGAGGGGTGTGTCAGCGGGCAAACATGGAATCTGGCCACTGCACACAGCCAGGCACGCTGGCTGTGCCAGTGCAGGCAGCTCCATGTGCCAGCATAGGTGCTGGCTTCCCGTGACGCTGTGGCTGGACCAGGCTTACCACAGGCTTGTTTCACTGCTGACACCGGGGCACACAGTGGTGCCAAGAAGTTTGGAGATGCCAGGATCTGCAGAACCCCAAAGATGGTGTCACAACCCTGGCTTGGTGAGCTCCTTGGTCTGGGCTCCCCAAAGGGCTGCAGTTCTTCTCTCCTCTGTCTTCTCTCCTTCTCATTGCCCGCAATGTGGCAAGCAAGGGGCATATTTCAGCCCTGTTTATGTTACAGCTCTTTTAGCCCTGCCATTTTGTGAGTCCTGAGTTCTTGTCCCATGCCAAGGAACAGTTAGGTACATGGACAACTGAAGGGTAAGCAAGACAAAGAGGTGCCTTATTAAACAGCTCAGAGGAGACCCGCAATGGGCAACTCCTCTCTACAGGCCAGGTTGTCCTTTCATCTGCCCAGCTCTTAGCAGAGAGGAGAGTGACATTGGGTGGCTCCTCTCTGTCGGCAGGTAGTCCTGTCATCTGCCCAGCTCTCAGTAGACAGGAGACCTGCAGTGGGTATCTCCACGCCACGAGCAGGTTGTCCCATTGTCTGCTTGAGCCTGGCTAAGTCTGAGGTTTTTATGAGCTTCAGAGAGGAGGAACAGTGTGCTGATTGGTCCATGGGCAGCCATGGCAGGCCTGGAGAAAGCACTGTGGTCCACGGAACTGGAAGCCTCAGGCTGTCCCTGTCCTGAAGATGGGGTTTCACCAGTAACCCATCTCTTTTTGCCCAGGAGCCTGTCTGCCTCTTGCCACCATTAACCTGCCATCCACAGTGCCCAGGCTGTTTGTGATGGGGGTGGCTGCAGGCCCATGCCAAGCCACCCTCAGAACCCCCTTGACCTCCCTCCTGTGTTTGCCAGCAACCGAAGTCTGGAGGGGGCCACAGCAGCAGCGGCTGTGTCAGTGATTCCCCAAGCATGCGCACACCTGGCCAAGTTGTCACAGCATCTGAGCCTTGTCTCAACTTTGCTCCAGAATTGGTGTGGGCACTGGGATTGGCCAGGCAGTGGGAGCAGGCACTTCCAAGCCTGTGGGGGCAGGGGGGCTTCCTGGGCCCCCAAGAGCACAGGGATGCCTGGGTCTGCAGCCGTGGCTCAGCGGCTACATCTGCGCCCAGGAGGGCAGGGCTCCTGCCCTGCCAACTCAGAAGGGGGTGGGGCTTTTTCACCTGTTCCCAGCTCCTGTGGGCTTTGTGGAGCACACAGCCCCAGCCACACCTCCCCCACTGCAGCTCGCGTCATGGCAGCAGTTGCTCCAGATGGGCTGCTGCTGCCATCAAAACCCCGGATAGTACCAGGTCCTATGTTTTTTCTATACATACACACCTGTGATAAACTTTCACTTTTTCAAGCAATTTGCAGCTTCTCTTTGGCATATCCCAATTGCCAGCATCACTACTCTTATACTTTGAAGGCATTATTAAGTAAAATAAGGGTTACTTGGACATAAAAACTGTGATGCTGTGAAATTAGATCTGATAATCAAGATGGCTAAGTGACAAATGAATGAGTAGTGTATACGGTGTGGATCTGTGGGTCAAAGGGATGATTCATACTGGGTGACAGATGCTTTTGTTGAGTGGGATGGCATGAGATTTAATCATCTTACTCAGTATGGCAAACAATTTGAAATTTATAAATTGTTTATTTCTGGAATTTTTTATTTAATATGTTTGGGCCAAAGTTGACTGTGGATAACTAAAACCATGGAAAGCAAAATGAGGAATTAGTGGGAACTCCTGCATAAGGGTCCAGTTTTATTCTTCTGCATGTTGATATCCAGTTTCCCCAATGCCATTTATTGAAGAGACCATTCCTTTCCATTGTGTGTTCTTGATACCCTTGCCAAAGATCAGTTGACTATAAATAGGTAGACTTATTTCTGGGCTCTCCGTGTTGTTTGATTGGTCTATATGTCTGTTTTTATGCCAGTATTATATATTTTTTTCATTACTGTAGAGTTGTAATATATTTTTAATCCAGGAATTGTGATGCCTCCAGTTTTGTTCTTGCTTAAAATTGCTTTGTCTATTTGAAGTCTTTTGTAGTTCCATAGTAATTTTAGTATCTTTTATTTCTATATCTGAAGGGAAGGTTATGGGATGTTTATGAATAATTTGTTTAATCTACAGATCACTTTGAGTAGTATAGACATGTTAACAATATTAATTCTTTCAGTGCATGAACATGTGATACCTTTTTATCTGTGTCTTATTTAATTTCCTTCACGAATATTTATAATTTTCAGTGTATAAATCTTTAGTCTATTTGGTTAAGTTCATTTCTAAGTATTTTGTTCTTTGGGTTGCTATTGCAAATTGCAAATGGAATTAAAAATTTTTCTGTTTAAAATAGTTCATTGCTATTGTATAGAAATGACACTAATTTTGGTGTGCTGATTTTGCATTTGCAGATTTACTGAATTCAATGATAAGCTCTAACAGGTTTTTTTTGTTGCTGTTGATTCCTTATGGTTTTCTACATATATGGCCACGTCCTCTCTCTATATATATAATTTTGATTCTTCCTTTTGTATTTGGGTACCTTTTATTTCTTTTTGTTGTCTAATTGCTCTGGTTAAGACTTCCAATAATCTGTTGAATAGAAGTGGCAAAAATAGAAATCCTTGTTTTCTATTGGGTCCTTGAGAAAAAGTTTTCAGTTTTTTTGTCTATTAATTATTATGTTAGTTGTGAGGTAAGTTTTTTTATACTTATTTTGTTAAATATTATTTATCATTAATGGATGTTGAGTTTTGAAAAATATTTTTCTGTATCTATTGAGGTATTTATGTGTTTTTTCCTTTTAATCTGTTAATGTGAAATATCACGTTGACTGATTTATATATGCTGAACCATCCTTACAACCTAGGGATAAATTTCTCTTGATCATGGCATATAAATCTTTTTTTTTTTTTTTTTTTTTTTTTTTCTGTGTGGAATGGTGGTTCGAAGTTCTTTTTTTTTTTTTTTTTTTTTTTTTTTTTATTATACTTTAAGTTCTAGGGTACATGTGCATAACGTGCAGGTTTGTTACATATGTATACTTATGATCATGGCATATAAATCTTTTAATGTGCTGTTGAATTTGGTTTGCCAGTACTTTACTGAGGATATTTGCATCATTGTTCATTAGGGATTTGGGTAGTAGTTTTCTTTTCTTACAGTATTTTTGTCTAGCTTTGGAATCAGAGTGTTGCTGGCTTCATAAAATAAGTTCGGAAGGTTTTCCTCTACATATGTTTTCTTGGAAGAGTTAAAGAAGGATTGGTATTAAATCTTTTATCTGGTCCTGGGCCTTTTTGTTGAAAATTTTGGATTATTGATCCAAGCTCTTTATTAATTATCTGTTCAGTATTTTTATTTCTTCTTGATTCAATCTTTGAAGGTTACATTTCTAGGTATTTATCAATTTATTCTAGCTTATTACATTTTTGGCATATAATTATTTATAATAGTCTCATAATTCAAAGGGACTGCACAACAGAGAACAATTAACAATATGGCAATGCTAAATCTTTTCCTATCAATAGTTACTTTAAATGAAAATAAATTAAACTCTTGAATAAAAAGATATAGAGTAGTTGAGTGGAAAAAAAATACTAAAATTCAGCTACATGCTGTCTAAAAGAGACTCACTTTTGATTTAAGGACACAGGCTGAAAGTGAAGATATTGAAAAAATGATATTCTATGTAAATGGTAACCAAAAAGAAACCCCGACACAAAACAACAAAAAAGCAGAAATGTCTCTACTTATACCAAACAAAATTGATTTTAAGCCCTGACTATGGTTTCTAGAGAAAATGAAAGCCCTTTAAAAATTAATAAAATATTTACTTCAACAAAAAGATAGTTATATATGCACCCAACATCATAGCACCTAAATATGTAAAGTAAGTATTGACTGATATGAAGACAGAAGTTGACAGCAATGCAATAATAGTAGGAATCTTCCATATCCCATTTTCAATAATTGATAGAACATACAGATAGAAAGTCAACAAAGAAATGGCAGACTTGAACAGCATTATAGACTAAATTGGCATAGCACATATATATGGAACTTTCCTCCCATTAACAAAAGGATATACATTCTTTTCAAACTCAAATGGAACATTATCCAGAATAGATTACATTTAGTCTACATAAGGAATCTTAACAAATTGAAGAAGATTAAAATCAAGCCAAGTGTCTCTTCCAAGAATGATGAAATGAACCTAGAAATCAATGACAGCCAAAAAAAAAAAAAAAAAAAAAAGGAAAATTGACAAGCACATGGAAACTAATCAATATACTCTTAAATAACAATTAGGGGGAAAAAGAAATCAAAAAGGAATTTTGAAAATCTTCAGAGAAATGAAAGTAAAACAAAACACAATATACTAAAAGTTAAGGGAAACATTGCAAAAGCAATATTAAGTAGTATGAGGGAAGTTTATAGAAATAAATGCCTGCATTGACAAAAGAAAAACAAGCTAAATAAACAATCTTAATACATACCTTAAGAAATGAGGAAAAGAAGGGCAAACTAAGCCCAAGGTTAACAAAAGGAAGGAAATTATAAGAGCATAAATAAATACAGAATAGAAAAACAATATTAAAAAATCAACAAAGCTAAGGGTTGGTTTTTAAATAAGATAAACAAAATTGTCAATCTCTTATCTAGACCAGGAAGAAAAGAGAAAAAACTCAAATAATAGAATCATAAACAAAAGAGGAGATAGTACAAGAGATGCTTTAGAAATAAAAGAATAATTATTTTCTAAGCAGTATGATTTTCCAGAAAATGAACAGGCTAACAGGCCTAATACTATACCTGCTGGAGAGGGAGGGAAACATGTAACTCATACACACAGTGAAGCATAACTGACACAGTAATGGAAGTGTAAAGTAACAGAGTGTGCTCTAAAGGGAGTGCTTAGTATTTCCTGGAGAAGGCTAACATTAGGAAAACTCTCTTGAGAGAAATAAGTCTTGAAGTATTTATGTTTCTAGGAAGATTACCCACCACACCATCAATCATACCTCAGAGAAATAGGCTGTCCAGAGAGAGCATTAAAAGTAAAAGCAGAGACATGGAATGTTGAAATGATTTGTCACAGGAACTGTTTTATTTGCTACTGTTGGGGAAGAGGCGAGTGAACATGCAAGCAAGAAATGAGGTTAGACAGTAAGTAGGGGGCAACCATGGAGGGCATTGCATTGCCTGGTTAAGAAGTACATATTACAACTTCTAAATATGTATTAGTCATGGTTCACTAGAGGGACAGAACTAATAGTGTGTGTATATATATACTGTTTCATGTATATATGTGTATATATATATGAAAAGGAGTTTATTCAGAAGAATTGACTCACACGATCACAAAGTTTCACGATAGGTCATCTGCAAGTTGAGGATCAAGGAAACCCAGTAGTGGATCAGTCTGAGTCCCAAAACCTCAAAAGTAGGGCACCCAACAGTTCAGCCTTTGGTCTGTGACCAAAACCCCCCAAACCCCAGGCAAACCACTGGGGCAGTTCCAAGAATCCAAAAGCTGAAGAACTTGGAGTCTAATATTTGAGGACAGGAAGCATTCAGCACGGGAGAAAGATGAAGGCTGGAAGACTCAGCAAGTCTGGTCTTCTATCTTCTCCTGCCTGCTTTATTCTAGCTGTTCAGGCAGCTGATTCAGTGGTGCCCACCCAGATTGAGGGTGTGTCTGCTTCTGCCAGTCCACTGAGGCAAATGGTAATCTCCTTTGGTAACACCCTCACAGACACCCCCAGGAACAATACTTTGCATCCTTCAACCCAGTCAAGTTGACAATCAATATTATTAACCATTACAAAATATGATAATGGATTTTTATAGAATGGTCAAATTTATTCTATGGAATTTAAGGCATATCTTGGGACTTTCATGGGAGAAGGATAGGGTAGCACACGAAACTGAGGTAAACACAAATACATTTGATTTCAAAGTTAAGGAAGGATATTATTTGAAGGGGCACAGATTTGCACATAGAGAGACACCTGCTAAACTGCTGTCAAGCACGGCCTTACCTTCTTCAGGCTACATAAGCTGGGAAGCTTGAAAATAAAAGATCAATAACTCCCTAGTTACAGATCATAATTTTTATCAGTCACATTGTAATTATCCAATTCATTCAATATTATGATACTTTAAATGTCTTGGTTTTCTTTTTCGTCTTCATGGCTCACAATCAATAAGTTGCAAGGTTTTGCCTTTGGGACCAGAAATAAGTGCATTCCCGCTTTTCCATTGTGTCAGTGCCATATTTTAGGCCCAATCTTTTCTTGCCTGAAATTTCTGAATAGATTTCTGGTAGGTTTTTTCTGTCTCTAGTTTTGTATTACTCTAGAATATCATATACGTGATGGTCAAAATGATCTGTCTAAAATATGGATGGAATTATGTCACTCAGTTACTCTAATGTTTGATTGGTCCTTTAATGTCTATAATATCAGTTTTATTGCACTATCTCCATGAAGTAGAGATGCTGTAGAAACAGTAAGACACTTTGACTTCAAAAGACAAGGGTTTAAATCTTAGTTTTATCAACTACTCGCTGCAATTCCTACCTGTGGTCCAGGCAGACCTAGGCCATGCCTGCTATATTCCCAAACCCAGAAACAAATGGAGCACAGAGTTATGTAATCCTCAAGTGATGAGAAATTCATAAGTGACCTTTAGCACTGATGTGACACCTTCCCTAGCCTATGTTATAAAACCAGGATCTGTGACCCCAGGCCCTCTGACCATATAGACTCACTCTCTGCATGCATTATATTGATCAATGAAGTTCAAATGCTTCACTACAAAGAAGAGGGAGTCTTCTCTCTGTTATGTATAATATTTGCACCATTCATTTGCTGGTTCTACAGGAAACAGCATGAGAGTCACCTTGAAATGAGGCTTAGAACTCACTTTGGCCGGTCTTGAGCCCACTTCATACTGTGTGGTCTGGCCTAGTTCACATGATCAAGCTATTTAAACCTCTCAAATGCCCAGTTTTCTCCTAATTAAAATTTGAGTTGTTAATGCTTACTGAGTAGAATCATTAAATTATACCATCTTGACACCTTTTCTGGACATGGTAATTTTAAAAAGGTGCAATCTTTACCCTGCAGTTGAGCTGTAATTCACTTCATTCACCTTAGTTCCCTCCATTTTAAGTGTTTTATCAGCTGAAGCCACATTTGCTCAGCAGTCCTGATCAGGTCCTGTGTTCCTCTCCCTCCAGGCCTTTGCTCAAACTCTCTGTACACATTCTTAATCTCCAGTCTGGCACTAGTGCCATGGTCACCTGGCACAGCCCTACTTATCTTTCAAACACAGGCTCAAGTCCCAGTTTCCTAGATTTCATCTTCTTGCTGATTTGCCTTGCACATTGATTTTAGTTCTCATCTTACCACGGTCACGTGGCAGTTGTCCCCCTCTGATATATAAGAACATTCCAAGGCCAGCAATATTGACTGCAATATTATGTGGTTTTCCAATAAACAAAATACCCCCAAATCCATGTAAATAAATGCACACAAATGTGGTCATTTAACCTTTATTTCTAAAAAAGGGAAATGATGGAAGTAAATATGGTATTTACTTGCCATGGGATATTGTGCAGCTATTAAATCTAATAAATTAGATCTATTTCTGTTTTACACACCCACATATCAATAATATCAATTATATGTGCACCTATATATATGGTTTGTTTTTTATTCATGTATGAGAATGAGACAATTTTGTTAAATGTTAGTGATTTCCAAGGGAAGTCATTAGCATATTGCATAGCTTTCTGCTATCCTGTTGGTTTCTGTATTCCTTTTACTTGCCTCTGGTTTTCTCTTTCTTTGCTGGTACCTATTTCGTGAAAAGACATTTTTATAAAACCCAAGTCTTTGAGGTCTGTTCTATCTCTTTATTTTCCCTCAATTTAAGAAATAATTTAAATCCAAAAACAAGCTGCAAGAATAGTGTGATATACCCTCATACACCACTTATTTAGATGCATCTATTGTAACATTTTGCCACAACAAATATGTACTATTAACTTAAAACAGCACATTGGACAATCATACACAATATGATCCCATTTTGGTAAAAATATTCTGTCAAAACCAAAACTCTACATAAGGCGTATATTTCTGTGTAAGCTTGTATGACTAAGGAAACATTATGGGAGGCTATTTAAGAGCCTGTTTAATTGGTTACCTCTGTGGGCAGGGAATGGATGAGCAGGGAGAGATGTTTAACTTTTGCTTCTACAAAAGAATGTTTTAGTTGTTACAATCAATGCATATTCATTTTTGTTGTAAAGAAAATAGAAAACAAGCAGGAATGGTCTTTTTCGGTTGGTCTAAACATTACTAGCCCTCTGGATGAACGAACTTTTTCTCATACAGACAAGACGGAGACTGTAGGCTAGGCATGATGTACTGATTGTCAGGGAGGCCTCAGCCCTAGAAATTGGTCTCAGATTTTCCCTTTGCCCTCCAGGTAGTCCTAATGTGTACATCGACACAGTTACTTTCCTGCTGTCAGGTGAGGCTGTTTCTATGAATAAGCCATGAAATTTCTGCCTTTTTACGTGGTGGGATTATAATAACGTGTTTATTTTCTCTGTGTTTTAGAGAAAAGAGTGCAAATAAAATGCCAGTTTCTTAGATGTAAATAACACAATGGCTTTGCCGATGGTGTGAAGATAAATAGCTAAGTTAATGAACATTTTAATTGATAGAGTAGTGTGTTGACCTGACTCACACTGTCGCTAAAGGAGGATTATCATGGAATGCAGCAAAGGACACCAAAATGAGAGTTAGGATTGTGTTCTGGTTTCAATTTGTGTGATACTGACTAATAAAATCCTCTAGCGGCTATTTCCTTCACTACAAAATGAGCTCAATAGAACCATTTTGAAGGCATCTGGGAGATTGAATAAGATTACACAAATCAGTGCTCCACTGAGTCATAACTGGAACCTAAGGAAAATAGAAAAATCAGTAATACTGACCTTATTTTTATTTAAAATTATAATATTTTGTTTACCCTATATCTTTTCATTAATTTTGATTTGATTTATTGTTTATTTTTTGAGATGGAGTTTTGCTCTTGTTGCTCAGGCTGGAGTGCAATGGCACAATCTCGGCTCACTGCAACCTCCGCCTCCCAGGTTCAAGCGACTCTCCTGCCTCAGCCTCCAGAGTAGCTGTGATTACAGGCACCCGCTGCCATGCCCGGCTGACTTTTATATTTTTAGTAGAGATGTGATTTGACGATGTTGGCCAGGCTGGTCTCAAACTCCTGACCTCATGATCCACCCACCTCAGCCTCCCAAAGTGCTGGGATTTACAAGTGTGAGACACCACACCTGGCCTTGTTTTGATTTTTTTTTTTTTTTTAATTGCACTAAACTATGATTTGTCATGATTACTGAGTTTTTTGGCACCCCCTTAAATTTTGAGCTTAAAGCAAATGTCTCATTTGCTTTTCCCTAGTCTTGGCCCCCAGATAAATACAATTATTTGCCATGAATCTTGGCTCAGTAAATGTTAGTTTACTTCCCCCTCCACACACGAACTGCATAGGTGCCTACACATTCATTCATGACTGTCATCAGAATTCATAAAGTAGGTCAGGCATGTATATAAAAGAGTGACCCAGAAGAAATTGGGTTAATTTAGTTTAATTCAAAACTAAGTACATCTGTTTCACCCCTAACACAGTTAGAAAACCCCTAGGAAAGATTAAGTAGGTTGAAGGTATCTGCTCTCTACCTGTGTTTTTTCCATAGAGACTGAGAATGATAACATTGAATTCATGAACAGAGAGAAGAAGAATGGTTGCCAGAGACTGGGAAGGGTGATTGGGGGCTGGGTGAAGGCGGAGATGGTTAATGGGTACAAAAATATAGTGAGAAAGAATGAATTACACCTACTATTTGATAGCACAATAGGCTGACTATAGTCAATAATAACTAACTGCACGTTTTTAAATAACTTAAAGAGTGCAATTCCATGGTATGGAATTCAACAGATAAATATTTGAGGGGATAGGTACCCTGTTCTCTGTGATGTACTTATTTTACATTGCATGCCCATATTAAAATATATGTAGGATATATTAATATCCCATATTAATATATCCCATTATGGGATATATTAAAGTATCCCATAAATATATATACCTACTATGTACCACAACTTTTTAATTAAGAAAAACAACAAACAAACAAAATGATCGAGAATGATACCCCAGCTACCTTACAGCTTTTTAACTCTAGAATCTCTAGGTCTAAGTTACACTTATTAAGTAAATTTCCAAATCCCTAGGTATTAATTATTTGAACCTGGTTTTAAGAAAAAGACTATCAGAAGGCTTTGACCAATAAGCTTTCTGGGAATTTCCCATACTCTGTGTATTCTAGAACATTTATTTTACTTCAGCCACATCCTCTCAGGTCACATGAAGCCTGATAGCATTATTAGTGGAGACATGAGTGTTTGGAGAATAAATGTTAAAAAGAGTAAAATAGTTTCCCTTTGGTGTCACCTATAATCTTTTTAGAGTTTTAAATACTCGGAAAAACAACATGGCAGTCATTGAATGTTGAAGCTGAAAATCAAGAAAGAGAAATAAAACATGAACAGAAGAGAATTGCAAAGCAGCATGTGTGCATGAAAAACTTTATTATAGCGGGGAGCAACCCACCATTTTAGGGGTCCTGGGTAGGTAGAGATGGTGTCATGAAGGGCTCCTAAGAAGGGATAGTATCTGATCTGAGCTTTTACTAAAGTAATAACAAGAATGTAACATGAGAAAGTGTTATATCTGGCAATCCTCGTAAAACTTTGTGGCAGGTGATGTTGCCATTTACAGTTATCTCCTTCTCCCCTTCCCTGCAAGAGTGCTGTACATTCCTGCCCATTGTCATGCATTTTGTCTGTCTCCTCTGGAAGCAGAATGCATCCCACTCCATCAACTTTCAGCTTAGCCGTGTTTCTTCATGGGCCAATGGAATAGGAACAGATGTGTCTATGCCCATCCAAACAAAATCTTTAAGAGCATGATTTAACTAGTTTCTTGTTGTTCCTCTCTGCAAGGAGAATAAATGTGCCCAATATTGTATCCGTTCTTTCACTCTGGGAGCTGGAATGAGAAGGAACGTGGAGTAGGGCCCTGCAGAATCAGGCAAAGCCAGGCACAAGTGCAGCTGACTCGCAGATGGAAACATGACATGAGCAAGAAATAAGTTTTGTGGTTACAAACTACTAAGATATCCCTGGTGATTTTGTACCAAAATTGACTAATGCAAACCCTATGAAGTATAAGCTCCTATTATCTCTGTTTTCTGAGGACAAAACTGAGACATGGAGAGAATTAACAATTTGCCCAATCACAAATTTATGTAGTCCACACTTAAGAAGTAGCTTGTGTAAGGGCACAGGAGTATGGAAATTTATTTATTTAGTTACATATACACCATTATGTAAACAATTTGCTATTACTGGATTAAAAATTACAAAGAGAATAAGGAATGGTGGAAATAAGGATAGAAAACTAGACAGAGTTGTTCTAGTTCATGAACGGCCTTTTAAAGGATGTTACTATGATTGTCTTATAAATCATAAACAGGCTGCCATAACGAAACTCTGCAGGCTGAGTAACTTAAACAACAGAAGTTAGTTTTCTCATAGTTCTGTAGGCGACAGCTCCAAGATCAAGGATGACAGAAAATGTGTTTTTTGGTGAGGCCTCTCTTTCCAACTTGTCTATGGACATTTTCTTTGTGTTTTTGCATAACCTTTTCTTCTATGCATGCCTAGAACGAGAGAGAGAAAGTGAGAGAGAATGCAAGCAAGTCCTTTGGTATCTCTTCATCTTTTTATAGGGATATCAGTCCTATTGGATTAGGGTCCCACCCTTATGACTTAACTTTAATTACCTCCTTCACGGCCCTGTTTCCAAATACAGTCACATTAGGGCATTAGGATTTCAACATAGAGACTGGCGGTGGGGTGGGTGTGCAATTCAGTCTGTTACAGTATACAAATCTGGAGGAAATGCATTGTTGATATATGTTAGAACTTTGAGTGCTCTTTACTGATCTACATTAAATAAAGTGCCGTATAAATTTAGTCTGATAATAAAAAAACACAGATATATATATAGTCTATTATATATGTATACTTGTTTATATATTCAATTATTCATATACTCATTATATATTAAATTATTAGATATTCATTATATATAATATTCAATTGAATATATTATAGATTCAGTTATTTTTCTACATAGAAGAGATTCTGGCCAAGGTCACATGGGGAAAAATAAATTTATTTACATTTGATATTTCTGCAATGCTGGCTGCTTTCAGTATCCAGATGCCTTTCCTTGACTTCTCAGTTACCTTCTTTGTTTCTCAGATGACTTACGTTCAAAATTCCTGAATTTCCACAACACCTACTTTATGCCATCAGTTTCTAATGTCACAATTTCACCCAGATTCCTGCCCTTGATAATACTGCATCCTGGGAGAATAAATGAGCCATTATATACACTCGAGGAGTTAACCCAGTAATTTACTGAAGCATGGGAAAAAAAGAAGAAAACTAAAAAAAAAGAAAAGAAAAACAACTAATATAAGCTCCCGTAATGACCTAATGATATAACCTTTTTCTTTTATTCAAGTATCACGTTTCACTTTCAGAACACGTCAATTTGGAGACAGTTTTTTTTTCAACTTTTTAAGTGAAATAAAATAACAACTCTGTTCTTAAATACAAGTGACTATGAAGGCATATGTGCACATTGTCAGCTGTATGGCCTTTTACTCAGGTACCTTTCACACATGTAGGATTTCGTTCCAAGGGTGTCCACATATTTGGCCAATTATACAATTTTATCTGTAGGCAAACTTACAATTATGGAATTGCAGTGGCTACTATAATTACAATTCAGCAGCCATTAAAGAAACTGATGTGAAAATGGGGGCTTTCTAAAAATTGTGGGTATATTTCTTCACACCATTCAATAAAGAAACAATAACATACAAATTCTCTTTATTGATTTAAATATCTGAATGTCATTTATACTGGTTTTAGTATAATTTTCACTGAATGTGACATATGTTTTCTGAATACTAAGAAATGTTTCTGGTGACTGAAGGTAAAAAGAGTTAAATTTCAGAAATCTTAAAATCTACTTGCGAAAATAAGGCAATGACACTATTTAAGACTAGGTCTACTTTTAGACTAGATTCCACTGGAATGTTGGTTTACCTTGGTTCTGACATTTCTCTCCTTTATTTTAAACACTGTCAGTCAGCTGGCTTCTTATTTGTGGACTAGGAACATCACAAATGTCTCTTAAAATATCCTTTATTTAACATTCCATTCCCTGTGAGATGCCATTTCATCTCTCCCCTTTACATACAAGCTCCTTCATCAAACCCTGGCCTCCACACCTTGAATGTTGATCCAGTGTTTGCTCATCTGCATTTGGCTGTACCTCCTCCAGAACACCTTCATTCAGTGCCATCAGGGGTTTCGTAATTGCCGAATCCATAGGGCACTTTTTAGTCCTTTTGTAGGCTCCACCCTGATGAACTTGACTGTGTTCGCAACTCTTTTTGATTCATTATTCTTCCATGTTTCGCATATCTCTTCTGATTCTCCTCCTGTCTCTGACATTGGTTATGGCTCCTTTGGCGGGTCTTCTTTTTTCCTCTGATACTTTATGTTGAAGTCTGTCTTGGCACTTGTCTTACCCTTCAGCCTCCTCATAGAGCCTCCACTATAACTTGAAATTCAGCCAAATGCAGATTATTCTCAAATCTGTTTTCTCAGCCCAAACTCCTTAAGCACCAGACCTCAACATCCAGCTGCCTTAGAGATCGCTCCATTTGAGAGCTTCATAGCACATAAGATGTGCACAGGTAGAAGGAATGTCTGCTCTTCTTTCTGCATTCCTGTCTCTGGTGGCTGCCACCAAGAACCAGACAGGTACCTCACTGGAGGTTTTGGAGTCATGCTGGCACCCTTCTTCTCTCATATGCTCTTCTATAATCAATCCAGTCTGTTACGTAGCCTTGAAGTTATTATCCATTCACAACTCATGCATAGATAGGACTTTTAGCTCTTGCTCTTTCCTGTATTATAATAACCTGTTAACTGGTTAATTGCTTCCTCTCTCTCTCTCTCATCTCTCATCTCTCCTCAAATCTCTCCCTCTTTCTTACACAGGCACATACACACATGCACACGTTTTTCTCTCCTTCCAATCCATTTGGCATAGGTTGCCATATTCATAATAGAAATCAGATAACCTTCCTGGTAAACTCCACTCATATCTCTCATTTTTAAAACCTAAGTTCTTAAACATGACATTCAGAATCCCCATTATATGTCATAATCCTTATTTCCAGCCTTTTTTCTTTTATTAGTCACCATCTAATTTCTTGCAGTTTCTAATCACATAGATGTTTCTCATTCAACGCCTGTAGTAATTCTGTTTTTTCCTTCTCCGAGAAATTTTCTACCCCTATACCAACTTCCTTGACTAACACTTAGCTTTTAAGATACCTTGTATAGCTCATATACCACCTTTTTTTGTATAACATTTTATGATCTCTTACCACCCTAAGTAGAATTGACCTTGTTTCTCTACCACAACCTATGTCTCTCTCAGTGCACCTCTAATACTGGTTGAACAAATACCTTAATCTTCTCCTAAACAATATATCCTCTCTATACCTCAATATGGTTTGAGGATATTCTAAGATATAATAGAGTATGTGTAGTAAAATGTTTTGAGTCAATGACCAAATGAATGAAATGTACACAAACCTAAAGAGATAGGCAGGATTGAATACAGATCACTTGAGAGGGATGAGAAAATGTCTCATGTTTCTGGCATCAAGAAAGACTTCATGAAAAAAAAATGCAATTGTTTCAGTTCTATAGAAGATTTAGAAACCTGGAATGAGGGTGACATGAGACCCAGATTGTAATCTGGTATGTTCTCTTTTATTGCTAATATCTCTGCATAAATATATTATGAAGTAAAATGATTTCTGGCTGATTGAAATTTCTGGTCATTTGAAGTTTTTCTCTATTTGTACAATAACACCTTTTCTGATCATCAGGCATAAAACTTCCTTAACCTATTGCCTTAGATAATTTATTTTATCATAGACATTTCTTCTCTAGTCTTTGCCACTATAAATACTTTACTAGTGACTTTACTAAAGTCTAATTGTGAAAATAAGGCAATGACACTATTTAAGGCTACGTCTGCTTTTAGACTGGATTCCTCTGTATGTTGATTGACCTGGGTTATGACATTTCTCTCCTTTATTTTACTAGTATCTAAAACCCGAATTCCCTTTTACTGTGATTCTTTATCTCTAGAAATTTTTGTTTCAGAAAGGTAAAGTAGCAATGTCCTTTTTTCTTTTCTATATTTTCTTTCTCTACTGCATTCTTGAGACTATTATGGAACATGCCTCTGGATAAGCAAAATATTGTCTAAATTTCAAAGTTGTTGCTCCCTTGGGAATTTAATTGGTGGCTTGATTATGAGAATCCCAGTGACTTTTAATAACTTTTTTTTTCTTATACAAGCTGTAGAAACAATACCTCTTGTGCATAAGTCATAACAATTTACAAAACATTTTAGTTTGCATCATTAAGACTCACGGCAAACTGGCAGCAGTATCAACATTTTCTTTATAGAGATGAAAAGGCAAATTCAGATTAAGTTTTTGCTTTAAAGGTACAAAAGTAGTAAGTGATAATATTGGAACTTGAATTCTTTTTCACTTAGAAATTTCTTCAAAATGAATGAGTTCATGTCCTTTGTAGGACATGGATGAAGGTGGAAAACATCATTCTCAGCAAACTAACAAAGGAAGAGAAAACTGAACACCACATGTTCTCACTCATAAGTGGGGTTTGAACAATGAGAACACATGGATACAGGGAGGGGAACATCACACACTGGGCTCTGTCGGGGTGGGGGGGGGGGGGCAAGGGAAAGGAAAGCATTAGGACAGATGCCTAATGTATGTGGGACTTAAAACCTTGATGACAGGTTGATAGGTGCAGTAAACCACCATGACACATGTATCCCTATGCAACAAACCTGCACGTTTTGCATATATATCCCAGAACTTTAAGTCAAATTAAAAAGAAAGAAAAAAGAAAAGAAAATCAGTCTCCCTCTCTCAAAACAGAGCATGCCATTGAGGGACAGCACTGATTATCTGTAAGTTCATCCTCCTGTTAGGTGAAATGTATCTCAGACAAAACTCTCATTTCCAAATTCAAAGCATTGAGTTTTATTTAGAATCACAAACACAGAGAAAAATAAACAGCTCTCTCTTTTTAGTTTTCCTTTGAGATGACATGAAGCCCAAAACCCAGTTGTTAGAATAAGAGGTGTTAATAGAATCTGGAGGAGAGGCACACAGTTTGATATTCCGAGCCAAAGACAGGCTTGCTGGGCTGTTTCCTCTATCAGATCTTCATTATCCACCACACTGTGTCATTACTCACATGTTTTAGCATCAACAAGCTGCTCTGACATCCTCTCTAGCCCCCTTTCTCTCTAGAAATAAATGCTATTGATCAGCAGTTGCCATATCTAAAGCTGGCAGGAATGCATGAGCTTATTTTCTTTATTAAAGTTGACTGTAATCTGGAAAGAAGAGTTGATTCCCCTTGCATTTATGGTCATTTATATTTTTTCCTTGTAATCCTCCATTTGAAACATTTCATTACACACTGTCTAATGGGGTTTGGGAATATTTTTGTTCAGTAAACGATTTTTGTCATGCTGCTTTTACTCAGTCATTAAAAACTCAGTAGAAAGTCCACAGAGAAAGATGCAAAGTGCAGCTGTGGATATCTACAAGCTTAATATGTGGTCAATTATATTTGCTCTAATTTATAAGGTGATTTGAGACTGGCTTTTAGATTCAAAGAGTTTAACTGTAACATTCACCCTTTAGTGTCCTTGTGTTCTATCCATTATTTTCCTTTCATATCTCTCAAATTTCAAGGCTTTATTTTTTCCTGTAGCTGTTTAATTCAATCGTTCTCTTGAATTTCAGCAAAAGCTTTATAATGAATTTCTCTGCTGCCAACCGCTCTTTCCCTTCTCCTTCTTTCGTCCCTTTTTTTACCTTGCTTTTGTAGCCCAAGTGATCTGTTCAGTATACACATATGATGTGTCACCCCACTATGCACTTAAAATTTTTAATGATTCCTCATTACATTGAAGCTGGAAGCCAAATTCACTCTAACCCCAGGGTGCCGTGTCTGATTCCTCAGTTTTAAGCTGGAATTCCTCTGATTTAAGCTGGAAGCCAAATTTACTTCTAGCCCTAAGATGCCTTGTCTGATTCCTTAGATCTGTATTCAGCCAATACTTCCCTCCTGCCCATCACACATATTATTCTTCAACTTCAATAAACTCCTCACCATTTCCTTCAATATCTGTATGGCTGTGTCCATGACACCATATCCCTTCTTCATCTAACTAACTTGTATTCGTCTTTGAGACTCACTCTTTTTTTTTTTTTTTTTTTCCTTTTCCTGGGATTACCTTCCTGCTCGAAGTGTGTCTACCACGTAGACCACTTGCACCAGTGACTTTCTGTTAGGGCTTTTAACACATTCAACTGTAATTACCTGATTACTTGAGCTTCTAACTACTACTCCTGAGCTATTTGAAGACAGCATCTGCGTCTTTATAATTCCTTTGTCTGTAATTTCTAGCTCTGTGCCTGGCAAAGAGTAGGTATTTAATAAAATGTTGTTGAATGATTGAGTTAAGGAATGAATATATAAACATATGAAATAAAATAAAGTGAAACACTGTATAACTGATAATATTTGCTTGTCAAATGATTTTCAGCTCCAGAAAGCAAGAATTATGATGTCTGAAAAACCAAATTTGGAGGACAAAATATATAGACCTGTGACTCTGAAAACGTTAGATCTGCAAAGGACTGTAGAAATTTCCTAAAGTGTTCAAATGAATTTAGTTCAACTTTTCACTTGATAGATGGAGAAACTGTCCTGAAGATGTTGAGGGGCTTCCTGGAGTTGCAGAACTAAGCCCCTCAGAGCTAGATCACAGGACTTTTAAAGACTGCTTATGTATGTCTGTGAAGAGTTAGTCACTTCATTTTTACCAGAATTGCAATGGTTATATAGTATGTGCTATCTTCATAAAAATATATATTACTCAGCAACCCATATGGTTAGAAGCAGGAGTTCTAAAAGAAGACTGTTCAAACCGCAGGGTTCTCCAAGTTCCCAAGTTTTACTGGAGACAATTTCAACATTTTTCTAAAATATACTATTGACTCATCATAAGTCAAGAATGCATTAACACCCCCACAAAATGTAACCAAGAAACTGTTTCACCTGAAACTGTATAGTCTAATTAAAAATGAGTAAAATCTGAATATCTCAATTTCTTCCTGGTACTTAATTTTTTCCTTTTATTCTGAATATATTCCAGTTATCTACTTAGGCCTTTCCATGAAGTATCAGAACATAGTTAACTTTCTCAATTCTAGAAGACGTAGGTACATGATTCCTAGTTTTAGCAGGAATTCTTTAGACTTGCTAATAGTAATATCAGAAGCCCTATTCAACTTTTCAATATGTCTAACACTAAGATGGATATTATGCATTACCTCTCAATGAAATTACACAAATTTATTGGAATGTTAAGTTGGCTGAAATGGTTACAAATGAGAAGAGCATGCTGATTGCTGTTATATATTTCTTTGCCCAATAAAAAACAGAAAAAGAGTCAACCATTATAGAATAAATGCAGTTTATTTGGTAGACATTTGGTTTCTAAAAGTCGTGCCCAAATGTCTGCACAAAACTAAAAGAGAGTCGCTTGGTTATAACAAGGTTGATGCCCCTTGGTAGAGTAGAAATTCCTATTTTTCCAGGTCTGAGATTCTGAAAAATAGACTATGGGAGGTCATAGTAGAGGTCATTATTTTACTATAACTCATTCCTAAAGTAGTGAAGAGTGTTAGGAACTGAGCAGCATCCTGAATTGAGCCTCTTAAGAATCATTGAGGTCCAATAACTTGTGTCAACATCATTATCACAGGATTTGAAGGACTTAGGTAAGGACTCATGAGTGAGAAAACTGATAGAAAATTCTGGGGTCCCTTCTAATATTTGCACTTTCAATATCAAGTATAACTACCTTGTTATGAGAACTGGAAATGACAGTTTCTAATTTATATAAGATCTCCAGGTTGATCAGTGGGAGACCCCAAGTATAAGGTTAGAAGGCAGCTGCTCTCCGTAATTCTGCGGTATACACAAGGGATCTATCAATGAACTATAATTTATAATTACCCCAAATTCATATGATGAGAAGAGATATCACCAAAGCATTTTTAATCAAGTCAGACTATTCAAAACCCACTGCTCAGGAAACTCTAAGATGTGGGACTTTGTCTACTATTCAATTTCTGAGGCATGGGGAATATGAATCTTCCAGAAATGCAGTTTCCTATTAAAGATGTTATATAGGAAAATAACAGTAGAATTGGAGTTATAATTGGTATCTAATTTTGTTCCATTTGCTGAATTTTCTGTATGACCTTGATAATCCCCTTAATCTTTCTGAATCTTATTCCTTATCTATAACATTAATGGAGGTGTTGTTAAATGTGTTCTTGGAAGCCTTATAGCTTCTTTAAAGTTGCCTTAGGACGAAGATGAGGTGAATTCTACTCTAATTGTGGCTGATTATGGTCTTTTAAGGGAAGCAGTTATAATATCTCATTTATATACTTTTCTGGCAAATTGTTCAGTTGCGTTTGCCTTTAAATGCTCTCAACTTAGTGGACAGTCTGAATTTCCAAATCTTATGGAAATAAGTGATTTCCCTAAACCTTAGAGATATTTTCTGCTAGGCTGAATTGTTAAGGATTTTTAAAAGTTCTAACTCCAGTTATTTTCCTTCCTTCAGTGATTGATTGGTGATGGTTGGAAATAAAATTAGAAGGTGTCCCCCAACTGTGAAATGACTCATAAGAAAGGTTCAAAGTGTTCTCTTTTGAAAAGTTCTTAGATTAAGAAAGTGCTTTATTCCCTTAAAATATCTTGGATGAAATGTCCAACCCACTTAGAATGATCTAATGTTAGAAATGGAAAGGACCTTAGTTTCACTTTCTACAAGTATCTTTTTATGGATGTGAAATTTGAGGTCCAGAAATATTTTCTTGACTGGGGAAGGGGAACAAGATGGGGAGAAAACCAATCATACAGCATGTTTCACTCTCTTTTAATAATCGTCTTTTATATTTGTATTTTAAAGTTTACAAAGCACTTACATAGCACTTAATTTCATATGCATTATCAGCCAGTGAGGAGGTTAGACTGTTGTAAATATCAAGTTTTATGTTGCAATGAAAATAACTAGCTAAATCAAGAAGAAAATAAAGACTTTCTGCTTCAGAACAGTGTTATTTCTACTCATTAATCTACCTTAAAATTTTAACTGTAATGATTAAAAAATAAATTAAATATTGATGCTGTGGTTATTTTCAGCTATTTCTCATTTAGCTTGCCTCTTTTTCTGATAACATTATTATCAACAGTGAGATGCAGAAATTTCTTTACTGGAGAGTTGTTTGATTCAACAATGCTAAAACAAAAATATAAGTATCTTTGCATGGTTCTTTTAATATTTGTTAGGTGAATGGTAGGTAACAAGGAAGGAGGGCTGGGACATCCCTAGAGATAGAAGTCAAGAGTCTTACATATGTTACAAGCTGCTGGACTTTTCAAGGCAAAGGAGTTTGGTCCCAGTCTAATCTAACCAAAACTGTTGTG
This sequence comes from Rhinopithecus roxellana, assembly GCF_007565055.1. NCBI lineage: Eukaryota > Metazoa > Chordata > Mammalia > Primates > Cercopithecidae > Rhinopithecus > Rhinopithecus roxellana. The sequence continues at coordinate 116,107,936 of NC_044565.1, read as the reverse complement.
AGTTTACCACAGCTGTTGTGCTCATAGTCACCTCTTCTTTCTGAGAGACACTGGAAACAAAGAACAAACACAGCTTGCTCCAACTTCTTTCTAATGCTTTGCCAGAAGCTGATCAGAAAATAGAGTTATTAATTAATAATTCATAACAAATATTAAATAAGTACATAGAATATGTAGAGTAAAACTAAGCTTTCATTAGGCATAGATTACAGAGCTCTACCCTGTGCTGTGACATGCCAATGTTGAATGCTTATCATGTATTCTAGAAAGGGAAGAAGGATGGCAAATTGTTTGGGAGGAGAGCTTCCAAGTTAGATTGGAAGTCACGTTCTGCCTGGCAAAATCACCCAGCATGAGATGATGACTAAGCGAAAAAAGAGGAAAGAAAGGAGCTACCACTCCAAGGAAGGACTGAAATGGCTTTGCTACCCAGCCTCTCCCATCCTCTGCTGATTCTACATTGACATCATGATGCAGGAGCATTAGATTTGAGAATCACACACTCATTTCAGAGAGGTATTTTTTTCAGTTCTAGAAAAACCAAAGTGATGGCTTCTATGTGCCCAGGGAATAGACCCAGGAGGATCACCTCACAGACCCCACAAAGAGTGGCCAGTAGGGAATAATATTACTCCAAATCTCATGCTGTCATGAGTAGGGAGATGGTATCCAAACTACTACAAGTTACAAAATATTTTCTTTACTTTCTTATGCAACTTGAAGAATGACTATATAAGAAAGTTAAGGAAAATATGACTTTAATTTACAAGTGAAAAACACAAGACTCTAAGGTGTTAAATGATTTGCCCAGGGCCAGGTATTTCGAGTCTTAATTTATGAGTTTTTCCATTTCTAACAGTTTCCTCCCATTTGGGATGAAACTTGTGCACCATATTCGTTATTTGTTACTGAACCATTATGTATTGTTCACTGAGTCAGGCATAAACAAGCTTTCTTCACTCAGTGGTAAGGAGTGTATTATTTTCATTTTCTCCCAACAGTCAATACAAGAGAAAATCCAGAACATTTTATGATAAAACTCCTTTTTTACCTTCTTATTTTTTCGTAATTCTCTCTTAGATATGTAGTTCTTAGTGGATTGATTTGCCCATTTCTGGACCCCGGAGGACACATAAGAATCAGAGACATATACTGGGGCAGTGGCCTTGCAAAGCCCAAAGCTGAGTCTTATGCTTCAAGGACAGAGTAAATACATACAACTTAGCTAAAAGTAGAATTTTCTTCACACTTCTGTGGACTAAGAGAAAAAAGTATTGGGAATATTGGAAGCAAAATCCATATATTTCTTTCCATATTCCAATCTCAGATGTGTTGGAGAAAGGTTAATTACATTTTGTCTGTTATTCATTCTGATTATAGGTGTAAAAAAATTAAAAAAAAATTAATTACCATTACTTCTTATATTTTTTGTAACTCTCACAGAATTCTAGTAAGACAGAGGACTTTGGTAGGTAGACTAATAGACTCCAACAGGACTCCACACCCTACTGGAACCTATGAATATGTTACCTTTTATGGCCAAAAGACTTTGCAGCTATGATTAAGTTAAGGATATTGAGACTGAGAGACCATCCTGGATAATCCTGGTGAGTCTAGTGAATTTACAGGGGTCTTTATGAGAGGGAGGCATATGGTTAGCATCAGAAAAAGACATGGTGAAACGAAGTTGGAATGATCCTCTTTGGAGATGAAAGAAGAGACCTGGAACCAAGGATTGTAGGTGACCTCTAGAAGCTTGAAAAGACAAGGAAGAGAACTGTCTCCTAGAGACTATAGAAACAAGGCATCCCTGATGATGCTTTGCTATTAGTCATGTGACTTCTGGAACTCTAAAAGACTATATTTATGTTGTTTTAAGCCACTAATTTGGTGGTAATTTGCTCCAGCAGAAACAAGAAAAAATATAGGTTCATCAGGGGAAGGGGTAGTATGTTTTAAAGAAAAGTAATTGAAGAAACACAGAACTAACGTAACTCAGTTTTACATTCCTATTAGGCTATAAGGCCGTGTTTTAATTTAATCCTTCATATTTTTGTGTGAAGGCATCCATGTACTCATTGAGTACCAAAAGCAGTTCCTAGCACTGCTCAGTGGGTTTCTTATTGGAAGTCCAACGATGTCCTCTGAGATACACAATTGATCTTGAAAGGCTCTTGAATTATCATTTGAAATGGACACATGTTGGGAGAAAATACAAACTCTAAATTGGGAGGCCATTTTAACACAGGAAGAGGCTGGGGCAAGACTAAGTGGTAAAGAAGCAGAGACTGGTGGCTTAGGTCTGGATTTGGGCTTCATAAAACAGAGGACAGCAGCTTTAGGATTACTTTCTGGTCTTCCGGGCTAGGGAAACTGGAAGATCTAGACAGATACTCTGTCCAGGAGTAAAAGCACTGCATTTTTACCTTCCTTTCCTTGTGCTGTCTCTCAGGCATTTGTATGTGGAAGATGGAGTGTGGGATAGAAAATAACCTAAAACTGTGGCTCAGGAAAGCAATGGTTTGCCATTGGGTACACTTAGACGTGTGTACTTTTGGAGAACTCAGTTGTTCCTGGCTCCTGAACTACTCCTCACCCCCAACTCCCAAAATTCCAACTCCCCAGCCTCCAAGTAAAAAGCACTTGGCACATATAATTCAGAGATTGAGCTTTCTTAATCTTTTTGCCATTGTGAAAGACAGGTGTGAAAGCTGTTGGAAATTGGAGCTATTCTACCTGGTAGGAGTTCATTGTCCTAACCCTCCTGGAATATGTTGTGCACTTTTTTTTTTTTAATCTCAGAAAAACTCTCTTTATGGGAGGTGACAATTTTATATTTTTAAATTTATATCTTTTTTGAAACATTTTTTCTTGCTAAACATTTTTGAAAAACCAAAATAGCATTTGTGATCACTATAATATTACTAATAATATGATTACTAGTAACAGTAGCTGATATTAATGAAGTTCTAATAATGTGAAAGTTGCAGAATTGATATATAAGATATACATTATCATTAAAGCCAACAACAATTAATTAAGGTAGGAAGTACTATTATCTTCATTTCATTGACAAGGAATCTAAGGCTTGGAAAGGGAAAGGTCGCCTATATTATAGAGTCAGCCTGTGGCAGAAAAACTCAGAAGATAAACTTTGCGAATAGATCTTCTGACTTTATCCAATGAATCATTTAATTACTTGAAGGAGAAAACGTCATCTTCTTTAACTATGTAAGACCCATGAAAGAAGTGAAGCAGGTGGTCAATATTCAAATGATTGGAGATGGATATTTGTGTATCAGAGGCAGAATGAATCCTGCTTCAGGCATTAGTCTATCTTCTTCCCTCTAACATCAGCACACAACATCTAATACAGACCTCCTCACCCGACCCAAATCCAGCGTGACAGATTACACAAATGACTTTGGCAAATACTCAGAAGCAGGTAATTGATTGATTGATTGGTTGATTAATGAAGTTTCTGGTTGTAAGAATAAGTGCTTGATCAACAGAAAAGGGTAAAAGGCCATTGTGGAAATGAATCACTCAGGCATGATACCTATAGTAAGTGTGATTTTTTTTTTAACTTAGAATGAAGAGGGATACTAAAAATTTTTTCTAGAAATAGCATTCTTTGAACTGTCTCAAAAACACTGGCAGGATCTGCTATGGTATGAAAGTTGGTGTTCCTCCAAAATTTATATGATTTCAACATATGGATTTTGTAATTCTGCCCCCCGAGGTGATAGTATTAGGCAGAGAATTTGGGAGGTGGTTAGGTCTGGCGGGTGGAAGCTTCACAAATGTGATTAATGCTCTTTTACAAGAGGGCCCTAGAGAGTTCTTTTGCCCCTTGAGCCATGTGAGCATACTGCGGGAAGATGCTCTCCATGAGCCAGAAAGCATGCCCTCACCCAACACCACTTGCAATCACTGTTATACAGCCTCACTCACAGGTACATCTTGAAGGAAATATATAAGCTTAACTAGGTCCATTCATCTTTATGCCTTGCAGACTCATTTCCTTTTTAGAAAACAAGAAAACAAGATCTGGTCACAGGATTTTACCAGTGCAAAGGATTAATCCACACCACTGATGGTCAGGAAACCAGCCAGTGAGAGCAGGAAACAAGAACACCTCGAGACAGATTGGTGCAATTATTTACTTTCATGGAGAGCTACACTTGGTCCTCAGCAAATCCAGACAAAATTGAAACTGCTTTAGCAAATGGTAATAACCACAAATAAAGCCTCTGTTGTTCCTCACCACTTCATTTTCAAACCCTGTGTCTCAATCAGTACTTAGAGAAACAGACACGGACTCCACAGGCCTGAAGCTATTCTCCCAGGAGATGTTGAAAATGAAAAAGAAGTCAGCAGCCCTGGATGAAATCCATTTCATACTTGTTTCATAACAATTGCACCAGATAGGGTATTGAAACACAATGAGTCTTTGGGACCAATTTCAGAAGCAATTTTTGAAGTTTACTTTTTAAAGGAGAGGCTATGGTATTTTGGGGAAGCAACTGGAAAACTTTTTTCTCTAAAGGAACAGATATTAAATATTTTGAATTTGTGGGCCAAGAGGCCACATCGAGGATACTCTATGAGTGCTATATAACAAGAGAGATTACAGACAAATCTTGCCCTGCTGGCTTTTTTCCCTTGGGTGGTCCACAGACATCTGGATTGGTGAGCATGCTTTGGGTCCATCTGCTGGCAGACGTTCTTCAGAGAAGATGGAATGCCAGCATGGGTTGAAAGAGATTGTCCCTAGTTGCTTCTGTCCCAATGACAACCAGATCTAGGCATGCTGTTTCTCCTCCTGGGGAGTGTGGCCTTCTTAACTAGGCAAGTAGGGTGGAGCAAGGAGACTCACTGAGTCACCGACTTCTAGACAGAGATTTCATTGCTCCATGCCTGATGTTGCCAGCGAGAGAGACCTCAACATGTAGATGGCAACTAGGGCAGGTGAGGCTTAGCCACTGGCCAGGGTAGCAAAGCCTGGGGGAGAATGGGGAACGGGGTGAAAGCGAAACCCAGCTTTGTTTCCACAGCTCAAAATGCTAGTCCTCTGGAGCAATGCTGGTGGGTTGTACAAAAAGAGAGAGAAGCCTGGGTTTTGTCTACAGGTAACCTCTGTTTTAGATCCTGGCTGAACCCTGACATGATTTCCTTGAGGAGAAACACTGGAAGAAGGTAGAAACTGGAGAAAGATGTTTCTACAAAAAAGCTGTGAAGATAGCTCCAGCTACAGGTAAACGAGCATAGTCCAAAAGGCAGAATTGCAGGTGCAGACAAAGTGATTGGCACCATAAACATGAACAGGAAGGATGAGGGGAGTTTCCTAGGCAGAGACTTCGTCGTGACTGGGAAAACAGAAGCAGGCATAGCTCATTGTGTTACCCAGTTACTCGCTTCCCCTTTCTTGTGAAAGAATTACACATCCCTGTTCATTGCCTGGTGACTTTTGGGGCCTTTCCGTGGGAGTAGAGCTCCTACCCCATTATCAGGCTCGGCCATAGGATATATTTTGACTAATGAAATCTAAGCACACATGATATAATGCTAGGTTGGATCAGAATCTTTCTGAAACATTTCATGCTTCTGTCAGTAATTCCCTTTTTTCTTCTGCCAACACAATGTCTACACTCATTTATTTTGGACGTGGAGTAGAATCAGGCCCACACTGCCGTTTAGCCCACATTTCTTGAGGTGGAGAGTAAGACTCAGTTTTCATAAGCCGTTGAGATTCTGAGGTCATAGGTTACTGTAGCAAAGATGACTAACTCACAGGTAAAATTTGGAAATGCAGAAAAGAGGCTTGTATTGGTGAAGTCTGTTACTGGACAGTCAGGTCCCAGACACCAAGCTGAGGGTTAAGGCCAGGGCTCTGGTCTCCATGATGATAAAATAAACCAGGACATAATGTCTAAAGACCCTATTCCCAGGATACTTGACAGGATGCCAGGACAGGTATTTAGATTGAAGAAATATGTCTACCTTGAGCCACAAGGTTACAGCTGACCGTAGCAATCTTGACCCCAATCTCAGTCATTTAGTCATCTATCTGTGTATTAAGAATCACCTGCTCTATATTCTAAGATACACCAGGAGCTAAGGGTACAGAGATACCTCAATCTTTGGGGCCCTCAAGGATTAAGAAGGAAGATATACATATAAGCCAAATTTCCCAGAGTAGATTACATACTATGTTATAACTACAGTCAGGATATAAGAAGGGAGAGATTAATTACTCATGGGGAGGGTACATTATAAAGTGTTTACAGGAAATTCTGGGTCTTGAAGGATGATTAGGTGTGTCTAGCTTGAGGGACTAACATGTTCAACAGCAAAGAAGCTTAAGGATTAGATCAAGATCCCTAAATATTTCTGGCCCAGTCAGACTTGGTCCAAGAGAAATTCTCAAAGTAGGGTCCATTGGTCACCCTACACCAGAAGCAGCTTCATAACATAAACAGATCCTGTGTTCCCAAACCTCCTGAACTGGAATTTCTAGACCTGAATCCTGGGAGTATGCAAAACTAACTCACCTTCCAGATGACTCTCTGCCCACTCAAGTTTGAGACCCAGAGATGCAGCCTAGTGTGTCTCAAACCTGGTTACACATTAAATAATCCAGGCAGCTTTTGAAACATACTGATGCTTGGGATTTACTGCAGAGATTATAATTTGATTGATCTGAAATGGGGCTGAAGCACTGGTATGTTTTAGAAGTTTTCTACATTTATTTTGGTGCATAATCAGTCGGAGAATCATTGGTCTAGAGATAAACATTGATTCACAGTTACTGTGTATCCATCATGTGTGAGACATTATCCATGTGCTGTAGTGGCCACAGTGATTAAAATTATAGTGGTCTTTCTTAAATGTAACTTAAAATATTGAAATCTGATAGGAAGACAGTGCCTGGCAGAGCAGACATTCAAAATCATACGTTGACTGAATGAATGAGGAGAAACTTATCAAAGAGGTTGAATATTTTAATCAAGTATGCCAGGTCATTCACAAGTACTGTAACTGAAGTTTAGGTACCACTGTCCCAGGGAGAATGGGACAGTGTCCCAGGAAGAATGTGGAAGGGAAGGAGAGTTAAATGGGAAATAGAGATAAAGTCTGAGTGCAGATAGAAGTGGCTCTGACTGAGGGCACAGGAGCTGCAGTGGCCAGAAACCAGGCCAACCCAACAAGACAGTCTGGCTTTCAGAACAAAGAGGCCCCATTCTCCTTGCCTTATGGGCATAGAGCTTTTGTTCTCTTGCTTCTATTACAGAACTTATCCTCAGAAAGTGTGTTATCTACCCATTTCGGGTTTTGCTTATTGCATTTTCAGAATTGAATTTTTCAAGAGTGATTGCCACAATACAATTTTGTAAACTTGTAGAACTGAACATTTCTAATTAGGTTGCTATAGCCCTTAGCCAAATTACTGCAAATATCTCTCCACTCTCTTTTTGATGCAAAAATGTAGGGCAGTCAGCAATATACACAATTTAGTCTTAACACAGGCAGACGCTGTTCATGGTGACAGAAGGGTCCGTTTTTCATTAACCCAAAATTTGCTTAGTCAAGCAACTCCCTCATTACACAGCTTGCATTGAAAAGGAAGTTTCTTTCAAGCAAGCTGCTAGGTTAGCATTAGCTGTCCATAAAAATTAAGTAATTGCCCTATCTCAGGATGGTTAGTAAGTTGGTCATATTTAAGGGCCATCCCTGGTGGTGTTGAGTCTTCTCTAATGGCACAGACTCAGGTTTCAGGGATTGTGCATCATTGGAAGACTTGGCAGAAACATCCAGTCTTTCATTGTTCTCTTCCACGAAAATCTATTTTCAGTTCAAGAAAACATTAATTTGTGAGTATTTCAATTCTGTCAACCCCAGAACTGAACTCTCCTGCCTTTATCATTCTATCCCCAGCCTTTCATAGATAGAACTATGAATTGTTCCCGTGAGAAGCTCATCTCTACACCCCAGCCTGGGCTGGTTCATTTGCAAACAAAGCATAGTAAAACACAATGAACAGTTGATTAAAAAAACAAAAAGGACTAGTTGTCAGCATTAATTGAGTGCTCACTATGGATAAGGCATTGTATTAGGCCCTTTAAGTCTCATTTAGTTCTGTTTACAGTTCAAAAAAAAGTACATTATTATGGCCTATATACAGATGAGAAAACCAAGTCAACAGAAATAAGTGGCAATATTAAAGTTACACAGCTAAATCATGAAAGGGCTAGTTACACAGTAGTGTAATTCTATAGCTCTTTCTAATAACATTCTAATCAGCATTGCTGTGGGCATTAACGATAGTAATTTTTATGCTTGGAATCCTCACCCCCAGTCATGAACTGTGGGCTCCCTCATCATGTGCCCTACTCTATGTGCACTTTTTCTACAGATGAAGCTGGTTTCTCAAGGATGGTTTTCTCTAGTCTCCAGTTTGCAACCTATGGATAAATATTTAATATAAAGCTGACTTTAACTCCCAAATCTTTTGAATCATCTACTCCAGATATTTTATTGTTTAACTAGATCTACCAATGAGAACAGAACCCCACCATTCTCTGCCCTCACCAGAAGGCTCCCTCCCCTCTGTCTTGGTCTGAGAGATGGGGTAGATGTGCACGCTTACGATGGGGAATGACATGCTTGTGAGATCTTCTCTTTCATAGAGCTAGCATCACATAAAACCAGATTCGTCACCACTCATTATTCACAACCTTGCTCATGAACTGATTTTTCAGATTCGTTTCTTTCCCCTATCTTCTGTTGCTCTGTTGTGTAAGCTTTTTGTTTCATAAATTCATTTCTATTTTTAACCTCATTTTCTGCCCTAACTCCTCTAAGATGACTGTAAGCTTCTTCCTAGATATTATTTGATTTCTCTCTCTGGCTCTACTGTCTTCCAGCTATCTCAATGATCACTAGCTTAGATCTTCCTCATCCCCTCTACCTTCTAATTCAGAGCCAACTAGAAATCTTAGAAGCAGTTTTGATGACTCTTTCTTCTTTACATTTGCCATTCAGGACATTGTCCTATAGATTCTCATGCCTATAAATACCTTTGAATTTCTTTCCTTTCTCTCCATTCCCATTGCTATTCCCCTAGTTCCAGAGGCTCATGATTTATCACCTAGATTATGAAAATATCTTCTAACTGTTCTCCACATCATGACAGCTCTATATTGTATTCTACTTTTCTACCAGAGTGATCTTCCTAAAGATTATACCTCTCCTTTTTAAGCCTCTGAATGGATATCCATGCTTTCAAGATAAAGTCCAGACCCCTTATGGTATCTCTCTTATCTGTAGTTCAAATTTTATTCATTTTTCAAAACTCAATATAAATTTTCTTTAGATTTAAGCCTTTCTCAACTCACCTGCTATGGTTTGAATCCCTAAAATTCATGTTGAAAATCCCCAATGTGTCAATATTGAGAAGTGGAGGCTTTAAGAGGTGATTGAGTCATGAGGGCTCTACCCTCATGAATGGATCAATCTATTCATGGATTAATAAATTGAAGGATTAATTGATGGATTAATGACTCCTGATGAAAATGACAATGGTGGCTTTATAAGAAGAGAAAGAGAGACTTTAGCTAGCACACTCAACCCCCTTGCCATTTGATGTCCTGCACTTCCTGAGGACTCTGCAGGGAGTCTCCACTGGCAACAATGCCCTCTCTAGATACAACCCTTCAGCCTTGGACTTCTTGGCCTTCATCACTGTAACAAATAAATTCCTTTTTAAAATAAATTACTCCATTTCTGGTATTCTGTTAGAAGAAACAGAAAATGACCTAGGATATCACCCCACCCTGAAGCACTATTATAGCATTTCTTAAGTTGCACTGTACCTATTTATACATGTCCTTTCTCCCCACTCTGAATTGTAGGCTTTTGATTAGGCAAGGACTGCATCTAGTTAATTTCTGTACTCACAATTTCTAACACAGTACCTGGCATGTACTTTTTGAATATTTAACAAATGTTTGCTAAATGTTTGGATGAAGAAATCAATTGGTGAGGGAAATAGAGGTCAGCATCCCCTATCCCTTTTCTTCTGCTGAGTTCAAAGTGTCTGCCCATGTCCACACATGGGAAGGTTACTGACTTATTCAGATATATGGATAGATGTGGTCATTAGAAAGACCAATGGAGTTGCCTAGCTTCTTTTAGATCAAACATAAGCCAAGCTAATATCAACTGGCCTTGGTGCCGCAGAAAACTTATATTCAAAGCATTTACTTTTTAACTCAAATTTGCATATGCCCTTACCTTGTAGAAGAGGAGATGAAGTTGTAAAATTATTCTGAAATAGGTTTTTGCAACTGAAATAGATGAGGGATGAAAGCAAGGGGTTTGATAATGCTGATACCTGAGAGAATATGAAAATTTGGTTGTGGGTAGAGAGCAAGATCAGTGAGTAATTTTCCTCCTGACTCTAACCTGTAGGACATGATGAGGGCGTGTGGAAGTCCTTGGAGGGGTTCTGAAATGAGGCACTCTACCAGCTACTTACTGAACACTGTCTGTGCCGAGCACTGCTTTAGGCTCCAGGAATGAAGAAGCAGTCAAGATGTGCTACCTGTTCCTGGAGCTTGTGTATGGAAAGGGCACACAATAGCTAATTAAAGGCAATGTGGCAAGTGCTAGAATAGAGTGTAAAGAGTGCTCTGGAAGCACATCAGACATTGAAGGCTTTCCTCTAGAGGCTCTGGAGAACCTTGCAGAGGGAATTTTTTTTTTTTTTTTTTTTTTTTTGAGACGGAATCTTGCTTTGTTTCCCAGGCTGCAGTACAATGGAGCAATCTTGGCTCAGTCAACTTCTGCCTCCCGGGTTCAAGCTCACTGAAACCTCAGTCTCCCAAGTAGCTGGTATTACAGGTGCACACCACCATGCCCAACTAATTTTTGTATTTATGGTAGAGACGAGTTTC